>NC_138550.1:42707504-43172504 GCF_964273705.1 Natrix helvetica | reverse complement strand
CCCTAACCCTACGTATTTGAATTGATACCACCTTCACAGTTGAATTGTTAATACATAGAGGTGCCTGGTTGTGCCTGCCTTTTCTGAGATTGACAATGGTCTCTTTGGTTTTTCCTACATTTAAAACCAGGCTGATTTTATTACATCAGTTAATCAAACACTATTGTTTCATTCAATCATATTGTTGATAATGTGATTTTATCTTTATATTCTTTCATATACCTTATAGCCCTTTTAAGAAAAGAAGTAGTCTAATGCCTCTTTCAAGGAAATATCGATAATAGCCTGGATCACTATCAGAGGACAATCTCTGCTCCTTCACCAGCTAGGCAGGAGATCAGGGATCAAGAAGTGGTAGACTTAAGATAACAAAGTTTCCTATTTATTTCTTCAATAAATATACTGTTTATTTCATCAATATCCTCAGATTCTACCAGATAACTGATAATATACTACCTACAGCATATTTTTGTTTCCAACAGCCCAACTTCCAACTTACACTTACACTTCTTCTCATTGGACTGACAATTGAGCTCAATAAAATTATTCAATTTCCATGTCAAAAATAGACAGTTGAATAGCAGCTTTTAACAACTTGAGTGTGAATCAGAAACTCATAGTATCAATGTCAAGGACATTTCTTAGACTTAATTAGTTATCAAAATTCTATTATTTTATAAGGTTTATGGTTTCTCTATACTAGTAGGTGCATTGGTTGTATACATACAAAAAAGCCAAGCTAAAGCATTTTAAAATTCACTTCAGTAGTTAAAGGTAGTTGGCATTAAGACACTCTAAATGGGAACATTCAACATTAACTATAATTGTACCACTAATTACTAACTTCCAATTTTATTTATGTATTAAACATATCCCAATCTTTATAATATGAAATATAAAAGATCAGACAACATGTAGTGAGATTGTGCTATTTACAGAGCAACCTTAGCATGTGGATTCCATTGACAATTTTTGAGTTAAGTACATCACATAAAGGCATGTTTTCTTGTCTCCATATTAGCATTCAGCAGAGTTGGAAGCCTGGAGGTTAAAAACAAGACATTTTTGCATTCCAAAAAGCAATCAACAGTAGAAGGAAGCTGGGCTTTGTGAGAGTGTTGCACTCTGAATGCCTTTGTTCCTGAAAAGTTTCTCTTTTGAGTAAAAGTAGTGCCTTGAAGTAAGACAACCATGTTATGGTGAAGTAAGCGACAAAATTATTCCAATAGTATAGAAAGTGATGTCAATTCCATATTTTATTCATCCCAATAATTACTAACCTACCTTTGTCTCAACTTAATAATCATTAGATGAATTCTGTCTAGAAATTCTTCCTAATAGCTTAGTTTGGTAAAGTAGCTAAGTATGTAACTCTGAATATCCATTTGAATCCCTGAATGATTTCAGGCAAAGAGTAGAATATGTTCCTGTATTCTAGTCTGTTTTGCATAGTAGCTCATAATAAATACAATCTTTTGTTTTTCCTTTATTTGAGCTGTGATTATGAACAGGAACATCTGCAAGGTAAAAATTAATGTAGTGCAATATCCACAGGGTTCAGCCTACAGCTGGGAAAACTCAGTACAATTCCTGCTTGTGATGGAGCTCATTGGCTGCATTTGAGGGAGTCATTATCTTAGTTTAACAGAACCTAATGGGTCATGAAGCTAAAGGGTATGCCGTCTTAAGTTCCTTAGTGGGGAGATCGAACATGATGTGATAAATGAATATTGCTCTGAATTCCATGAAGAAGCAACTGTAATTTTAATTTGTCTTCTTAACTTAAAGTTGGTGGCAGCTAGTGGCGAGAAACATGTAGACATTGCTGAACCACAGATCCCAACAGATGCAAACTGCAAAGTCAATTTAAGGAATATTGGTACTTGTACTCTGACAATTTTGGAGAGCTACAAATTCTCCACCCGTGTTGTACACTGGATGCTTTTACCTTAGTATTAGATAGATTTTACATGTATTTACATTTTTAATTGTTTTAAGATTTTTTTTTGCACTTTTCGTAATTCTTTTACTAGTTACATTGATGTTGGAAGCCATATTTAGAGCTGAAGAATCATTTCCATACAATCATCAGGAATTAAAATGGACAATGATTCCCAATAATAGGAAAAAATGATAGGCAATTTGATCCACTACTAACATGTAATGTTTAGTCTTCTAAACTAGAAACAACAGTACAAAGGACAGATTAATCCAAAGGTAGTAAACACATGAAACTCCCATAATCTCCAGTCCTTGATAATGCTAGCTAATGTTAGCTAAGCAAAAATATTCATCTTTGCGTTTACCTCAATTTGCATTTCTTTTTATGTTTAGCAATGTAATATATGGTTATGCATTTTCCTGACATGTATTTTGTTAGTGTAACTATCGGGAAAACAATTGTTTCACAACTAAGACATAATAGATAATTGGAAAGCAATCCTGCCTATGTGTGAAGCAGAATGTAAAAGATTGTGTGTGTGTGTGTGTGTGTGTGTGTGTTGTATTTGGGCATACCAGGTGTGTGTGTGTGTGTGTGTGTATGTGTGTGTGTGTATATACTTTCAGCAATAATAGGAAACCCAAAGATAGGTTAAACTATTAACAGAGTTTTGATAAAAATAAGATTTGTAATAACATTTGTAATTCTGGCATTTCCAGGGAAGAATGGCATACTGAAGATGGTTCTGTGAAAAGTAGAGCCAACATTTACAGTTAAGAATAGGGAGCTGGCAAAAAGTTTGGATCCTTTGACCCTATTTGGAAAAAAAGAGATTGGAAGATCACTCAAGCTGTGCTTCATTTAGCTGCTTCTCATGAGGAGAATACAATCAACTCTGTCCAAAGGGTGAATGACGTAGAAACCAAGGAAATCTGCAAATAGATCCTTTCAAAGAACATCTAAGTTCACACTTAGTTTGCTAATCACTTTTGGAAATTGCCTGTTAACTATTTTGAAGAAGTTAGACACTTTCAAAATGAGAAGACTGGGAACACCAGATAAGTGCCTTCAATCCTTAATATAAGAAAATGAAGATGTATCTTTATAATCTTTAAGAATTTAAAATGAACACCAAAAAGCAAGATGTAATTGCAAATGGGAATGAACTTGTACAGATGCCACCTGGGGTCATATAAGAGAGGATCATAGCTGCTTAACAGGCTGAGGAAGAGGCTCAGAATGGACCTAACTCCCTTCCTGTCTATTCCTGTTCTCAGAGTGTTAAAAAGACCACAGGCAAATTATACTTTCAGACATACAAAGTTCTGTTAATTGAGCCATACAATAAAGTAGAATTAGTTCAGCTGGTTGTGTTTTCTATCTGGTTTACTCAAGAAGCTGATCCCAGGAAAGTACTGGGAAAATTTTGGTGCAAAGGAAGCAGAAGGTATGTCGAAGAAAGGACAAACTAAAGGAGCTTCCTAAATCTTCAGGTTTTGATTTAAATGGAATTTCCAGGATTACAATTGAATTTAAAAAAAAATATTATTCAAAGACAGTCTATTCTCTATAGGAATGGGAAAAAGTGAGAAAACAATTTTAATTCCTGTATTCATATGCTAGTTTAGATTCTTTGCCTCTTGAGTGTACTGTTTGCAAAACATGAATTTTCAAAAGTTGAAAATTGAACATTCAATTTGCATTCTTAAGGCTCTTGAAAGTACTTTTATTTTCCCCCCAACTCTGTAACATGTTTTGATTGTTTAAATTTTTCTTTTCTTTTTTGGTAATTGTTAACATCAGTTGAGATGCTGAATTCAGTCCTATTTCTAGCAGACCATTTACTATTTGGTGATCTGATGAGAACAATGCCTTTTAACTCTCTGGAAGCTGTTGTTTCCATGTAAAATCGGGCAGCTGTGAAAATTATCTTTTCCCTCAGTAGTATTTCCCTCATATTTGCATTTCAATATTTAAACTTAAAAGGGGTTTCTAAATAAAAACTTTGACATTTGTTTCTTTTTAAGGAAAGAAGAGCTAGTACATCTAGCTATGTGTTTCACATGCTATACAAACAAAGGTTGCACAGTACCAATTATTTTGCTTTTTTTAAAAAAAAAATTTTTTACACAGCAATTGTTAGAATAATGCAAAGTACAAAGTCCCATCTCCCACACATGGCAAACACAGTGCGGAGAATATAAAGCAATTCCTAGAATAGCGGTAATGACTGTAAGAACTATAAAGCCACTATTCGAAAGGGACAAGAGACTGTGTCATGAGCATTAGGCCTTTAAGGAGAGTTGTCAATCAACAGATTCTGTTAGAAGGCTTCCTCCTATAAATCCAATCCATATACATATTGTATATACTGACTGCACCCTTTTCAGGGGTAAGATGTATTTACTGTTTTTTTTTTCTGGGTACCAATTGCAATGTGTGCTTGGCTCTCTTCCTGTTTATTTATTTATTTATTTATTTATTTATTTTATTAAATTTGTTAGCCGCTCCCTCTCCACAAAGGGACTCAGGGCGGTGTACAATAAATAAAAACACATATTATAAAATTACACATTGTACGGAGGAAGTATAAAACACAATACAATATTATAATAACATAGAAATATTAAAATAAGTTAAATTAAAACCCCAATAGAAATTACAAGTTTAAAAAATTGCCAGGAGGAATAAAATGGAGCTATGGTTGAGGCAGGCCTGCTAGTTGAAAAAGGTGGGTCTTGAGTTTTGAACGGAAGGAGCGGAGGTCGGTGGTAATCCTAATATCTGGGGGGAGGTCATTCCAGAGGGCTGGGCCCATCACAGAGAAGGCCCTACTCCTGGGCGCCGCCCTCTGGCACTGCTTAGTGGACGGCACCCGGAGAAGTCCCTCTCTGTGAGAGCGGATTGGTCGTGAATAAATAGACTTCAATTTGAAAGTCCATTGTTTGCCATCTGAAAAAAAGTTAACATTTGTAACTATGGGGATGGTGAGACATGATATCTAATAATAATTTCTCCATCCCTGTATCCTTCATAAATGAACTAAATTACATCAGCCAAATGTTTACAGCAAGTTTAAAAAGATAATGAGAATGCAAAAGTTGAGTTTGACATCACAGCTTTGCAAATAATTTCTCAATGTCTTTCAAAATAAATGTTCATAAAATTCACACAGCATCCTAACTTTTTTTTTACTAGAAAATAAAGTGTGTATGGTTTGTACAGAACTGCATTGATTTTAAACAATGGAGGCTGCTTTATTCAGATCCACCTTTCGCATATAACTTGCAGTTCCTGTATTTTTACATTATACTGTTTATAATGTTTATTTTCACTTTTATGTAATAATATTAAAGACATATAACATGAAATTACATTAGTAAAACATCCAATAATTATAAGAGTCATGTAATAATTAATTTATCTTACTTTATTTCTAAATTTGTCTTTGGAAATTGATAGAAATGTATATAAGAGTAAGAGGTAAAATTGTACTGGCACAGAAGATATGTTTAGAGATAGTAAAATGTAATTAATTAAGTAGGTGGATAGAAAGTGAATGTGAATATACCATGGAGATGAAAATGAATGTGAAGTGATTGTGAGTATAAAGGTAACTTGAAGGTGGTTAGCTGAAAGAATGAACAGATGTTTGGCAGCAGTGAAGTTTAAATTTGAGACTCTTGTGCAATGATCAAAGAAGCTAGAGGATACTGGGACAGTGTTAAGCTGGGATCAGGTGGTGACATGTGTCAATCTTGAAGGAAAAATCTAAAGGATGGCAGTGAGCTGGAGACTGGAAAGTAGGGCAAACCTGGCTGGAATGCAGAATCCCAATCCTTCTGGTATTGTACCACAAAATAAAATCTTTTTCTGAAAAGCCAGTATCAGGGCAAAAGATTAATTCAAACTGAAGATAAACCAGAGTATTAGGAACTCTGTAGAAGAAATTTCTAAAGTATAAAACAACTGCAGCTTTGGTGAAAGCAACTTTCAGTGCTGTGAAAATGACAGCAGGGAAATAAGCCCCCACTGAATTTAAGATTTGCTCTAATGCTGACAACATCAAGACTTCAATAAATTTCTGAAATCACCTCCATCCACTCAGCAGCAGCAGGAAGAACACCCGCCAGCAGCAGCAGCAACAGGACCACCTGCTTTTCCATTCACGAGCAGCCCCGAGTGCTCAAGCAAGTGGCCAACTGTAACCGCAAAGTTATTTGGGTTTACAACCCGCAGGCCTGTCATGGCCATGTCAGCGCTTGTGAATCTACCCAGCTGCATCTTCCCTCTTCCCGTCCCCCACCAGCATGAACCCCAGCGCTTCCAGCTACCCGATAGCCTTACTCTATGTGGGTGACCTTTACTCCAATGTCACCAAGGCCATGCTCTACAAGAAGTTCATCCCAACTGGACTCATCGTCTCCATCCACGACTGGATGTCATGAATTTTGATGTCATTAAAGGCAAGCCAGTGCATATCATGTGGTCTCAACATGATCCATCTCCTCAAAAAAGTGGTGTTGGCAACATTTTCATTAAAAACTTAAATAAATTGATAACAAAGCTTTGTATGATACATTTTCAGCTTTTGGAAACATCCTCTCTTGTAAGGTCATATGTGATGAGAATGGATCCAAAGGTTATGGGTTTTGAAACACAAGCTGCAGAAAGCTATTGAAAAATGAATGGAATGCTGCTTAATGATCATAAAGTATTTGTTGGAAGGTTTAAGTCACACAAAGAATGGGAAGCAGAGCTCGTGTTAAGGAGTTCACTAATGTTTAAATCAAGAATTAAAAATCAAATTTTTAATTTGTCAAAAACAGATCATGCCAGACTAATCTTATTGCATTCTTTGATAATGTGACAAAATTAGTGGACCAGAGGAATGCCGTTGATATAGTTTACTTGGACTTCAGTAAGGCTTTTGATAAGGTAGACCATAACCTACTACTAGATAAAGTAGAAGAATGTGGGTTAGACAGCATCACCACCAGATGGATTGGTAACTGGCTGACCAACCGCACTCAACGTGTAGTTCTCAATGGAACTGCATCTACATGGAGGGAAGTATGCAGTGGAGTACCCTAAGGCTCTGTTTTAGGCCCAGTACTCTTCAACATCTTCATCAATGATTTGGATGAGGGAATAAATGGGGAACTCATCAAATTTGCAGATGATACCAAGCTGGCAGGAATAGCCAACACTCCAGAAGATAGGCTTAAGATACAGAAGGATCTTGACAAACTTGAACATTGGGCACTATCTAATAAAATGAAATTCAATGGTGAAAAGAGTAAGGTTCTACATTTAGGCAACAAAAACGGAATGCACAGGTACAGTATAGGTGATACCTTACTCAGTAGTAGTAAGTGTGAAAGGGATCTTGGAGTCCTAGTGGACAACCATTTAAATATGAGCCAGCAGTGTGCAGCAGCTGCCAAAAAAGCCAACACAGTTCTAGGCTGCATCAACAGAGGGATAGAATCAAGATCACGTGAAGTGTTAATACCACTTTATAATGCCTTGGTAAGGCCACACTTGGAATACTGCATTCAGTTCTGGTCGCCACGATGTAAAAAAGATGTGGAGACTCTAGAAAGAGTGCAGAGAAGAGCAACAAAGATGATTAGGGGACTGGAGACTAAAACATATGAAGAACGGTTGCAGGAACTGGGTATGTTTAGCTTAAGAGAAAGAAGGACTAGGGGAGACATGATAGCATTATTCCAATATCTCAGAGGTTGCCACAAAGAAGAGGGAGTCAAACTATTCTCCAAAGCACCTGAGGGTAGAACAAGAAGCAATGGGTGGAAACTAATCAAGGAGAGAAGCAACTTAGAACTGAGGAGAAATTTCCTGACAGTGAGAACAATTAATCAGTGGAACAGCTTGCCTCCAGAAGTTGTGAATGCCCCAACACTGGAAGTCTTTAAGAAGATGTTGGATAGCTATTTGTCTGAAACGGTATAGGGTTTCCTGCCTAGGCAGGGGGTTGGACTAGAAGACCTCCAAGGTCCCTTCCAACTCTACTATTGTATTGTATTGTATTGTATTGTATTGTAAGACTTTTGGAGAAGACATGGATGATGAGAGACTGAAATAACTCTTTGGCAAGTTTGGACCTGCCTTAAGTGTGAATGTTATGCCTGATGAAAGTAGAAAATCCAAAGGCTTTGGCTAAAAAAAAGATGCCTAAAAAACCGCAGATGAGATGAATAGAAAAGAACTCAATGGGAAGAAAATATATGTTGGACAAGCTGAGAAAAAAGTTCTAATACAAAGCATTGTCTTTTCTTGTAAACCATCAGAACAAGATTGGAAGGCACAAAAATCTTAGATATAAATAACACAAGTAAATATTCAATGTTATCCTCACAGAGTCCCTATTCTATGAAATCATATAGTGAGCTTGTGGCTGACTGGCACCTGAACCTAGAACTCCCCAATCTTATCCAAATTCTCTTGAGGACATGGAATCAGTCAATTGATTCCATATTGTTTTGGAAGAGTAGCTTAGATGTTAAATCACTTTTTAAAATTCAGTATAGGATCCTATAATGTTTAAAATAATTAAGGCAGTAATACTTGGAAATAATTGCAAGTAACTGAGTATTTTACAAGACACTTACATTGTGTAAAATAAATATTACATGACTATTTGGATAATGAAATGACAGCATATAAATTTAATTAAATTACTAAAACTGATGGGCGGGGCTTGATGTCACAATGACACGACATGCAATCTTGGGGCTCCAGGATTGCTGTCGATATCTCTGTTCCTGGATGGTCCTTTTGGACCTAAACTGTTATGAAGGAACTGTGATTGAGAAGAGAATGTCCTGCTGATTTCAGAGGCATCGCAAAGCCCCTGATTGATCCAGGAGAAAGCTATTTCTTCCAGCTACAAGAGAAGCAACCAAAATGGCTGCCAAAGGTTGGGACAAGCCTCTGAAACAGAAGCAGTACAAGAGTGTGTTGAATTGGTGAGAAAAAAATATTATTAGAGAAGGGAAAACCCAAAAGAATTGGAATTTAAAATAGAATTGAAGACAGAAGAAAACAAGCGGTGAATTAACTCTGATTTAAGATGATCGTGTTATCTTTTCTACCTTAACTTTGTTTTCTATGGATGGACTCTTCACAAATGCCTCTTACTTTTAAACTGGACTGGTCTCTCTTTTTTCCTTTTTCCTCTATACTTTCTCCATTTTTGTATTCATGGCTTAAAAGCTTCTTCTCTTGTAAGGCAGGGACGCAGCATAATTTTTAAATGTATTTTTCTTTTCCTCTCGGACAGAGAGGCAGAAACAGATGGAAAAGAGGTAACACTACCATCTAGTGGCTAGAGATTTGGCAATATAAAGCTATAAGCTTTGTTTACTGAAAGGCTCAGTGAAAACGTTTTGTTGATACAGGTGTTCCTTTGAAGGAAAGAGAAAGCTTTGATTTGAAAAACTCCACTGAATTTGTTTGACCTAAAAAGTTTCGGATGTTTTGGCAGTGTTTATAACCTGGAAAATGGCACAACGTGAAGAAGAAAAGGCACTAACTCTGCAAAGAATTTTCTTAGAAATTCAAAAAGTTTTAATAATTACAGAGAGAATTGAAAAGAGACTTGAAATTATCGATCAAAATACAGAAAGTATGGAGACAGCGATGAAGTTTGAGGACAGAGCTTAAAAAATAACAGAGACACATGAAAGTGATAAGAAAATTGTTGACACTGACAGCAAACTGAGAGTGGAGGGAAATGACAGGTGTGAAATACGGAAAGGAGAAATTGATGAACCGGATCTTCATTTCGGATGTCAGAAAATAGATGAAGAAAGGAGAGAAAATTTGGCAGAAATAATGAGAGTAATCTTGGCAAAAGCACTTATGATAACAAAAGTGAAGCTGATAAAAAGAGCAGATAAAGGGTTTTGAATTCTTATAACGAACAACACGTTCTTAAGAGAAATCCACATAAGACTTATCAAGAAAACATTTAGTATACAGACTTTACAAATGGCAAGAGATATTGGACTACACTATCTCTGGAAGGATACAGATGATGAAATGAAATGTCACAATAAGTTTTAGTTAAATGTAGTTAAATTTTGAGTTCTATGTACAATGTAAAAACAGCTATAGTCAAATAAATGATTACTGATGATAACAAAGCATTTTTATATACTAGATTGATAATATGAAATCTTATACAAACTGTAAGTGAGGATCATGGACATGATGTTGAAAAGCCTTTTTATAAAAGATAAACAATTCTATATAGAATAGATTATAAAGATGTAATATCATTGGATGATTTCAGGATATATAATAAAATGTTATAATATAAAATTACTTCAAATTTAATATGCCTTATGTTGAAACAGTGATGTGCGGTGAGGTTTATACTGGTGAGGCTGGTGACGTCATCAAATTATCATCATGAACTGAGGGAGGACTGTGACAACTTTCTCACTCTGTGTGTGTGTCTCTGTCTGTCTGTCTGTCTGTCTCTGCCTCTCCCCCCCTCTCTCTGGGCAGCTCGACGTGATTAAGGCCATTCTGCTCCTCCTTTGCGCTTCTTGCCCACGGGCACGTGCTGCCCTCTTCTATCTGATAGAGCCCATCCGCGGGGGGCAGGGATCCCCCCTCGCTTTCCTCATCTTCCCGGATGGGCTCTGGACCGGTGGAGCCGCTTCCTTCTTTTTAACCAGGCGGCTATTAGAGAGAAGAGGGCAGCGAGTGCCCATGGGCTTGTGCAGCAGCCAAATCCTTGCCTCCTGTTCTCGGCTGCTGCACAAGCCCAAGGGCATGTGCTGCCTGGTGCTTGCTGAATCTGGCGCAGCTTCAGAGAAAGAAGGCATATGAGAAAGCCCCCCCCCCCGCCTGAACATTTGAATAAAGGAGGCTGCAGGCTCCTTTGTCCTCGGCTATGCAATCTCCTTTCATTCTCTGCTGCCCAAACGAGTGAATGAGGCAGAGGGAGAATGAAAGGAGATCGTGTCGGGTGGTAGGAGCGAGCCACGCATTCTGGACAGAAAAGATGGATTTCTTCCCCACCCCAATTGGAAATGAGGCAGCAGTCAAAGCAGGGAGCTGCCCTGCCACCCCCTGCTTTGCTGGGCAAGTCTAGGGAGGTGCTTTACTTGTGGCCAGGCCACGGCACACAAGCTACTGCCGCCCTGCCACCCCGTGCTTTGCTGGGCAAGCAAAATACCCCAGGATCACGGTGGCGGGGACAACTCCTTCCACTGCGCTGCAGAGAAGAGCCACAGGAAGGAGGGGAATGGGAACACGTGTGCAGGAGGCAGCCCTTCATATTGGCTCAGGAAGGAGGGAAATGGGACCACGTGTGCAGGAGGCTCCTCAGCGCCAGCCTCAGATCAGCGCGAGCCCGGGCCCCTTCCCCTGCACACGTGGTCCCATTCCCCTCCTTCCTGAGCCAACATGAAGGGCCGCCTGCTGCACACGTGGTCCCATTCCCCTCCTTCCTGTGGCTCTTCTCTGCAGCACAGCGGAAGGAGTTGCTGTCCCCGCCACTGTGATCCTGGGGTATTTTGCTTGCACACTCAAGAAAGAGATGAAAGAGAAAAGGGGAGAATTTTTTTTCTTTTCATGATGAGAGCGGTGAGGCTCTGCCTCCCCTGCCTCCCCTGACTGCACGTCACTGTGTTGAAAGGATGTAATAATAGCTGGGCTTAGTGGATGTTTAATAATTATAATAATTTATATACATGTATATTAGATTGATGATACTAATAATGGGGAAAAACATGGAATTGGAAACTATTAGAGAATGATATCAATGCTAAAATGATTGAATGACTTAGAATAGGAGGAAGCATAATAACAATGTATAAAAAGGTATCTTGATTGTCAATATGTGATTTTTGATAAAATTCAAGTGAGGACTATGGAAAGGACACAGAAAGACTTTGTAACCAATCGACACACTGTGTGTAATTGAAGAGACTTTTATGTTATATGTGTTGTGTGTTTGTGTTTGTCTGAAAATAAAATTTTTATTAAAAAAATAGAATTACTAAAACTATACACAAACAGATACACATACTTATAACCTAACTATAGTAGTCTTCCAATAAATCTTACCATGATGGACTAAAATGGTAAATATAAATATGTTCAAACTATTGAGGCAAATTTCTTATGTTACACCTTACTTTTAAAATCTTATAATGTGCATGTGTGTGTGTGTGAGAGAGAGAGAATGGCTGAATTATAATTTAATCATTAGTATTTTATTTGTCTTCCTTTTATTAATGTGATACTGTATATTGGGTAAATTAAGTGATACATTAGAGTGATCTATGTACAGCATAACTTACAACTAGAAGAGTTATTGAGGAAAAATCCACAGAAAGAATTATATAGATTTCTTTAACATACAGAGAAATTCAACATGAAATTATATTAATTTATATCAAAGATGACCTAATTAATGCAGCATTATTGTTTTCCCCTCACCTTTTAATACATGTTTTGTTTTGCCAAGGTATTATTTGTGAAGCAATTACAATATCTATTTTCTCTAGAATTCTTTAATTAGTTTGAGTATAAGTCCAAAGGATTTTATTTTGGAATAATGCTGTAAAATAAGTGATTTGGTTTTTTAAAGTAACATATTATACAAAACAAGACATTCTTAATCAGAAATATTATTGGAAGCAAAGCAAAGCAACTACCCCCCCCCCAAAAATCCTCACATGAAAACAGCAAACATGTTGCATATTAATTAGGACTGTGAAGGAATAGTTTGCATTGACATGCATTTCTGCAAAGCACACTTTTCAAGCCACTTTGAGAATCTGCATAATTTCACTCTCCCGATTTCTAAAAGCAAATCTCAGCTGAACTGCTTTTCTGTCATACCAAGTTCTACCTCTACCAATTCCAGGAGTAGAGTCACTATCTGACTTTTTCAGTTAGTAACTGGATCTGTCTGAAACAAAACAACAGAAGTGTCTCACATTGTAGCATATAATGCTTTGATGAATCAAAGTGCTGCTGCCTACACCAGCCTAATATGAATCTGTTACTAGGTGTTTTTTTTAATAGAGTGAGAGTGTCACAAGATGTTCAACCTTTTGCTCTATTTCATGGAAGCTTGCAAGATGTTATTTCCTACCTGCATTTCTATTTTCTCCAATTCCCAATATAATATTGAATTCATGCTGATTGGCTATGAGCTTGTTTGGATATATGTAGTTGACACTATGTGGACAAAAATGCCCCCTAGCCCCATCAAAATTGCAAGCTTAGATCTAGAATCACATATGCTTGACAAGAAATCTAGAGTGTAGAAATGAGAGGTTTAAATCCAAAAAGTTAAGAATTTTAACTTAAGTGTAATACATTATTTGGTATTAAATAAATACAGACTTAACACACTCAAATCAATCAAAACAATGTTTAAAGCAATCCTCAGAATATATGTATATGCATTCATAATACAGAGTACACTGTTCAACCAAGAAAACCTATAGAAATTTCTGTGGTGCCATCTAGTAGCTGGGACACAAACAGGACTTCTACAAACAACATACGGATTGAGTAATTTCCAATAGTACTATAGTAAAGCACTAAGAAATTAACTCCTGTGATTTCCCATTATACCACTATCTCATTAAGGATGTGCTAGTCTTTTCCCACATTCTGGGTAGAAAAGTTGATTAGATTAGATATTGAATCTTCCAATTTGTAACCTACTGTACCTGAAAACAGGCAAGTGCTTTAGGGTATACTTTGTGCCAGTGTTAGTTTTATTTTCCAGCTTCCCTCCTATTGCTAATTCAAACCAGTTCAACCACTTCATATTAGTCACTAAACCAGTGGTGTGATTCAGCCAATTCACACCATTTCTGGAAAACCAGTTGTTAACTTTCTGAGCAGTTTGGTGAACTGGTTGTTGGAAGAAATCATTAGGACATAGAACCAATTGTTAAATTATTTGAATCCCACCACTGCACTAAACCCAAGGAAGCAACACAATCCAGTTTGCAAAGTCAAATAGGGATCCAACAAGGAAATATTGTTAGCAGTCTGAAAGGGCAAGATCCAAAAATATCCAATAGAACATGTTTATAAATCAAAACAAAGATAGACATAAAATTTAACATGATTTTCTTTTTGGATAAATAATTCAATATTTTCTTGATCATGTGAGATACATGGAACTACCCTTGAAGGCCATTTGGAAGCTTCAGATGGTATATAAGGGTGGCAATTAGAAATATCTACTTTTCAGTGCATGCAAAACGACTTCTCCAAGTTGCTTGGCTATGAACGTGTTTTTGGATGCCATTCGGGGTACTGGTAGTCACTTTGAAACTCTTCATAATTTGAGGCCAGGTTTCTTAGAGAATTATCTCTTTCTAATTGTCTCTCTCTGTCCCATCTGGTCCAGCAGGAGGAGCATTCTCCTGGTCCATTTGCTAAGAAGTATCAGCTAAGAGCTGAGGAAGGTAAACACTTCTCTCATTAATATGAATATCTCTTGTATTCTCTCCCACTGGAATAATGTTTCTACAAATATTAGTTTCACCTTGTTCCTGTTGACCTTCTCTAAGGCTTTGGAGACTTTGCTCTATGCATGAGCCTGGAACTTTGGATAGAACCTGTTTCTTGATTGTGCTAAATGATTAAATGACGTTTTTGCAATTTTTCCTAGCTTCTGTGTATTTTATAATTGCACATAGTGGAGAGTTTTATTTTTAGGTTGGCTACCCAGTTATGTATTTGAGATGGGCAGTGATATCAATCTAAAAGAAAATTGAATAAACAAATGTACTGAAAAAAATTAATTTTAAGAATTTAAATTTATTCTGTAGCCTAAAAAGAAACATTACTCACCAAAATAATTATAACATTTATCAAGGAATATCATTTGAAGATATTTTTCTCCAATAAATGTGCATATGAGATATATTTAGATGCATATACACATTTCAAAAAGATTTACAAAATGAATTATGATGAATTATCATAAATAAAGTACCCTGTTTGTAATACTAATTGAATGCATGTATACACAGATTACTCTTTCTTTATCAGTGTAATTGATAAGGCCTTAGAGTATCCAACTGGGTTAACTTCCAGGTAGTTAATTGAAGTTCATTTTATGACTAGTCAGAGCTGAAAGGAAACTGAAAAGGAAACAATACCAAAAATCTAGCAGCCTGAAGATACCTCCGTGTACATTTACGAACCATATATTTTAGGTTAGCTATACTACCTTCCATTTTAAATCAGGATAAAGTCAAGGTATTGATAGCTTCTTAAAAGCCTTCATTAATTCAGCTCTAGAGAAAGTGCCATGAAAACCTGTTTCTAGGTTACAGTAAACCTCAAAGATCATCTTATTTGACCCAATTTTGGAAGAGGTTGCATTATGGGAATGTGAGAGAAAAGATTTGTCATAATGGTGAACCTTATTGAACCAACAGCAACTTCGGTCAATTCTTGTTATGATGGCATTTAGTTTGGAAAGAAAAAAATGAAGTATTAAAATAGTCAGTTCAGTTTAAAAATAATTCATAATTAATTTCTGTTTTTAATAGAACATATTAAACATATTGACCTAAATATTATTTTCATTCCTAAAGGTACTAAAATAATACTATTATTGATAGTATTAGGCCATGAGACAACAGCTTTTGTAAAATAAAATAAAATAATAAAATATTGACTAGAAGAGAGTGAAATCTTTTGTTGAACTGTGTGAAACAAACAAGATGTTAAAAAGTTATGATATTTATGTAATTACTTACCAATCACATCTAAATTATATTAATGTAACAAAAATATGCTTATGATCCCCAAGGCATATTGCAACTTTTGAGCACCCCTAATGCTTGGAAATTGGTGTCCTATCATCTTGGGTTTTCTTTGCCCTATATTAAATATATACAGTATCCTTCTCTGCCATATGTAACTGTTGTGGCCCAGCAGGAGCCATTGCAGTTGCCACCAGACTCCGAGAGTGAGGTTCCCTATGAGTCGGCTCAGGAGGATGTGGAGGACCCTGGACAGGGTTCCGACTCTGAGCAGGGATCGGAGAGTCTGGTCGGCCACCAGGAGGCGCCTGAGGCATGGAGCAACGGTGAGAGCCAGAGGAGGAGGGCTCCTGATACCATGCCTTGGAGCAGTGGGGAGGAGTCACGAGACAGTGAGTCAGAGATTAACAGGGAGTTCCTGGACGCTCGTTATCGCCGTGCCAATAGATGCAAGGAGCGAGGGCACAATTATCGGCGGTAGGGGCTCTCAGCTGCTGATCAGGAGACTCCTCTTCAGGCTATAAAAGGGTTGACTGTGCATACGCCCTTTGCAGCAGTCAACAAAGAAATCCTGCAAGAAGTTTTGGCTTTGGAACGTAGCAGGCTGGATAGCTGCTTTCATGTCTTATATTTGTGAGCTTTGTAATGGTGGTTTACTGCCACGGAACTTTCTGTCTGTCTGTAAAATAAACCTTGTTACTTCGTATTGTTCCGGAGCGTGTTCTGTGTGGGCAAAGGAGAAAGGGAGGTCAGAACATGTAACTATATATAAACCCAACATTAACTTAGCAAAATACCATGAGTTCAAGTTCTGCCATGAAAACCAGCTGGATAATTTCAGGCTAGTTGTGCTCTCCCAGCCCAACTGGGAGAGCGTGACTAATCTTCACAGGATTATTATTGTAGGGGAAAATACAAACACAGACAAAACATTAACAAATTAACAATTAATAAAAGAGTTTTGTTTGAAGTTTTCTTTTCTTTTTTCTTTTGGAAGAGGAAGGTAGTTTGAATATTTTCACAGCCTTGAGTTATTTGTAAAAAATAATAAAAAGGTGAGATATAAACAAATAAAATTTGCATTGTTACTTAGTTTGGTAATGAAATGTCAAGAAAACAACCAAGTTCAGACAGCAGTATGGAACTAGCCTATCTTAAGTTTCACATGTACCTCCAAAGCCTGTTCTGAGTTTTTCTAAAATCAGCATAGATTCGTAAGAGTAATACAGTAATTAGAAAAGTATCCTAACTTCTCAAAGAACATCACGTTATCTTTGTTGACATGGGAATGATAGAAAAATACATTATTTTTCTAATAAAGGATTTTTGTTTGAAGATTTTTTTTGCTGTTTTCTTTACTTCTTTAGTCCACAAATGATTTAATAACAATTTTTATTTTATATCTTTTCCTAAATTAGTTGACTATAAATTTATCTATTAAAATTGCAAGGTATGAGTAAAAGGTGAAATAAACACATTCACAGACACAAATATTAATAAATTAACAATTAATAAAGTTATTCTGTTTGAAGAAATTTTCTGCTGTTTTCTTTTTTCTTCTTTTACTCCTCAAATGATTTAATAATAGCCATGTTTATATCTTTTTTAAATTATTTAGCTAGACATTTATCTATTAAATTTACAAGATACAGACAAAAGGTAGAATACACACACAGACAAAACATTAACAAATTAACAATAAAAGTGTTTTGTTTGAAGTTTTCTTTTCTTTTTTCTTTTACTTCTCAAATGATTTAATGATATCCAATTTATTTTACCTTTTGTTCATTATTTAGCTATGCATTTTCAGGATAGAAGCAAAAAATGGAATATAAACACAGAGACACAAATTAACAATTAACAAACTAAATTAAAAATTAAAAGAATAAATAATATACATATTAAAGAAGGAAAGTCCAACAATAATGCAAAAGATGCAAAAATAGCCTTTTTAGCTTCATTTTAGATATTTATGTAGATGTGATTGTACCTAATCACATTTAAAAGACATGAAAAAAAAGTCCAGAATTGTAAGACAAAACATGAATTATTGACAAATGCTCTGTATCACGTATCCACTGAAACTAGATGAGACTGAGTAAAAGAAGTGATTATAATATCTTCTTTGGCTCAGATTACTTTTTTCATAATAAACAGCTGTTGTGAAGATTTATAATTATTTAATTAACCTACTTTACTCCTTCTGAAATGTGATAAGTACTAAAACAAAAGACAGATCAGATTTGGCCAGCAGAGACAAGAATGCAAAAACACTCTTCCAGGCACGAACAGTTGTAAAAATTAGATTTTGAATATTTCTATTCACACTATATTTTTTTCACTACTTGGCACAGTGAAAAAAATCTTTTATTGAATCTGAATTGTATCACAAATAAAAGAATTCTGAAATAATAGCAAGCTAATAAGCAAAAGAAAGGGTTGGATGTTAACTATTGATCTCTGATTCTCATAATTGTCGGACTTCTGTGTTAAGCTGTGCTATCCAGCTTTCTACCCAGAAATCTGGGAAGGCAGATCGAGGAAAACTTTTACTATCTTTTAGGAGTAGGCACCATCTACTACAATGCCTACTACGGTAACTCAAAACAATGTTAAATAGATGGATATTCCAAATATTCTAATGTCATTACCAGCTTTGCACATAGTTGTGTTTACTACTACTACATTTATACTGGCTATGTAACATTTTATTTGTTGATTATATTAAATAACATATAATTTATATGTTATTATAAACACAAATACTCCGTAAAGTGCATTTCAGAGACACTACTATTCTATTCTAAGACAATTTAGATGGCAAGCAATGGAATTTACTCATGTCTACGGACAAGATGTGGTGAAAAGGGCTATAATACAAGGTGGATGCATCTTTTTCTGGCTAGATAGATGATAGACAGGGAGAAAAGAAAGAGAGAGAGAGAGAGAGAGAGAGAGAGAGAGAGAGAGAGAGAGAGAGAGAGAGAGAGAGAGAGAGAGCGAGCGAGCGAGCGAGCACTTTTGCTCTTTGGAAACTTTCTTTCCAATTTCACCAGCAGTAAACTCAATCAATCTAACATTAACTTTCTGGGCACTGAAAAGGGAAGAGTTACTAGATTCACCTTACATCAGAGGTGGGATTCACTTACCTTCCCTACCAGTTTACAAATGTGGGAGTACGCATTGCGTCCTTCGTATGCGCACTGCTTTCTACGCACGTACACATCGTGCATTACATCAGGGCAGGTGGGCAGAGCCTCTCACAGCCACCGTTACAGATTGGTCCGAACCAGATAGAATACTACCTCTGCCATACATCATACTTAACTACCATACCCTGAAGCTAATTTATGATTACCAACTCAATGCTCATTTCATTTTAAATAAATACTTTAAAATAAAATAGTATAACTTAAACTGTCGGAATATCACTTTCTTATGCTGCCTTTTCTCTCACATTATTGGAGGGGAGGAGGAAGGGGGCTTTTATATTGTTCCCTAATTGCAGTGTCTCAGATTATCACTATGTGATCTCTAGTGGACATCTTTACTAAATTAGAGATGGTGCTGTAATGAACGTATCATACACTTTGAAACTAAAAAGTAACATTCTTTGTGACCATCACTATAAATTATTTCAATTGTATAATTTGATTCTTTAATTACACATGATTGAAAATTGTTATGATGTTAGCATGCTATTGCAAGCAAATTTGGATTAAAAATCAGACACTTTTGGCAGCTAAGAAATATTATTTCTAAACATGAGAGGTCTCATAAGTCTATAGCTCCTGAAAGAATATCTTCTGCAGAAACCAAAGATTATTGGAATAATTAGTTAATTAAATATTTAAATTTACTATTTGTAACAATCAAACAATTTTTGTTTTATTTTTTATTTTTGTAGTTCTAAAGCTAAATAATATAAAAAATTAAAATCTCAAAGTATGAATGAAAAAAAGGGAGCCTTGTGTTTCAACAAAATTTATAGTAAAAAAAAAGAATACAATAAAAACAAGCATATGTTCAGGATATCAGGAATTCAATGCCTCTAACTATTGGTTTGAGGAAGCTTGTATTATATTTGTTACAAAATTCACACTACATAGGAATTCAACATAATTTTACCCTAAAATTAAACCATCCTATTGTATGATTAATTTAATTACAATAGGATTTATAGTGGCAAAGCACGGTATTGAGAAAGCAACTAAATACTCAATAAGTTATGCTGCTGTTTCTTAGAGGGTCTAATATATAACATGTCCGACAATATCAAAACTAGTTTGTTATCACTACTATTATTTCAAAGTCCAATCTATACCGTGATTCCTAATTATATTCAAATCAGGAATGTTGTTTTGATCTGATCCTGTATCTAGAATGCAAGGTATTTCATTCACATACATATAAAGATAAAATACTGAATGCTAGGAAATAAGAGGTCATCTGAAATCCCCATAAAGACATCTATAAATGTGTCTTGAGTTGTCATCAATGAGTGGGAAGTCTTGGCAAATAATAAGAGCATCTGGCTCTACTGACTTGGCAAAGCAATCTGTGAAAAATGGCTCCTGCAGTTCCAGTACAAGTTCAAGTGCAAATATGACACTTGCAGCAGTTCCTGTTGATCCAGAATGAGACACTTTAGCATTAGAGGAAATATGATTCAAATTAATTGTATCTTCCAAGGAACCAGCAGGCCCACATTATTACGAAGAAAGATTGCTCCATAGAGAAATAACTTTATTCCTCAACATGGCTACATGTTCTTGCCATAACTAAACTGTTCCATCTCCAGTTATATAGTATACTTTGTTTTTGTGTACTCCAACTTGTGATGTTCATGCATATAGGAATTCTGGTTGTGTGGAAACTGTTAAGAAATTCTTCTTATCTAGTTATCTAGTTATCAGTAACTACATAATCCAAAATCTTTAATCTTGTTGCATATTAAATATCATTAATTCTCTAAAAAACCTTCAATTCTATCTCAGCAGCATGATAACTGAAGGGCCCATCATTCAATGCTATGGCAACAAATACTTTATTTTATTTATACATGTGCTTTATTACCACTTTCTCTTACATAATATGACACAATGTCTTTGCTGATATTACTAAAGTGATCACTGATAACTCAATTCCACCTCTTCCTGTATCACTACTGACTTTAGCTGGACAGCTAGAACAATCTTCAAACCTTGGATGAGTTTGTACTTGTGGCATATTATCCCAAGACAACATAGCAGGATTTGAGTGGAACAAAGGCTGTAGTTATAGTAATATATAAATAAAACTACTGTCTTTTTGCTGCACCACAAATTAGAATTTAGGAAAATCCAACTGAAATATACAAAGGAGCAATGTTCCCTCTAATTTTTTTTCAATGTGAGCAGAAAAGTATAGTGTTTGAGCGGCACATTTTCATGCCTGAGCACCTGAATTGTTTTCACAGATGTCACCTAAGACAACAGCGAAATCAGTATTATTTGAAACTC
This sequence comes from Natrix helvetica, assembly GCF_964273705.1. Taxonomy (NCBI): domain Eukaryota; kingdom Metazoa; phylum Chordata; class Lepidosauria; order Squamata; family Natricidae; genus Natrix; species Natrix helvetica. Next base: position 43,151,271 of record NC_138550.1, on the reverse strand, counting down.
AAAGTTACGTTTCTTCAAGGTACCCGCTTAATTCAAAGTGTTATATAATATCAGTATTACTTATCAACGCTCCTGCTTAGCAACCAAAATGTTGGCTCAGAAACTCTGGCATTTGAAGCACACAAGTCTTAAAGCTGTCAAGTTACAAGACCCTTGCACCCCTAACCCTTTAGAAAAAAAACTCCAGGGCTGTTCAAACTTGACAGCTTTAAGACTTGTGGACTTCAACTCCCAGAATTCCTCCTCCAGTCATGTTGGCTCAGGAACTCTGGCACTGAAGCATGCAAGTCTTAAAGCTGTCAAGTTACAAGACCTTTGCACCCCTAACCCTTTAGAAAAAAACCCCCAGGGGTCTTCAAACCTGACAGCTTTAAGACTTGTGGACTTCAACTCCCAGAATTCCTCCTCCAGTCATGTTGGCTCAGGAACTCTGGCACTGAAGCATGCAAGTCTTAAAGCTGTCAAGTTACAAGACCTTTGCACCCCTAACCCTTTAGAAAAAAACCCCCAGGGGTCTTCAAACCTGACAGCTTTAAGACTTGTGGACTTCAACTCCCAGAATTCCTCCTTCAGTCATGTTGGCTCAGAAACTCTGGCATTTGAAGTGTGCAAGTCTTAAAGCTGTCAAGTTACAAGACCTTTGCACCCCTAACCCTTTAGAAAAAAAACCCCAGGGGTGTTCAAACCTGACAGCTTTTAAGACTTGTGGACTTCAATTCCCAGAATTCCTCCTCCAGTCCTGTTGGCTCAGGAACTCTGGCATTTGAAGCATGGAAGTCTTAAAGCTGTCAAGTTACAAGACCCTTCCACCCTAACCCTTTAGAAAAAAAAACGCAGAAGTCTTCAAACCTGACAGCTTTAAGACTTGTGGACTTCAACTCCCAGAATTCCTCCACCAGTCATGTTGCAGCGATGTCATCTGCGTGGATCTGCTCCATCTTCGGCTTCTTTCACTGGGGGCAGGGCTGCTGTTGAAGATGCCGACGAGCTGCTACCTCCTCCTCCTCCAACAGCACCACATTTGCACCTGAGCTCAGCGCCGCGTTACCCCTCCCCCCTCCTCCTCCGCCGTGCTTTTGAGGAGCCATGAGGCTTTTTTTTCCCCTGCTCCCCCTTCCGCCTTCCTACTGGCTCCCGCAGCCTCATGGCTCCTCAAAAGCACGGCGGAAGAGGGGGGAGGGGTAACGTGGCGCTGAGCTCAGGTGCTCCGAGCGGAGGGGAGGCGCCACTGCCACGCGCAGGGATGCCGGCTGGAGCTTTGGCGGCTTCAATTTAGCCGCAGCGCCGGGCGCCAAATCTGGCAGTGCTGTTAGAGGAGGAGGTGGCAGCAGTTCTTCCGGTGACGGCGGGGGCTTTGAGGCTTCACAACTACCCTCAGTCGCCCTGTGCTCCTCAAAGTAAGTCCGGGGAAGTCCTTTGCAGGCAGCCCGTTCTAGCTGCCTGCAAAGGACCTCCCCAGCTTCCAGAGCCTGTGGCAGTAGAAATCACTGTGCGGCAGTTGAAAACTGCTGTGTGGTGTTTTCTTGCCACGTGCGCGGCTGCGCAGCCGCATACCTTAGAGGGAACATTGCAAAGGAGGCCTCTTTGGAACAGAGTTCATCATTAGCATACACTATCACAAAAATCTATGGCTACTCTTAAATGACCCATAATGCTATTCCCAGACAGCCAGATTACTTTTGTAGGGATAACACTAATTTTTGATTGTTTCGGATATATCTCTTGGATCATATGACTTCTGTATGAGACAGCAGGCCTATTATTTTCTCTCCTTATATAAATTCTACCTCGACGTATCTTCTGCTGCTATTTCCTTTTGTCTATAACCAAGCTTTGAGGAAAGAAAAATCAGACTGGGAACCTGCTTGACTTCATTTATTTTTATTTTCCCCTATCTGTAGATAGTGGGTCATCTCAGCAGACTACTGGTACCAGCTGAAATTACCATTTTTATTGGATTTTATAAAAACAAAAAGAGAAGTCCCAAAACAAAACGCCAAACCAAATAGTTATCATGGTGTCATTTATGAATAAACAAGGAAATGTATGCCAGTAAGCCATGATGACAAAGTGGTTCTGTATGTTGACTCAAGATACTAAAAACAAAAATATATTCTATATTCTGGTCTAGATTTATTATCCCCTACATGTGAAAATAATTAATTGAGGTGTGCATAATTTTTTTAAAACATTCACATGGTTTCCTATACTGTTGTTAATTTAATGGAAAACATGCTTCTTGGGTTGTTTATGAGGCCAATAATGCAACAATTGATCTCATTTAATTCCTTATTGACATTTACCCTTTTGTTATTTTCCTTTTTTTTTTGGCTTTTCCTTTTTATTATTTTTTAAGCTGAACATTACTTGGTAAAAGGAAATTAGTACTAGAAATCTAGTATTATTCTTATTAGTAACTTTTATAAATATCATGGCTTGTCTAACTCTAAAAAGCTCTATGTTGCAATGATCACCATGCAATCTGTTGGAAAAAGGGAAGGGAACAAATTTTAAAAGATGTGCACTGCAGCATTATGACACGAACTTTGCCCTGTTTGTATGTGAATTTCATACTTACATGAATTTGTATGAATTTATCATGGTAGCATCAGAATACATATTTTGCAATTTTTCTGAAATTTGTTCCGTTTGTTGTGGATGTCTCTGAACTTTACTATAATGTAACATTGTGACTGTAAGATCATAATATCATAAACTATTTTGGGGCAATTCATTCAGACATGCATTCCAGTGCTGATCAGGGTAGAAAATTCTGATTTCAACTTTCTGCCACTTTGAACAGTTGACATGGACTATTCAAAGTACATAAGCTTAGTGTTCCTCTTCTGATAGTCATACATCTTAGCATGCCAGGAATTGCATTTGCTATTATATTCCTTCTCCACACATTTCATGGCCAATCAGGACCAACACAAAATTTTCTCAAACATATCTATCCTCTGATAATGCAACCTTAAGTGGGTTATGCCATTGATTCAATCACTTTTATAGGCACAAATTTGCTCAGCACTTGACAACAATGCTGCCCATCATTTCTGCACACTTCCCCTGCGTGTACCAGATTACATTTGTACATTAAATTCAGGCATAGATAATCTGGGAGTGCTACACATATAACAGGTCCAATGTGCATTAATGTAACAGAAAACTAAAAAGGAATATATTCCAGTGCTATGCTTTGTAGCATCAGGATAGTGTATATCAGGCAATCCTCTGCCCCATCTAATGGGATACTGTTTAAAGTTCCCCACCACCAACTTCTGTATTCTGAGAAGAATCTTTCATTGTGTTCTGGGAGATGTTGGAAAGGCCAGCAGTAATTGATCATTGCTTTCATGGAAGCAAATTTTGGAAACAACTGCAGTGGCCATAGATGCTGTGTCCCAACCTCTTTGAAGCCACTCTGTTTGGGATGCATGGTTATTTCCAGACCTACATTTTGGTCTCCTATGCCCAGTTGAATACCTGTCATTTTGTTCAATTCTCTTACCAAGTGTGGAAAGCCCCTAGCCTTCATTTTATGCCATATGGTCAAACATATTAGTGTTTTTAAGCTTAAATTGGAATTTCTTCTGGACTTTGGAGAAAAAAGGTTTGGTTTCCCCACCATATGATTCCACAGCAGCACTTTGCTGAGATTATCATGCACCAGCCATTGCCTCATGTGGGAATTGAATATGAACATTGGATCATGCAGCTATAGAGCAACTCAATCATAGGGGCAAATGAGGGGGAAATATATGAAGAAAATCAGACTGCAGTAAAGCCTGGTTCACTAATGGTAATTTCACAAAAGATCAACCAGAAAACTGTCCAGTACATTGGCAGATCAAAAACACCATAGCTGCTAACTTCTAGGAACACAAAATGGTGTTCAATGGACACTTATATTTCTTCCCACACTTTAATTGTATTAGTTTGTACTTCCCCAAAGAGGTTTAAAGCTATAAAAGCATTGTAACTCCAAATATAAGTTCTAAAATATAAAGTCTCTCACAAATAAACTGTCACAGCTAAAAATGGGAAAAAAGCATGCATAACACACTATTGGTCAAAGCTTACCCAAAGTACCTTTATCTAGAGTTATGATGACCAGTAGCATTCTGCCACCAGCTTTGGGAATTAAATTGGTATCCCTTGGGAACTAGAATATGATGGCAGAAAATACATTTGATATATAGACCATTGCAGTTGCTGGGCCAGTTACCCCAACAGTTTAAAAAACCAGAATGGTCTGATTCTCAAGTGGGCGAATACTGAATAAGTGGCTGGCTCTGTAGCTGAAATGCAGATGAAGAGGGGTTTTCCTAAAACTAGATCATATCTTCAGTTAGCCCAGTGTGCTGCATGGTGACTGAAAGCCCAATCTTGCTAGGTCAAAAGGCACAATGAGCCACTAGGATTTCTTAGAAATGGGCAAACCACAGGGTGCAGGAGGAGTCATGCAGTCACATCATGCAAGAGCAGGTACAGTTGTGATATTGCACTGCAGTGATAGTGGCTGTGTGGATATGTCCTTGATCTGAAAAGAAAAAAAATGCACACAATTGAGATGTGAAAGAAAAGCAGCTTAATTTAAATCCTACACTTTTTTTTAAAATGAAACTTACTTGCATTTTCTTCTTTTCAATAATTATTCCACATGCACTTATTATTTTAGGTCACCTGTCACTGCCTCCTTGCTCATGCATTCTTCTCCCTCAATCATTGTTGGATAATCTTCCCATTCCCTTTTCTTAGACTACATACATAGCAAATCATGCTTTTTAGTTTCAGTTGCGCGGCTGTCTGCGCAGTGACCCATTTTCCCAGACTCGCTCGCTTGTTCCCTCTCTGCTTCTCAATAGCTCTCAAAGGGGCGCTGTTTCAGGCCGCTGGGCACTTGCTTCGTTCCCAACCTGTCAAGTTAATAATGAATGAATAAATAAATAAATTGGGGGGGGGGGGAGGCGAAAAGCCAGCCACTTTCAGGATTACCTTTGCACAGCGTCTCTACTATTTCCGATCTTCCCCACCTTTTATTCTTTTGTCTGTTCTTCCATTGGCTTGTAAGTAATGTCTAGCTGTAATTTTAATAGGCTTAAGTACTTGCCAGTCCGGAGTAGAGGCAGGGAAGCTGGTAACTCTAAGCAATAAGTCTCCTTCAAATATTTAAGATCCTCCTCCTGCTCCTCGTCTTATTCTTATTCTTTCTCATTCTTATTGCTTTCCTTTAACAGGCGGAATGTACAGAGTGTGTCCTTTTTATTGGATAGGTGCTACTGTCTGTCACGTACTAAGCATGAAAAGGGGCGGTTGTCAAGGAGAGCATGGCTATGCGAACGGGGGCGGACGGGGAAGGAGAAATTTATCAAAGTCCCTGGGAGAGGCGTGGCCTTGGAAATCTAGGGGCGTGGCTATTCAGAAAGGAAAGCGTGGTTTGGAAGGGGGTGGCGACTTGGAAGAGAAAGGAGGGGGGGAGGGAGAGCGAGAGGAGGGGGAGGAGGTGCGCGCGCTGAGATTGCCCTTGTGTCTAGAGCTGGAAAAGCGGCTTGGGTAGCGGAGCACTCTCCCTGCGAGCCGAGGTGAGAGAGAGAGCGTGCGAGAGAAGCTGTAAGGAAGGCGAGGGCAACTGCCGCCACTCCATCTCATTAGTCGGATTGACCGGCGAAGAGAAAAAAAAGCAGCCCTTGTCACATTGCAAGGAACGGATAGACGGCTCCGCGAAAGAAAGGAGGTGTGCGTCTCTCTCTGTGTGTGGGGTGCAATTGTGCCCATCAAGGGGAGAGAAAAAAAAAGGACAGGGCTGGAGGACGAATTGATGGGAAGAGGAAAGCCAACCGGCAGCAGTTCTTCCCCGCTGCACAGTCGTGCGAGCCTGGTTCTCGTGGTTATCCGTTGGATAGGTTGAGGGAGACACTGCGGCGGCGGCGGTTTTTGCCGAGGGAACGACGAGCCCGGTGAGAAGAGGAGGAAGAAGAGGAAGAAACTGCGGTGGGTAGCAGCAGCAGCAGAAGCAGCAGCAGCCGCCGCCGCCGCCGCGGGATTCTCTTGCTTTCACGTCCAGCCAGCCGGAGGGAAACCTCCAGGATGCGGCTGAAACCGAGCGTCGTCTTGCGCTTATACAGCCTCTGCGGGATCCTTATACAAGGTACCACCCCCGCTCGTCCCCCTCGTTGGCCCCCGCTCTCTTCCAACTTAGGGATATGATGTGCGTCCGAAGGTGGGGGGGCATTCTGTAGGGCTGAAGAGGCCACAGCTGCCTCATAAGGATTCCTCCGTTGACCTTATTTCCTCCCCCCCCCCCCGGAGCTTTGCCCTCAACCTGTTCCTCATTTGTCTTCGTCTCTTGCTTTTCTGCTCCCCCCGCCACACGTCTCCCTCTCCCACATGCCTGGAATCTTTAGCTGTGGGGTTCCTTTGCCTTCTGGTTCTCTCTCTCTCTCTCTCTCCCTCCCTCCCTCCCTCCTTTTGCCTGTTTCTTTCAACCCTTCACCCTCCGGCGTTGTCTTCTACATAAGCCCCACTTGGGTAGCGCTTTCGGTCCTTAAAGTGCTGCACAAACATTAATCCTTTCCTGCCCGCCCTTAATAGTCTCTCCCTCGTTCCCTCGTTCCCTCCCTTTGGAGGCTCGCATTCTCCCTTTCAACTCCTTGCAACCTTCCCCTTTTGCCACTCTTTTTCACCCCATCAAATAGGTCTAGGAAAGTGGGAATGGGAATGCAGTGAGGTGAACAACGTGTGCCCTGCAACATCATCCCAGCAGGATAAAAGATCAAAAAAATGGGAAAAAAAGAAGAGGGCACAGACAATAAGACTACAGAAGTGTGGCTTGTCTTAAGATGAGCTGAGCGAAATATTGGATCCCTCTCTCCTCCCGCCATAACCTATAATATATACTGTAGTACATCCTCGAAGCTCCTTGTTCCTCTCAGTTCTTTGTTTTGCATTATTTGTTTCATTGCTTTCTTCGTAATTTATGTTCCGTTGACACTGATATTGACCCAGTAAGTGAAATGCAGAAATTACAATGGAAGAAACATGTCTGTAATGTATTTCGCTCATGTAAATGAATGAATCTGAAAATTCGTGGCTGTTAAATAAAAAGTAGAAAGCAGGGTAGCTTATTTCAAGCTTCCAACACTATCTCTTTTACCTCTCTAAAATTGTGGTAAGTGGTGAACTTAATGTCTATTAAGGAATCCAGGAAAGGATTCTGTTGATCTTTCTTGTTCCTTTGAGAATGTGGCTGTGGTGCTGGAATGTGCAATAAGGGTAATGGATGTATGTGTGTGTGTCTCTGTGTGTGTGCGTGCATGTCTTTACGGCTGCAGTGTTTGAGTATGTGGTTGGAGGGTCCTTTTGCAGCCTGTTTCTCCTTCCCTCCCACAGGCAACTGGAGAATGTAACAGTTAGAAATCCAAATGTGTCAGGATGAAGCATCCTTGAGTGTTAACAACCCTCTAGTTTGCTTCTGGAGGTTTCAAATGAGGTCAGCGAGCACCAGCAACTTCTCCATGTTTTCTTCAGGATGGTTGGCGTTTGCCCCTCTTCCCACCATCATGTTGTCTGACTCCAAAAATGTGTCTCAATCATTCTATGATCTCTTAATTCAGAAACAGTTGTGACCTTGTGGTACCTTGTGGTAGACACACGGTATCATCTCTTTGCAAGGAGTGGTAGTGTAAAGTTGGATGATTCTTTTTCTTCTTCTTCTTGGTATTCCATGCCTCCATGTAATTGCCCTAGTATGATATAAGGTCTCCAGAGAAAGCAGTTGCTCCCTATATCCCGAAAGCAGAAGTAATCTTTTAAGTGAGTCTGATTCTGCCGGATTGGGGAATCTGCATAAACTCCAGGTTTATTTTTTGAGTTTTAAAGGCAGTGCCTAAAAGAGGTGGAATGTGTTTGGGAACTGAGATGATTTTATATGGCTATTTTCTTTTCTTACAAATCTCTGGGAACTGCTGGGAATGTCACAATATAAGGAGCTGCTGTTGGGCTGCTCTATGGGATTATTTATTGAGGAATCTGGCAGGTGGCACATGTAGGGGGTTGCCTCTCTTGTTACATTTCCATGTGAACTGTCAATTGTCTTTGCTGCAAAAGGAGGGGAAGCTCTATTTATTGATTTTTTTTTTCATCAGTGTAATCATGGTTGCTTCTGATGAAGAAAAAAACTTGATATATTTTAGGATATGGTGTCAGCTGCATTCCTTGCACGCTGTATTTTAGACTAAACTAATGGTGTAAAATTGTGTCTGCCTGTCCAGATACGTGTATTTTTTTTTAAACACAGCAGTTCAGTGATTGTGCCAGGAAGGAAAAAAATGCACCACTGCAGGCAGCATCAGGTAAAAGAAAAATGCCATGCAAGAGATTGCTTTTTGCTGTTGCTGTTATGAAGGTAGTCATATTGGTCCCTTTCCAGTCAGATAAAGAACAATCTATTTCTTTACATCACATACTTTGCCCTTTACATCACGTACCTAGTATTTGCCCTATATTGTAAAAATTGGGGTATTCTGTTTGGTTTACATTTGTCAGTTTTTCAGCAGTGCTTGATGAAAAAAAGAGTTCAGACAGTCAGCCTTGCAGGTCTAACTGAAACGGTGCTCTGTAAACACTTTGCCAGATTTCTTTCTTATAATTAAAAATTAAATGACTGAATTCTTCCAATATACAGAACCCTGTTGTCTCTTCATATGACAGAAATGAGACGATAAGAAGTCATAAGAAGTATTTATAACATAAGTATGCTATTCTTAATTGTTATATAATTTAAACACATATTAATTTCTTATTTATGTTAATAACTCTACATGGGTTTATTTTGGCCATTAGTCATTAATATTGTTATATAATATTAATAAACTTGCTTGGAAAAACTTAGTTGAATCAATTTAATCATTTCTCAACTTTTGTCTTTTTTAATGCATGTAGAGTTTCCCTACCCACACTCCTTATCTAATTTATAGATAAACCAATGAAACTACAGCAATAAATTGAAAAACAAGATTTTCAGTCAATATTTAGAAAAAGCTTTTCTTTTTTATTGTGGACAATACAAATCTTTTGAAATGTAAACCATCTGGTACCTATGTTCCTTATATGGGGTAGTTGTATTAATTGCAATGGACCTCATAATCAAATATTAATTTGATTTAAGAAAATAAGGAAAGAAAAATGGGCAGATGAAATCTATTTTTATATAGAATTGAGTTTGGGTAACAAATACAATTTGTACAGAAATATGATTTTGTTGTAATAACCTGTCTTAACTAGAAGGCCAACTGCAAAACTCCAGAATATTTTAAGGAGATAATAGATCATCAGGTTGTATGAAGATTGACACTGCCTTATAAGAAGTAAGGAGTACAAAATGAGATATTAGTGGGTAGTGAAAAGATGAATTCAATATTTTATTTCATGAGCCAAGGCATTTTTTCTCCTAGAATTAAATATAAATTCAAGCTATCTTGCTACTACATATAGTAAAAGTGCTCCCAATTAATGCTAATAGCCTAACCTACAAATCTTATATAAGCCATTATATAGCTATATATTTATTCATTAACATGCTTCATTATATTACTTTTATCTGGAAATTTTTAGAAGCAAAACACATGGAATTGCTTAATATTTTATCAGTCTACAAAAAACAGTTAAAAGCGTGGGTTAAAACTAATCATAAATAAAATAATATATTTTCAAAACGTGTCTTGCATTCATGGTATGAAGATTGTAGTAATAAACATTTTTTTGTAGTTCAAGTATATAGAGGTGTAAGAATTGGCCCAGAACTGTAGCTGCTATAGCCCCCTGCTGTGAGATAATGCAAATAGCATCCAGTGATTTAAGCTGCTATACCTTTCTGAAAACAGAATGTACTGTGCTAATTTTTTTAAAAAAAATAGTTAATTGGAATTTCAGTAACACAGAATAAATACTTTAAAGATAAATTGTACTTTTACTGAAATAAAAATCTCATCAAACGATTGCTAATCTATAATAAAAGTATATTCTGATACAACTAATATCAGTAAATGATTGTCAGTATATGACTAACTAATATTTTATTACTCTTTCAAAACATGTGCTCATAAATCTATAAATTAGAATGTTGGGTATTTTTAAATACCCGTTAAAGATAGGACAATGATTTTGATTAAATATGCTAGAAATAATGTTGTGCTACAAAACTTCAAGAGTTTGGTCAAAATGATATATATTCAGGTCATATTTAAAATATCTCTTAATACTATGTGTGACCTATCAAGTTAAGAAGACTTTCCCAAATTTGATGCTCCCAGACACTTAAGATGACAAATTTAGAACATCAGGCTGTACTGATTTCAGGAAATTCCAATAGTTAATTCTAATAATATCTTAAGGTTGCCATGTTAGTACAAGCAGATTCATAGAACTATATTTCGATGTAGTGTATGACAAAATACCAGGTAACACCCTTCCATTAGATGCATCTGCTTAACAAGAGGTGTGATTGTACATTTTATCATTTTCTAATGCATAATTTGAATAAAACTAGTGGCTTAAAATTATTTAAAATATCACATTTGCTTATTTATGCATTCCATGTATTAAAAATGCTATATTCCAGATAAACAGCAATTCTTCTATTTATGAATAAGCTTAAATACCAATATTTTTTAAAGCCTGTTATTAGCTTCAGAACATGACAATAATGATCATATATTGTGAAATACTTTTACAGGATGATAAAATAACAGGTTTACTAATATATTTAAACAAACATCTTAGAAATAAGCCTTACCAATGTAGATGATAATTTCAAAGTAAATAGTGGAGACTTGGTGAATTAATGTGTATATTTCATGCAGTACAATGGTACTAATAAAATTAATTTAAAGCATTAATTTTTCCATATGTGGATGATAATGTTTATGCATAGAAGCAGAACGTAGAATTACTTATCGTGAAATATACATGAGCATTTAAAAATCTCTCTTGTGGTTGGGTGTTTTTCTTTCTATCATATTGTTTTCCTTTCTTTTTAATGTTAACCATATATACATACACACACACACACACACACACACACACACATATATATATATACACACACACACACACACACATACACATATACATACATACACACACACAAGAAGGGAATACAACATATCAAGAAAAGTAGCTTGAAGTTAGAATGTTTGATATTTGTTTACTTAAACCTTTATTTCTCTTATTTTCCTTAATTGTTCCTGTGTTCCTTCTTCAGTATTATCTATTTATTCCACTATACCCATCAAGGTTTAGCCTATAGTTTTTCAAATGTATCATGAAAAACTTCAGTTGCAGTAATTATATCACTGGGTTGACTCTGTGTGTAGGCTACTGTGATTGCCTTCAAGTCAGGTTTTTTTTTTTTGGCTCCTGGCAATTGCTGGACAAGTCCCTGAGGTATTCTTGGCAAGGATTTTCAGAAGTGGTTTGCCATTGTCTTCTTCATGGGACTGAGAGAAGAGTCGTCATCATCATCATCATTTTTCACAGCAGGAGGAGTATCTGCTTTTCAGATCAACAAATGCCATCTTGCATGATCAAATGCAGAATCAAATGCAGAGTCATGTCTCAATTTTAACGGACATGGGTGTAGACTCATAGGTTACAACATGACCCACTGATATGCCTCCTGGTCCTGCATCTAACATCAGTTTGATCTGTATTCAGCTCAGCATCGCCCTGGTGGACAATATCCAGTAGCACCACTAGGATGAGTAGACCTCACTGCCTGAGACTGAGAGAGAGTGACTGTCCCAAAGTCCACAGTTGGCTTTGTGTTTCTCACAAAGGGCTAGAAATCAGTCTCACAGTTTCTAGTCTGGTGCCTTAATTACTACATCAAGCTGTACATCTTACTGTGATAAGCAAGATCACAGTATGTTTTTATGTTCCCTACCTTGAGCCAAACCCAGTGAAAAATATGTTCATATATTTATATGGCCAGTTCATGATTTCCTGATGGAAACTTAATATATACCATTTGTGAATAGTTTAAACCTGGTTTAGGATGCTGTTCATACTGTAGAAAAGCTGTGAACCAATGACACAATATGGGAAGGATGTGTTCTTTACTTGTTTTTTCAGGCCAGACTTCTATTCAAGAGATGCCAGAGAATGTTTATATGATCAGGTGATCTAATATGAATTGTTTTATAACAAAAAAAGCTATGGAATGATATTTAAACAGAAAGTTCTCAGATTTTATTTTAGTGTTCTAGACAATTCCTGTGCTAATTGAAGTTGAAATATACATAAGACATTCATAAGTTATTTTCTTAGCTCAAAATAATTACCATTTCTTATTTCTATGCAATTATGTAATTCTTTATTTTCCAGAACTAAATGTTTAGAGATCAGAAAATATTTGCAAGATTATTGGCCATATCAACTGATAAACTCAAGAAAACTAGCTCTGTTTTTACCATCTACTTCATTTTCAGGAAATGTAATGTACTAATCATTCTTTGTAACTTTAAAAACAAGTTTTGGGATGTTTTGCAAACTTTTATATGCTAAGATTTTAAGTAAAACATACTGGTTTAGGTTGGATAATTTAAATAATACTGTATAAAAATCATGATATGATTTCCATCAGTGAAATAATAATAATATTATTAATTTCAAGCCTATCCTAGGTTAAAATATAACCCAGCAAGCTTTATGGAGACTTGAACCTGGATAGACTTGACAGACTTTATGGAGTCTGTCTGGTCTATGTCCTAAGTATATAAACAACACCGGACATATTCACATCTATATTTGCAACTGTGCTCCCTGAAGCTGATGCCATTTAATATCCCTATGATAGCAAATTGCAATTATTACTTATAAGAAGAATAGCTATAATTATTTTTCCAAATCATTGTCTGTGAGTTAAATATATGGAGCTTGCAGAACTTACATTACACTGATAGGAATAAGAAACTATTAAAAAAATATGGGCAAGAAAAACAAATGATTAGAAACAACTGTGTGCAATCCATTAAAAATTAACATGAAAAATAGTAGTTGCTATAAACGTAAAAAAAATGATGTTGTAATGTTATTATATTTTACTGTGCTAAAAAGAGTTGGATATCAATGCTTTTTCTTCCTTGTTTCCTCTCTACCCCACACTTTTTCCTTTCCTTTTCTTCTCTCCCTAGTTTTCCATTACTTTCATTTTCTTTTATATTTTATATTCTGATTAACTAATGAAAATGTTATGAGAAATATTAGCAGTGAAATATAAGCATCTTCTGAATTTAACTCATTCTGTAATATCTAAGTCTGTTCTTCACCTATGTCCAGTTATCTGTTCCACTGCAAAAGTTTTCTTTCTTCTTTCCACTATGACCACTTCTTTTTCTTATCACTTCCTTCCCTTGCCTTTCTTTTCTTCCTTCTTGTTTCTTTTTAAAGAGAGAGGAAATATTTGTGTAAAGTTAACTATGTTTACGCGCATATGGATAGATTAAATGTGAGACAGAAGAGTTGAAACAGACAGACAATATATGGTTGACTAATTTATAAATGGAATACTTCGCATAAACAATTACTTTTGATTACTTTTAGTCATTAATACATTTAATGCTTTTTATGCTGATCCCACTCTTTTTTTGACATGTGACCGTATATATTTGTAGCAAATATATAATCCATATTCATATATGCATATACAAATAATATTAGTCATATGCATACATTTATCAGAGGACATGGAGAAATTTCAGAACTGATTAATCCTGTGGAAAAGCAGGACATTGATCAGGATTTTAATATGTGTTTGTAATTACAATGTCTAAGCAGATCTATAATATATAGTAGGTATTGATATTGTAAATATTCTTCTATGGGGGAAACCTGGTATTAAATTCAATGTCATTTTTCATTGGGGTGAATATGGTTGCTGTATTATAGATAAATGAAAACTAGATTATAGACATGGGCACAACCAAGTTTTGTTTTAAAAAAATATGTCTTGAATATTGATTGTTTTATAGGGTGACATCTAGTGTTATACAAGTGGATTTTTCTTCTTCTTTTCTTTCATATTTTCTACACAGCAATCTGATTCTGTTAATCCTGAACTCTACAGAGCTGTTGTGGGGTAAAGTGGGGCAACAAGAAGGAGGAAAATATATTTGCCCAAAGTAGTAATTTCACTGGTGGATGGGCACAATTGGATACAGTTTGTAACAGAATAGTTATTAATCCAAATAACTTTTGGGGGGAAAGGTATTTGGGGAATATTTGCTTCTGAGTGTGTGAAGTTTAGTATCAAATGGTCTTTTATGACATGAACTGGATTAAAGTGTTGCATACTATAAATATATATTTCAATAGTTTACCAATACATCATTTCTGCTACAAAGGCATTGTAAAACATAGTGTATAAATCCCCTTATCTTACTTGCCTCATATTTCTTCCATCGTTTCAATGAAGAAAAAGAAAGAAAATATGTGATGAACATTAATAATAATAATAATAATATATTTATTTCTTAGCCGCACCCTCTCCCGAAGGACTCGGGGCGGCGTACAACAAAACATACGAAATAAATATGTAAACAAAACAAACATATAGTAAAGACATACACTGTAACATACACAAGGAGGAGGACGATGATAAAAACAATTAAAATACAGTATATAAAAACCCCTAGAAATTAAATATAATTAAAATACCCAGTTAAAAATCCGTCAGGAGCGATATGGTTAGATCAAAGTTGAGCCAGGCCAGCTGCTTGAAATAGGTGGGTCTTAAGCTTAATACGGAAGGAGCGGAGGTCAGAGGTATTCCTAATATCCGGAGGGAGGTCATTCCACAGGGCTGGGCCCGCCACAGAGAAGGCTCTACTCCTAGGCGCCGCCCCACGACATTGTCTAGCGGACGGCACCTGGAGGAGCCCCTCTCTGTGCGAGCGAATTGGTCGCAGGGATGTATGGGGCAGAATACATTATTAATATTATATTCCATATTATATTTTTATTAGGATGGTTATAAAACAAATAAACAGGTGGTTTTGTATGTGTGTGTGTATGTGTTTATAATCTATCTGAATATCTAAATTTATTATTACTCCTTAATTACATTATGCAAATGATTGCAAAGACATGCAGAGATAGCTAAGTAGATTTTGAAACTTTTTTGCACCACCTTTTTTTTTAAAGCTTTGCTTAATGGTACAGTTTTATATAATTCATTTCAGTTTAAATTGCACAAGATAGTAAATATTGTATGTATTTCAAATTTTGTGAAACTTTGTTAAAATGTTTCTTAAAAATTTGCTGTTTTTCATTAATTCACCTTTTTTTGTAGTTACAAATCTTTCTTCCAAATGATAAAGAGGATAGTCATTTTCTAAATAAAATTTAAAGTGAAAAGCTTTTCCTCTTCAGTTCCTGAATAGATTAGAAAAAAATCCTGCTGTGTGTATGGTTCTCAGTGCACATATACAGTCATGGTTTATCCATAAATATAAATCCATTACTATGATTTTAATTAAAAAAAAACCATTCAGAGTGTCTTCAACTTGTTTGATAATCTGATTGTAAGGAAATTTAGTTTTTGCACCATAAATTCACAGTCCTGAATAACATTTCTTTGTAAAACAAATCTGAACACACAACTAGGCATTTTAAAAATGTTTATACTTAAAATACAGCTCATGAAATAGCTTTGGGTCAGTTACATAATTGTTGGCTTGAAATAGGTCTCAAGATTGCAGTGATATAGACAAAATAAGAAAAACCACTATGTACTTAAACTTAAACTAAATGTAAACTAAAACACAAAGTACAATTGAAACGTAACAATAAAATAATAATAAAAACTAAAAAAAAATCTTATCAATTTTCAATATACAAGAATTCAGAATAACAGAAGTGTAAGGGATCTTGGAGGTGTTCTAGTTTAACCCACTGTTTAAGCAGAGACCATATACCATTCCAGACAAATATTGTCCAATCTGTTCTTAAACACCTCCAGTGATAGAGCATCCACAACTTCTGGAAGCAAGATGCTCCACTTATTAATTGTTCTCACTGACAGGAATTTTTTCCTTAATTCTAGGTTGAATGTTTCTTTGTTAAGCTTCCATTCATTACTTCTTGCCCTGCTCTCTATTTTGACTCTCTCAAATATTGGAAGCCTACTATCATGTCACCGTTGGTCCTTCTTTTGTTAGACTAGACAACTCTTCACTGTTAACCTGCAGTCTCTTAATCACATTTTTACTCTTCTCTAGAAGAGTAGAGTTTTCTAGAGGATCAACATCATTTTCTAGAGGATCAACATCATTTTTGTATCATGGTGACCAAAACTGGACATATCACAGTATAAAATCATACTAACATTTTATGTGACCTTGATGCTATCCATCTGTTGATGCATCCTAGGACTGTATTGACCCTTTTGGCAGTTGCAGCATATTGCTGGCTTATAATTAAGTGATTGTCCACTAGGATTCCTAGATACGTGTCACAGTTACTGCTGTTGAGCCACGTTCCACCTATTTTATCCCTGTGCATTTGGTTTTCTTGTCTAAGTGTAAAACCTTACTTTTTCACCATTGAATTTACATTGATTTACATTTACATAACTTACATTACAAAGGACCCAGTGTTCAAGTCTGTCAAGATCCTTATATATCTTGAGCCTATCCTCTGGAGGCTTGACTATTTGACTCAACTTGGTGTCACCTACAAATTTTATGAATTCCCTTTTATCTCTTCATCTAAATCATTTATGAAGATGTTGAAGTGTGTTGGACCTAAGACAGAACCTTGTGGCTCTCCACTAAAAACTCTCCTCCTCGTCGACATAGTTACATTGACGACAAATTATTGAATGAGGCTGGTCACCTAGTTACAACTTATCTTACCAATAAAGTAGGCTGTCATCTACTTTGTAAAATGCCTTAGGGTATATTAAGTATAGTGAACATGCATACTATGAACAAAGCATCTTGCTGGTCCACTAATTTAGTCATTTTGTCAAAGAATGCAGTAAGGTTTGTCTGGCATGATCTGTGTTTGACAAAGCCATGTTGGCTTGTAGTAATAGTGTTGCTTGTTTCAGGGTGTTCCCAGATTGGCTACTTATGGAAGAAAATTAAATAATTTGTTCTTTAGAAAAAAGGATATAGCCACAAAATAAAGCCTTATGTAAAAAAGGAATCAAACAGCTGTTATCGATAACTGGAAAATGAGAAATAAATAGGAATATACTTTACCTTTTCATATAACTAATGTCTGGGCAATACATTTATTTCTACATCTTCCACTTAAACCATGTATTTACTGTGTCAGCTTAACAATTATTTTAGCTGTTTTTTTATTTTATTCTCTAGGATTTCATATACAGTGGCCTTGTTTTTTTGCATTTGTAAGCTTCAAGTCTACTACTTAGAAAAATTCTGTTCTAGCAGCTTAAAAAGTCTGACAGCTCATAGGAATTTTAAGGACAAATTACCTCTCAGTGTCAGTGGATGCTTAGGGATAAATATTTGAACAAACGGAAAATACCAAACTGACCTACATCTGCTGGATTATCTCTGTATTAGAGGACCTGCTTCTATTTTTGCCATGCAATATGGCAAGAGATTTCTCTAACTATTCCCTAACAGAAAAATACAAAATTAGTTATTTTGTAAAATAACTAATGTAAAAAACAGTTTGTAAAGTAGACATAAATTCATTTGTATATTGTTTTTAGGCTGTAATTTTTGTTGATAGTATTGAGTTTATAAAAATCCTCTGACAACTAGGCATAATTTATCAATATTCTTCTGTCCTGATACCCTTTTTACAGGCTGTGAAAGCGGACTAGCCTTAAGATAAGGTGACTGAAGGGAATAGGAATAAATACTAATCTGCTGATTACTTATTCTGATCCCAAGCAGTGAGTGCTCATAAATCACTGGGTACTTAAAACAGAATAGTCAAGGAAATCCTTCCCATGTTCTCTTTCTCTTCCTTTGTATTTATAACGGAGGTAATCTCAACTCTACCTTCCAGAATATAGCTGAATATTATTAATCATGGAATGTTAAATCTCATACAAGGAAAACAATTATTTTAATCATTAAAAACAAACAAGATAAGCAGATAAGAGCAATCACTAATGTGTGGCATGTTCATTTACAGAAATGCTATTGGGTTTCATACATGCCCTTGGAATATTTAGAAAAGAATGCAGCCAAATCCTTTGGGTGGGAATATGTCTACTTTCTGGGAAACAAAGGCATATGGGGAAGAGGTAGCATTTGGGAAACATCTAGAGTCTAGAGCGCAAGTTTACATAATGGTGAGTAAATGATTACTACATACATCATCATATCCATTTTATCAAGACGAATTGTGCCTCCTAGCAGCTACAGTAATTGTTAGAGCTTCCAAATGTGCCCTCTAAATGCAAAATGTACATATATAACTCTAAAAGTTCTTTGTAGGATCTTTTATTGTTAAAAACAGGACACATCTCCTGGGAAACTCTTTCTGGTCTCAGTTTAACAGATTCCATAGAATTCTTTTTTTAAAAAAGAATTTTATTGATTTTTAAACAATTATGGGAAAGGGTAAGTGGATATACAAAAATTTTGGCAGCTCCATCATGCTAGAGGTAGAAATCTCTCCAAATCTCACAACTTTTACAGAAAAGAAAAAACAAAAGATAAAAGATAAGCAGAAACAGCATCTTGTTATACATTGTATCAACCATGTGTTCAATCATCTCTTTTGCCACTTTCTAATATATCAACAATTACAATGATATTTCAAATACATTTATTTTTGTGACCTGAGTCTTTTCGATATTGCTCCCTCCCCCCTGTCTTCAGGCGGAGCCGCAGCCTCTCCCTCCTTCATATCTTGTGTATTGTCAACTTTTTCACTACCTCTTATATTTTCGTCTTCTAGGAAGGCACTATGTTTTTTAATGAAGGCCTCTGCCTCCACAACTGTGTCAATTCTAATTCTGTTTCCCTCCCAGAAGATCAACATTCCTTCTGGCAATAACCATCTAAACCAAACTCCTTTATTATATAATTTCTTTGATAAGGAGGAATACTTCCTCCTCTTATCTCTTATTTTTTTCGGAATTTGTTTAAGAATGGTAATTTCTTTGTCTTTATATTTTACTGGTCCCCCCCTTTGGGCCCCTAGCATCGAGGTCTTCCTAAGAAATTTAACATGTACTTCCCTTGGAACATTATGTGTTCTGGCATATGCTGAGTTGATCCTGTAAACCAGATCCATATCCCACCACAACTGTTCTTTATCTCTCTTAATATATTCTGCTAAGATTGTACTCATATATCCTTAAGATCTTCATCTTCTGTCTCCGGTAGGTTCTGGAATCTGAGAAAAAAGGACATTCTTTCAAGTTCTATCTTTACCATAAAATTTTCCAATTCTCTATTCCCCTTCTGGACTGCCTTAACCTCCTCCCCCAGCCCGACCGCACCCTCCTCCAGCACACCGATTCTTTGTTTTTTTTCTGTTGTTTGCTGCTGTACACGTCTGAGCTCTTCTTTAAAATCTGCCACCTCTTTTTTCAACTCATTTTGTCCCTTCATAAGCCTGGAACATTTGGATAACAGATAAATCTTTTGAACTCTCTCCAGTCCCTTCTTGTTGTAAAAATGATGGAATTTTTGTTTGTTGAATCATTGGGCTGGATGTAGAGGAGGTAGGTGCCGAGGCTGCCTTGCCTGAAGGTGGTTTTATGGGCCCCATTTTCTGAGTTCAGAGATAACTGTAAATCTTTTGCAAAAGAAATGGCATCTGTGGAGCGTGCAGCTGGGTGAGTCTGAGAAGACAGGCAAGTCCAAAAGTGAAAGTTAATCCTCAATCACAGTTCCAAGCCAAAAAAAGAAAAAGAAAATCAAATAATCTGAATCCAGAAAGACCGCATAACAGGAGGAGCTCCAGGAGTCCTTCAGGAGGGAGTAGTAATATAAAGCCAGGAATTTCTTCAAAGGTAGTTTCAAAAGGCAAATTTCATTTATAAGTGCGAAGAAGAAGACGGAAGCAGGCCATCTTGGCTCCCTCTTTCACAGGCAACCAGGGAGCAGAACATCAAAAGTTTCCATAAAGTTTTTAAAACAGCTCAGCAATCACCTCTTGCAGTTGTGATATAAATCTTTCTCACATAGTTAGTGCAAGTGACTGATTCAACTTTTGCTCTCTCTCTCTCCATTCCGAGATTGAGAGATAGTCCAAATGACGCTTTACCCAAGGGGGTTAAAGAACCCCCCTCCAATCTTCCAACTTCAAATAGATTGAATCCACAACTTACAAAATGCTGCTGCTTATCAGTTAAAGAGGGTTAGAGAGATTGGAGCGAACTTCTCACCTCCAGCATTTCAGCCGCTACTTCTGATTAATTGCTTCCTTCTGGAATCCATTCATCAAAGGTGCAGGCAGCTGACTGCTGCGCTATGCACCCCCCTCGCTCCCCGGCTCCTGAGGCGAGGCTGGAAACCCCCCACAGCTGCCGCCGATTCCGGGGGTTCCAGCAAGCCACCCTACGGCAGGTGGTCCCTCCGAGACCTCCTGTTCTCCTAAAAGGAGCCCACCGGAGAGGCGAACAGCGGACGCCCAGCGTCTGTCGCCTTCGGAAACCAGAAGCAATCTCAGATTCCATAGAATTCTTGACAATTGGTAGAACCTTTTCATAATAGTGCCAAAGAAGAATATGGGCACAGAATAAAGTAGGAAAAAATCATTTATTTTTCATAGAGAGTACATGTGTTTTAGATTTGAGTCATAAAAGGTTCTTCGAAATGTGCTGAGGTAGAATTTATTTCCAAAGTTCTCCACTGCTCTGCTTGTAATTCTGTTTTTTTTTTAAAAAAATGTATTAAATTGAAATCTTAATGAACGTTGCGTCCATGTTTTCACCTAAAAATAAACATTGATTGTTTTAACAAAATATCTATATAGCTTGAAAATCAAACTATAAATGAAAAGATTAAAAACGTTGGAAAATAAATTTACAAATTCAGTACTGCTGCTCTAAGACAAGTGTCTTGAAATTTTTCTCTCTCTGAATGGCCAGATCCAGTTCCTTCCACTTCCACAGAAATGGTTGGCAGGTCTGCAGGACAAGGAGCTTTGCAGCCTAAAACCAGCCCAGCTGCAAGGAGACCAAGACAGGATGCTTTTATCCTCTCTTGTTTTGTTTCACAGTACTATATTGGTATTTTGACAATGGAATAGCACCTTGGTGGATACCTGCCAATAAATGGCATGCTTCTTTTACATTTATAATCCATTTCTGCGTGTCATGTTAATATATAATGACAAAATTTTGTGTAGTACTTTCAGGGTCATTTTTTAAAATTGGAATTGTATTGCTATGTGTATTATTTCGGTCATGTTAGATATGGAAATTGTCCTTTGAAACTTTTAAAAAAACCAAAGCTAATTTAAGACATTTACAATACCTATGTTTGCATAAGTTTAGGCAAGAGATTTTTTAAGGCTACCGGAGCTTGCTACCAAAACCTGGATAACTGCTATATGGTCATTTTGCTACCATTTTATTATATCTTTGACTTTGACAAAGTTCTCCACTGCCCTGCTTGTATTTCTGTTTTTTTGATTCTAATAGTGTTTTCTAGATTTATATTAAACAATGAAATGTTGTTTATTATTGGATATATGTTGATGTTACAAAATACAGGATTTGTAAATTATACAATTATTGGCAGGGTCTGTTTTCCTGGAAGTAAAGCCCATCACTATAGCATGTGTGAAAACCTTTAGAGAGGGAACTAGATGGTGCTATTCTTTCATCTTTGTCTCTTGGCTGAATTCTTCAATCCTATTCATTTTTCTTTTCTTTTTAACTAAGAATTTAGACATACTACTACTTAGTTTCTTTGTTTCATTAAGTGCAGTTAGTAATACAATACAATAATACAATAGCAGAGTTGGAAGGGACCTTGGAGGTCTTCTTGTCCAACCCCCTGCCTAGGCAGGAAACCCTATACCATTTCAGACAAATGGCTATCCAACATCTTCTTAAAGACTTCCAGTGTTGGGGCATTCACGACTTCTGGAGGCAAGCTGTTCCACTGATTAATTGTTCTAACTGTCAGGAAATTTCTCCTCAGTTCTAAGTTGCTTCTCTCCTTGATTAGTTTCCACCCATTGCTTCTTGTTCTACCCTCAGGTGCCTTGGAAAATAGTTTGACTCCCTCTTCTTTGTGGCAACCCCTGAGATATTGGAACACTGCTATAATGTCTCTCCTAGTCCTTCTTTTTATTAAACTAGACATATCCAGTTCCTGCAACCGTTCTTCATATGTTTTAGTCTCCAGTCCCCTAATCATATTTATTGTTCTTCTCTGCACTCTTTCCAGAGTCTCCACATCTTTTCTACATCGTGGTGACCAAAACTGAATGCAGTATTCCAAGTGTGGCCTTACCAAGGCATTATAAAGTGGTATTAACACTTCACGTGCAGTATTTTGTTGCAATAGTTTATTTCTGTTTTAAAATCAAACCACAACATTGTTATTGACTTGGAAGAGAAATAAGGGTGATAATCTATGTTCTTTCATTCAGTGTGGAGGTAGTTTTATTTATTTATTTATTTCATCAAGTATGAGTTAGATAACAGATATAAGCATAAACATGATTATGAATACATGAAATGAATACAAATACAAGGGAATATTATGACAGGGATGGTAGGCACACTGGTGCACTTATACACGTCTCTTAAAGAACTCTTAGGAATGGGGTAAAGTCGACAGTAAGGTTAAAGTTTTGGAGGTTTGGGGAAGAAACCACAGTATCAGGTAGTGCATTCCAGGCATTGACAACTCTGTTACTGAAGTCGTATTTTCTGCAATCAAGTTTACCATAAGTTTGTATCTATTGTGAGCTCATGTGTTGTGGTTGAAGCTGAAGTATTCATTGACAGGTAGGACATAGTAGCAGCATTTGGTTATACTATTTAACTGTAGTAAATAATACTAATACTGTGGAAATAATAAGAAACCAAATAAATCTTTGTAATTTAATATTTTAAACTTTTTTTAGTTCAATATTTTAATATTTAAAAAAAAATTAGAATCTATTAGTTTTTAAAATTTAGCTGAGAAAAGATAGTAAGTGCTAGTTTTCAACAGATTTCAGTTCATAGTTAAATTTGGGCTTTCTATTCTTTACAAGAACATATCTAGAGAATATTTATCATAAATGTTACCAATGCTTCAACATGAGTCAAAAATAACTTGATGTAATGCCAAATTACATTTTGATGAATGACTTAAAAAGACTTCTAATTTGATGAGGAGTGGGAGCTGAAGTTAATTCTAGATTTTCCTCCTGACAATGGAAAGCTGTAACCTTTCCAGGTTCATTTTTAACTGTGGTTCTTCAATTTTAATTAGGCTGCACTCTGAGATTAAAAACTAATGAAGATAACAAATAATATATTTATTTCAGAATTGAATTGTTCCACGTGCATTAAATCTGCTCCTCTAATCTCTGCTTTATTTTCTTCAGTTATTTTTTTCAAGGTTTATACATAGTTTATATAAACAAGTTGTTACATAATAATAAATCAAGTTGTAGTTAATTATAGGTTATCATGATTCCTGCTAGCTTGCTTTTTCCTGTCAATAGAAATGGCTATGCAGGAAATATATAGCCAAATGGCTACAGTATCAGTCTCAGAATCTGAAATTATGGCATACTTGTCTGTTTTCAGCATGCCATTATTAAACAAAACTTTGTCAGAATCTTAAGCTGGAAAGCCAATAAAACTATTATTTCAACTGTAACTAGGCTTTTCAGTTCATTCATGTGATATGTGATATGGATAGGAGATTGTATAATATTCAAATCTTTAAGGTATCTATCACTGATTGAAATAAAATGTTGCTACATTTAATCAGATAAGCCTTTTAATTTATGTTTGATTTTTTTTTAAATGCTAGATATTTTATAAATTGTATTTTGCATTACACTTTTCATTTTACAGTTACTTGCCTTAGTTTATAGCATTTAAATTATTCATTGTAAAATTTAATTGTAAATTTCTAGGATTCTTTTGCAGTTTAATAATTTTATTTTATAAATAAAACTTTTTCCTATTTTATTGTAATTATTATGTTATTAATTATATGCTGGTCTAAGATTTAAAAAGGATTGATTAATACCGGTAAGAAATTCTATGAATTTCTGCTAGAAAGATAAACTCTATTCTGACATAGCTCAAGATTTATAGAACATTCTATAAATTTATAGCAGCAAAATAACCATGTAGCAGTTATCCAGATTTTAGAAGCAAAGTTGTCACATTGTTTTAAAAAAATGCCATCCAAGTATTTTACTTTCAGTTGCAGTTTTTGCATAGAACTGATTTTCATATATTCTGCCAACATTTGTCTTCTTTTTGTTTACCCAAATCTATATCTCAGATCTCTCATAATGCAGTAGGGAGATTATCTATCTCTGTCTCCAGTGTATATTCTGGAAATTGTTCCTCTTGGTTATGTGTGATAATTAATTATTGATTTCTCAAAATCTATCAAAAGACAATTTGCTATTTCTCTGACTACTTTATTATTAACAAAGATTAACTAAGGTACTTCATGGTTTTACTTTCTACTTTTTCCTTACTACATAGCAAATTTTCGTTATAAAAATTTCTTATTCTGTATATCATATTTTTCAGATTATAAGATGCACTTTTTCTCCCCAAAAAAGAGGGTGAAAATCTGGGTGTCTTTTTATACACTGACTACAGTATTTTTGGCTTTCTGAAACCCCCTTCACAAAAATGGATGTGCAGAGGGTTTGGGAGGCCTGCAAAGTGCTCCTGGGGGCTGGAAAGGGCAAAAATGAGTGAAAAACGGGCCATTTTTTGCTCAGTTTTGCCCCCCAGGAGCACTCTACAAGTCTCCTAAAGACTATGCATGCCCTTTCTTTTTGTGAAAAACGGGCTGTTTTTTGTTCCTTCCCCGCACCCACCCCAACCCTCAGGAGCACTTTGCAGGCCTCTCAAACTGTCTGCCTGCCCCGTTTTTCACAAAAGTGAGGTATGCAGAGTGCAAAAACTTTTTAAAATTTACTTCTTCTTGGTGCATCTTATACTCCGAAAAATATGGTAAATATCATTATCTCCATAGCTTGAATTGAATTTCCCTGGGTATGTTCATAAACATCAGAATATACCACTAAGGGAATTAATTGAATCAATCTGAACTTCTCTTCCAACAAACCTGAAATATAGTTGATGTAAATGTATTCTTTATATCGATTACTTTTATAAGATCCTTTGGTTAAAAACATTTGGCTCATACATCAAACTCTTATATGTCTTCCATCTGAATCCATTGTTTTATTCTGTCTTCCAGTATAAATATAATCACATGTCCTAATGATCAGGTTAATAGTATTAGTTTTGAAAATGGGATCTTCCATCTTCTTTGTCTCTGTGACCTATAAAGAAAGTTCATTGTGATCCTAACCCTTTTTCACATTAAAACAACCATTTTTTATTTCATTTTTTTAACCATTTCCCCCCTGAAATATCAACTGATAAGGCTTGGAATTTAAAAAAAAGTGTTATCATTTTAATAGCTACAATTTGACCCAATATATTTAAATATTTTTGTGCCATCTTTTCATTTTTTATTTTTTTTTCAAAATAGGAATATCTTTTTAAAATTATTTGTTAATATTTTTAGCAACATTGTTTCCTAAATATTTAAAACATTTATAGTTTTAATTTATTGGATGCCTTATTCTGCACTTTAGTAAGTGGGTAAAAATCCTTTAGCCACCTAATGAGAAAGAAGGGTTCACTGGAGAAGAGCCTAATGCTGGGAAAGACTGAGGGCAAAACAAGAAGGGGACGAGAATGAGGTGGGTGGATGAAGTCACTGAAGCAGTAGGCGCGAGCTTAAATGGACTCCAGAGAGGACAGGAGGGCCTGGATTTGTCCATGGGGTCGTGATAAGATGGACACAACTTTGCAACTAACAACAACAAGACCGAGTCTTCTGAAATTTACCAGTAAACTTGATGCCTCTATAGATTTCTCCAACTTCAATATGTTTTGCAGAATTCCCAGTACTTGAGTGGTATCCTGTCACAAGCAAATAATTTTCACAATCAAAAATATCTTCTTTTTTACTTCTTTAATTTCCGTGTTATCACACAACACTACCATTAATATTTGCATATCATTGGTGATAAAAAGTAACCCTTTTTTGTTCCTCTTGAAAGTGTAAATTCTTCTGGATCATAGGTATTAATTCTTATTTGATCAAATGATGATTATAAATTTGATCTAACGTTAAAAAATAAATACAAAATTCAGATTTCCACAATATTCGCTTTAAATATATTCCTTCAACACAATCCAGAGCTTCGAGAATGTCTAGTGAGCATAATGATAATCTATTAATTTTACAATAGTTAATGATATTCAACAATTTCCTAATGAGCTCTAATACGCATATTCCTTTCAGGGATAAATCCTGCTTGATCAGGATGTATAAATTTTCTACAATAATTTGGATGATTAGCTAAAATCTTTGTGAATAATTTGCAACCCATGTTAAGTAGGTCTATAGGTGGATACTTATTGTAAATCTTTATCTCTTGGACGATTGCAATTACTTTGGATATTTGCCATGTTAATGGGAAAGACTGTGGCACAAGAATTTGCTAATTAAAAATTGTAGGATCAACATTTTTTTAAATTGTTATAAAATTCCCTTGCTAAAACATTGGAACTAAATGTTGCTTCAGCTTTAGGTTGTAAAGCAAGTTACAATACAATACAATACAATAGTAGAGTTGGAAGGGACCTTGGGGGTCTTCTAGTCCAACCCCCTGCCTAGGCAGGAAACCCTATACCGTTTCAGACAAATAGCTATCCAACATCTTCTTAAAGACTTCCAGTGTTGGGGCATTCACAACTTCTGGAGGCAAGCTGTTCCACTGATTAATTGTTCTCACTGTCAGGAAATTCCTCCTCAGTTCTAAATTGCTTCTCTCCTTGATTAGTTTCCACCCATTGCTTCTTGTTCTACCCTCAGGTGCTTTGGAGAATAGTTTGACTCCCTCTTCTTTGTGGCAACCTCTGAGATATTGGAAGTTATAATTGATGAAAGAATAAAAATGTTTTCTTTGAAATTAAACCTCAAGATTCTTAGTGCATAATCTGCAATGATTATGGATGCAATTTACACCCATTATAATTGATTTAGAAAATGAAAAGAAATGCAAGTATAATCTATTCTTGAAAAGGATTAATGCCTACCAGAACAATGTGTTTTTGATGGTCATATGGTCCCTGATGTATAAGTAAGCCCATACATTTAAATTAGTGCCTGCATCATCTAACTTACTAAAGGTTGTGTCTTATTCTCATGAAACTCTATTAAACATTACATCAATATTTAATCACAGGATTAGATTTTCTATTCAATTTTTTTCAATAATTAAATTATATTTTTTAATTAAGCAATTTGTTCTAAATGTCTGCAAATTTAATTATTTTAGTAAGAAAGAAAAAGTGTAGACTTCGTTACTAGCCTTAATAATTGTTGCTGCTAATTTGTACATTGACACTTAATGTAGAATTTGTAGGATTGATAGTAAAGAATGAAAATAGCAGGAGAAGAAACAGGATACAGCAGTTTGCCCAAAGGCAAGGATGACCTTTGAAATTTGATTCACAAGGAAGTCAGGTTTGTGGGGCAAATACAGTAGCCCCATTTCCATACTTCCTCACCCTCTGTAATGGACACCTTACCTGTGGGGTGATTAACAAGAAGACACTTATCTACATTAATTGAAAAGGAAGTGATTACAAGTGGATAAACAGACAGATAATGGGAAATACACAAAGGGAGTAGCTCACTAACACCAGCTCTTCGCCTATTGCACTAGTGGCTGCTTCTGAGGCAAAAACCTCAGCATATAACTGATTAAGATCTTGATGATTTCAGGCAGCAGCACAAACTGCTTGGAGGATAGTAACTAATTAAGACACAAAACAAAGCTAGTTACCTAGCAGTTAATGTTTATAAGGGAGAAAAAAAAACACTCAGAGATAGAATTCTGGCCTGCATCCTGGTTCTATTGAAGTCAAAAAAATATTGAGACCTTCTTTACTTTTATCAATTTTGTTATGCTGCAGCCTGTTCTACAGTGGTTGAAATTAATTTTTCTCTCATTAATCTACATTCAGTACCCATAATGACAAAGTAAAAACCAAATTGGCAGAAATGTCTGTAAATTTATTAAAAAGAAAAAAAAACTGAAATATCACATTGGTGTAAGTATTCAGACCCTTTGAAACAACACTTTAAATTTAGTTCTGGTGCCTCCCATTTCTACTGATCATTGTTGACATGCTTTTATATTTTAATTGGAGTTGACCTGCCGTAAATTAAATTGATTAGACATGATTTGGAAAGATACACACCTCTTATAGAAGGTCTCAGAGCTGGCAATGCAGATGGTAGCAGAACAAAAACCATAAGGTCATAAAATCTGCCTGCAGCGCTCAGAAACAGGATGCAAGGCACAGATTTGGGGAAGGGTATAGTAAAATTTCTGCTGCACTGAAGGTTCCTAAGAACACAGTGGCCTCCATAATTTTCAAATGGAAGAAGTTTGGCACAACTAGGACTCTTTCAAGAGCTGGTCGCCTGGTTAAACAAATCTGCAAAGAAGAATCTTAGTAAGGGAGGTGAACAAAAACTCGAACTCCAGAGATCCTGTGTAGAGATGGGACAGAGTTCCAGAAGGACAACCATCACTGCAGCCCTCCACCATATGGACTTTATGGCAGAACGGCTAGACAGAAGCCTCCTCTCAGTACAAAATACATGAAAGCCCACTTGGAATTTGCAAAAATAGAAAAAGCACCTGAAGAACTCAGACTGTGAGGAACAAGATTCTGTAGTATGATGAAACCAATATTGAACTGTTTGCCTCAATTCTAAACGTTATGTCTAGATAAAACCAGGCACTGCTCACCATCTGCCCAATATCATCCCAACAGTCAAGCATAGTATGACAGCATCATGCTGCGGGGGTGTTTTTCAGTAGCAGGGACTGGGAGTCTGGCCAGAATTAAGGGAAAGCTGAATGGACTAAAGTACAGGAATATGCTCAATGAAAACCTGTTCCATAAAGCTCAGGACCTTAGCCTGGGCCGAAGTTTCACTTTCCAACATGACAACGTTTTTAAACACACAGCCAAGGAACCAGAGGAGTTACTTAGGGACAACTCTGTGAATATCCTAGAGTGGCCTAGATAGAGCCCTGACTTGAAATTGAACATCTCTGAAGGAACCTGAAAATGGCTGTTCGCTGACAGTCACCATCCAACCTGACTGAGTTTGAGAGAATTTGCAAGGAAGAAAGGCAACAAATTGCTCTATTCAGGTATGCAAAGCTTGTCACATCATACCCCAAAGGACTTGAGGCTGTAATTATTGCCAAAAGTACTGAGTTGAGTGCCTGAATACTTATGTCAATGTAATATTTCAGTTTTTTCTTTTTAATACAGGTAGACATTTCTAAAATTTTGTTATCACTTTGTCATTATGGAGTACTGGGTGTAGCTTAATGAGAAAAAGCTGAATTTCAACAACTGTACAATCAGTCTGCAGCATAACAAAACTGATAAAAATGAAGGAGTTCAGAAATATTTTCTGAATGCAGTGTATGTAAGAGACCTCATTTCCATTAAATTCCTTTTTTGTAAGCTATTTGGG
The DNA here is from genome assembly GCF_964273705.1 of Natrix helvetica. Lineage (NCBI taxonomy): Eukaryota > Metazoa > Chordata > Lepidosauria > Squamata > Natricidae > Natrix > Natrix helvetica. The sequence continues at coordinate 43,121,476 of NC_138550.1, read as the reverse complement.
GACAAGGGCTCTGTTTACAACATGGAACTATTTAAGTAACTATGGGAATGAGAGAAACCTGAGAGACAATATTACATTCAAAGGAGCTAATAGCACAATGGCATTCCTTCCAGTACCCTGAATTCTGATTTCCAGAACATAAATACTAAATAAACTTTTTTAAATCTCTTCCTGAATATTTACACTGTTATTTTTGAGTAAATTGGAAATACACTGATCTATGAAATAGTTTTATATGGCAGAGATTGAAAACAATGTAGCATACATATTGGTAAAATACTGTTCTAAAAACTTCTTAAAACTAATAACCAGTGTTAACTTTGGGTAAAACCAATGTAAGTTTACATACATTAAGTATCTTGTGGAAAAGATTCCCACTCCCTAAAATGGAATAAATAGAAGGGAAAAAGCAATTAATTCACAAAAGTCACATATTTCAACAAAGTAATTTAATGCCATCTTCTTGACAGTCAACAAATTAAAACTTGAAATATTTAATTTTTAAATTAACTTGTTCATCTTAAAGTCTGAGAAATTTGACTACTTAATTATTACTTTTTCAAAATGGCTGGGTTGAAATCCAACAGAAACTGACCTATAACCCATAACATGGATCTACAGTTCCATCTTAATTTTTTTCTTGAAAAGTTTTATTTATAAAATACATAAGTGATTTTTCTGTGAATTATCTTTATTATCATTATTTTTTATTATTGTCTTATGATTTGCTTTGGTATACAAAAGTAATCAAGCTATGGTTTCATTTTTAATAGTAACTTATAATACTTGACTACCAAACTTCGGAATATATTGATTGGTTGTTAATTCACCATACTTAATAGCTATGACATGTATTTTCACATATAGTATTTGTCAAGCTGTCCACAGTATTTAATTTCTTTTTCCAAACTGGAACAAGTTCTTTTGTGTACATTCAAACAGATGCTAATAGATGATACTGTAGCAAAGCAACTTATTGACTACGGATCTATCCAATTCTCTTATTCAGTTAGTAAGTGAATAATCTCTATTAAGCTCTAACAATTTGAGAAGCAGAAATTTATAATTGATTTTTAAATATTACTTTAGAAACTGTATTATTGTTTTATAAATAAGATAGCCACTTGGATATGTCATTTTAAGCCTAAGGGCTTGAAATGATGAACTTTTGTCTTATTAAGCATTAAAAAATGTAAATGTGAATATTATTTGCTGTATAAAATAAGTAGTCTCATAAGGAGAGTTTTTGAAATGTTGAAGAGATAATTGCCCTGTTTCTATGATTAGCAGATGTTGTACAGCACAGCTGGTTTTCTAAACACTGCTGATCTGCATTTCTTAAACGGTAGCTTCAGTTAACTCTTTAGTTGGGATAAAGCCTGCTTTGTTGATTGCACAGTGATAGTTACTTTTTAAAAAAAACCTGGCTTGAAGAATGTATGAATGGGACAGTATTTGATATACTTCCAATTTATACTCTCTAATTCATTCATGAACATATTTAAATTGTTGTACATTAAAGCTGAATAGAGATGATTGCTAGTACAAAACATATTTTCTTATTTAAACACGTTTTGTCTACAATTTGTGGATTGTATGATGAACCAAATTGGTTTTATTTATTTATTTTTAATAATGGAATAGGATGATGGAGAATGTTGAAAATATTTATTTATTTATCTATTATTTCTAACTTTATACTATAGTTGTTCCAAATTTGATAGTTCATGGTCCATGATATATACAATGTTGTTGTTTCTTGCGAAGTCATGTTCGACCCATCATGACCCTGTCAGCAACAGGGTCTGTTTTCATGGTAAAAATGAAAACATGGGGGTTTCATGGCAAAAATACTGTAGTGGGTTGCCATTTCCTTCTCCAATGAATCACGTTTTGTCAGCTCTCTGCTATGACATGTCTGTCTTGGGTGGCCCTGCATGGCATGGCTCATAGCTTCATTGAGCTATGCAAGCCCCTTCACCACAACAAGGCAGTAATCTATGAAGGGGGTATATACAATATACTGTGGTATATACAGGAGGAGAATTAGGTTCTGTTGTATATAGGAGGACAGTATTCCACAATGCTAACCAAATAAATGCATACTTCTGAGGTTGAGTAAGATGACAAGTCATAACAGGAAGCAGCTGGAACATGTCCTTCTGTATGGTGCTTACAGATGCTCTTGGGACAAAGTAGTCCCTCAAGTACTCTAGTCCAATGTCATGTGGTTTTTTTTAAACATAATTGGCAGTACCTTAAATACACCCAGAAACCTATCAGGAACGAGTGCAGGTTGTGGCATTATGTGGGCATGACAAGATATACCCATAACTACTTGCACTGCTGTATTTTGGACCAATTAAACCTTCTGGGTGATTTTAAAGATCAATCCCATGTGGAGCACATTGCAATACTCCAATCAGGTGGTGTCTAAGGTATGAATGATCATGAGCAGGCCTTCAGGTCCAGGGCTGGACACAATTGGAATACTGATTTTGTCATCTAGACTTTTCTTATGACTGAAACATATAGAATTTATTATATAAACATTGCTTATCGCAACTTTCTATTTTAGGTACAATAGCTAACAGTTAACAAATTAATATGTAGTCATTTGTAAAGTATCTTTAAATAATAATAGCCCATTTGTTGTATGGCTTATGTGATAATACAATCAATCAATCAAACAAACTTTTATTTATAAACCGCGCCCTTTCCTAAGCAGGACTCGGGGCAGTGTACAGTCATTATTAAAAACCATATACATATCAAAATAGAATACATACACATAAACATAGACATAGACGGAGGAGGTACATGCAGGACTTCTGCATAAATTGTATGGCAGCAAAGTAAAACATATTTTTTTCTGATTTCCATGGTGAGATCACTTGTGGTTAAAAAGAAACATGAAAGAAGAGTCATGTTTTATTTTAATGTTGCTCTCTGAATTATATCATATAGAAGAAAATATGAAAGTTTATTCAGGCAAGATGATAGCCACAAAAAAACCAGAGTTAAAAACTACAGCTATGCCAATGCATGAAAAAGGGGGTGGACCTCTTTCACTTATGTACAGAGATATCTGGGTAAATTAGTTATAATTGACAATACAGAATACAAAAAGTAACATAATAAATGCATTTTCTAACTTGTAAGGATATTAGAATTGAAGTGATGGAATGTGCTTGTCTATTTGTGTTCACCTTGCTCCAGTAATTGCTTGCTTATAATGACTAGGTGCCTAATAAGGACATCAGCCAGGCTTTAGTATGCTTAGCAATGCTAATATATAGTTAGCTTAGTTGACCAGCAAAAATTTCAATGCATTTTGATTTTGTGATTAGCCATTTCAAATGGGTAAGTGTAGCCTTCTGATCATGTAAGGAATTAGATGTAAATCAGCAAGAAAAGCCTTGCAGATGTATGTAATCCAGTCATTAGTCAATTACTAATCAGTTTTCTTTGAGTGACAAATGTTGATAGACTGGACTTCCCAGTGTAATTTTCCCAGTTTGATTACATATCTATTTAAATGGTAATAGTTATTTAATAGTCCTGTTGAAATACACATTTCTAATAAACTGCCAAATGAGCAAGGACTAATGGGAAAAACTAGCAGGTCAAGAGGCCATTATTTCCGTGCTGTACAAAATATTTAAACGTTCAATCACAATCAAAAAGCATAAACTACTGTATGTAATTTTCATTTTACTTTTTTAAAAAAAGCATTGTGTGATCAGGGAATTTAACATACAGAGAAATAACTTTGAAAAAAAAGTTGCTGAGTCATGTTACCTAGGTTATGTTATTCTTAAAAATCAGGGAGATTAAGAGAGGGTATACGGCATAATTTAAGGTGAACATTCAGGTTTTTCTCTTCCCTTAAATATGAACACATGGCATATAATTGCAAACAACTTAAACATTGGTATCAGTTATGACCTCTAAAATTACAACTGCCATCACATGTGAGTAATGCTGTGCTGCAGCCATGCCAAATACCTTTACTTTTGATTAAACAACAACAACAAATTATGGGGACATTTAGCAACAAATGCAGCCCTCTGCTGGATGTATGTATTCAGATTATAGCATAAAAGACAGTTGGCTATCTATTCTCTACTTGAGCATAACACTAAAGGAAGGCACCATGTTATGGATAATTGGGTCCATTGTTAGATGGTAAGACCTGCTATTAAATTAAATTTACCTCCCTGTAACTAAAATCCATTCTAAAATAAGAAAATGGATTGTGATGTTCTGTTATCTTTTATATGTTTGAATAATGCTATCATATCCCCATTAGTTGACTTCGACAAGGATTAACCAGATCTACTCCTTTGATATCTCCTTCAAAACATTTAGTATATGATGTCTTGATAATTTTTGTGTCTCTCTTTGGATCCCTACTTTAAGTGTGGTCTCCAAATTGAATAGAACTCATGGTGGCATATGAACAAAAGAGAGTAAAAAGATTTTCTCTAGAGTGGAAATTTTATGTCTGTTGATATGCACACAAAATGTTCTTTTTAAATATTTGTATTAATTTTCAAAATTAAAAAATGAAAAAAATACTATTAAGAGTCAGTTGATGGTATTTGATGCTGGATGGATCAGAGACAATGGTTGCAGTGGGTTTATGAGATACTAGAGGCTGCATCTGGACTTTCTTCAAGTTAAATACAATAATAGATTGTTAACATACAGCTTTAAAATTTGCCTTTGTTTTTGGTACTACCTGTTAATTTACTTATTTTCTAGTAGATAGATGGTAGGGCAAATTGGTTGATTTATAATAGATTTCTATATTTATAATAGATTTCTATATTTGTGATTTTTAAAAATAAATTATAGAGCAATAGATGGAGAAATTCATTGTGGCCTGCTTTGCAAGGGTGGGGAAACAACTATTGTTGAAATATATTTATCAGTATTCAACTGATGGTGCATTTTATGCATAAGTTTAATATTGTGTTCAATGTTCTTTAATTCCCATAATTTATTAAAGAACATCACAATTATAGTTCTTCATTTAGAACCACATTTGGGTTTGGCCACTCAGTTATTAAGCAGAATGGTTGCCAAACTATGATTGTGCTTATGATCTTCAGCTTTCATTTTCTTTATTGACCTGTTAAGGTCATAGATGTGTAGATTGATCATAAAGTTACTTTTTCATCAATATTGTAACTATGAATGTGTTTTCCATTTAACGGTTCCCTACTCAAACTTGCCATGTTTTGGCCAAACATTTGTTTTTCCTGTGCACCGCTTGGAGAGTCCAAGCAATGGGTTAATTCAGTCTGGTTGCCCTTGGATACTGAGGAACTTTTTTTCTCCCTTTAACCACACCTCCTCGTGTGATTATTGCCAGAATTAATTTCCTCAGTGCCCAGATCGGATGCATATTTGAGTTCAGGCTATTAATCCTTGGCTTGGACTCTCCTAAAATTTTGGAAAACCTTTTCCTCTTTAAAACGAACTTTTCTCCTTGCCTTTTGTTCTTCTGCAATCAACATCAAGCTATCTCGGAGGCCAGGAGGTAAGCGTGTGTGGGGGAGGTTTTTTCTCCACAGCCTCGCACTCGTGCAGGCTTGGAAACTTGCCGCTTGCTCCCAGAGTGCGGCAGCAGTGGCGAGGGTTTTTTTTTCTTTTGTTTTTTTGGCTCGGTTCCCTCCCCGGTTGTTATTTTCCGGCCTAGTTTTTTCGTTTTTTGACTTCCCTGCGTTTTTTTCCACCCCTCAGCCGCCGCGGAGCAACGAGCGGCCCGGATTGATCCTGGCTGCCGCTTTCCTCTCCGCCCAGCTCCTCGCTGTTGCGGCGGCCATTTTTAGGCGCGAAAAGTTCGCGCCTTTAATTCCAGGCCTCTGCCGCTCAGCCACGCTCATGCAGGAGGCTGCCTGGTGGCTACAGGGCCTCGCCGGGCCCGCCCAGCGGATCCTCGGCCACCACTCACTGGACATCAGCGGCGCTGGTAATTTGGCCACCACGTGTCCTTTGCACCGGCACAGGGAAGAATTTTTTCTCTATCCTTAAGATCTGGCCAGGCCTTCCCCATTTTTTAAAGCCTCTAGTCTCCTGGCCTACTGACTTCCCTGTCTCTCCTGCAGGGGTTACTGCAGCCTGAGCTGCGGGCCCACCTCATAGCTCAACCTCCTGGGTGTCCTCCTCTCATTTGGCTACTAGTGTTAGGCTGAAATGGTTTTATTAATTTTTCCTATACCTGTATTATTAATCATGATTGTCTTTTTTTATGCCTTTCAGTGTAGCCAGTCGAACTCCGCTGCAGCCTACCCGCTTGCCTGTGTTTTTCTGCATCATCCTTGTGCGGTCATTGGCATGGAGCTGCCGCCTCCATCAGGTTCCCTTGAGGCTAGATCCGGCCCCTCTCAGGCCCCTAGCAAGGATCCCCCTTCCAGTAGGGATGGGAGTGTGGGCAAGGGCGTCTCAGGGGACACCAATAAGCACCCTGTCAGAGCCCCGTCTGCAGCCGAGACCAAGGACGCTAAGAGGCGCAGCGGGCCCTTGATAAACAATTTGAGAAGGCCCGGCGCCAGGCTGGGACAGGGTCCCCCCCAGAGGTGGCCCCCGTTCCCCCATCCAGAGGTGATATCTTGGCGCTGCTGAATGAGGAGGTAGAGTCTCAGGATCTGTCCCCGGACAGATCACCGGCGGAACCAGTTTCTCCTGCCCCGTCCTGGTCATATGAACAGGACCCAGTCCCAGAGGGTCACACCAGGGCTCCCCCGGCTGGGGGCTCCCACTACCATCTCCAGGACCCCAGGGACCCGGAATCAGACTCTGATCAGGAGTCCGAGCTGTCACCGCGCGTGCAGGCCTTGGTCGATCGTGCTATCGCCAGAGGCATTGCTGAGGGCCTCCAAAAGCGCTCCCCTCCCCCTTCGGGGCCAGGGACCACTCCCTGGGGCCCGGCGGTCCCTCCTCCAGCCAAGCGTGCCCGCCATCCGTCCCTTGAGTCATCCGTGGTCAGTGAAACCTCCGCCATCGAGGACGCTGACCAGGACGGCCTGGAGCTATCTGAAGACGAGGGCCTCCCCCTGGACGCCCCTTCCTTTTCCGGACTTTTCAAACCTACTCTCTTTAAGTCCATTCTCCGCAAGGCCAAACTAGCTACCAGGGTAGGGATTAAACCTAAGCCGGTCCAACCTTTGACCGAGGCTGTTCCCGAAAACCCCAATGTTCGACGTCCCGGCCCCCCAACAAGAGCTGGTCCCGGTTCCAGGCTTATTCCTGGACGTAATCCAACGCCAGTGGGCCCAACCAGCCACCTTGTCTTCCCCCAGCGGGGCAGACAAGAAACTTTACTCTATGGACCCCACCTTGGAAGACCTTTTGGTTCTCCCAGCCGTGGAACCACCTATCACTGCCCTCACCTCCAACTCCTCCCTTCCAGCAGAACTGCTGGATGGGCTCAAGGCGGAGGATAAGAAGGCGGAGAGGGTATGCCATAAGGCCCACCTGGCGGCTGCCTGGGCCATCAAAGCCTCCTCTTCCGCCTCCTTTTTTAACAGGGCCTCCGTTATATGGCTAAGGGAACTGTTGGCCAAACTCCCGGCGGGAGACTTGCGCCTCCGCCAGGATATTTCAAAAATTATTGCGGCGTCCCAATATGCGGCGGACGCATCCCTTAACGCCTCTAAATTTGCTTCTAGAGCCTTGGCGGCCAACGTCACCTCACGCCGCCTGCTCTGGCTCCGCCACTGGCAGGCGGACCAGAAGCATAAATGGAAGCTGGCCTCAGCCCCCTTTAAGGGCGCCAAATTATTTGGGGAGGCACTTGAGCCTCTCCTCATTGAATCCAAAGATAAAAGAAAGATTTTACCTTCCACCACTAAGAAGCAGGACCGCAAGTCCGCTCCATACCCCAGGAGGCAGCCCTTTCGTGCCTCTGAACCCTCTACTTCTTCTTCCTTCTCCCCGTCCTACTGACCGGCCGGTCAGTCAGGGGACAGGTTCCAGGACAGGTCCTTCTTTAAGGACAGAGGTAGACAACAATTCGGCTTCCGTAAATCCAACCGCGGAGGTGCCTCTAACAGGCCCTTCCGCAAATCTAAGTGACTGCCCGGGCCCGTCACCCATAGGGGGGCACCTCCAGCTATTCGCCCACCATTGGGCCCAGACCACGGAGGACGCCTGGGTCCTCCAGATTGTGAGGGAGGGCCTATCCCTAGAATTCCTATCCCCCCCTCCCCGGAACTTCATCCGGTGCCCCACTCCTTCCTGTCCTCTGAAGAGGGAGCTTATGAACCAGGAGATTCTTCATCTCCTGGAGATAGACGCGATAGAGCAGGTTCCCCCCGACCAGGAGGGGAGGGGGTTCTACTCCATCCTCTTCCTGGTACCAAAGAACTCGGGGGGCTGGAGGGCCATCTTGGACATAAAGAACCTCAACAGGCACATTGCCTACCGGAGGTTCAAGATGCAGTCCCTCCAGTCCATCCTGTCGGGGATCCGTCAGGGAGACCTCCTTACCTCTATCGACCTCAAGGAGGCTTACCTACACATCCCCATCCGTCCCCAGCACAGGAGCTTCCTGCGCTTCTTTTATGCCGGCAGGCATTTTCAATACCGGGCCCTCCCCTTCGGCCTGTCGTCGGCCCCCAGGACCTTCACCAAGGTCCTGGCGGTTGTAGCAGCCCAACTGAGGCGCAGACCCATAAGGCTCCAGTGCTACCTGGACGACATCCTGATCCAGTCGTCGTCCAGGCAGCAGGCCTTGCGGGACCTCCGCATCACAATGAGAACCCTGAGGAGCCACGGTTTTTCCCTAAATCTGAAGAAAAGCCATCTGGTTCCCACCACCAGACTTATCCACCTGGGGGCGGTCATAGACACTTCCCTGTGCAGGGTCTTCCTATCCCAGGACAGGCTAGACAGCTTAGTGGCCATGACCCGCAAGGTGATGCTCGCGAGACAGGTACCGATCGTCCTCCTGTCACAGCTGTTGGGAAAAATGATCTCTTCCATCTCGATCGTCCCATGGGCTCGCCTCCACTCCAGAGCTCTCCAATGGCTCCTCCTCCCTCACCAGAGGGCCTCAAGGAGCAACTCGAATCGACTGGTGAGCGTTCCCCCAGCAGTGAAGAGATCTCTCCGATGGTGGACGTCCCCTGCACTCCTCAAGGGCCACCTGTTCAAGGAGCCCAACCGGTTAGTGGTCACCACAGACGCAAGCCTCGCCGGCTGGGGCGCACACATGGGTCATCTAGTGGTGCAAGGCAAATGGTCACTCGCAGAGAGCTCCTGCAGCATCAATCTTCTGGAACTGCGTGCGGCCCGCCTGGCACTCCGACATTTTCGCCAGGACATTCACCATCAACATGTCCTATTGATGACGGACAATGTGGCCACCAAGGCCCACATAAACCGCCAGGGGGGCACCAGATCCAAGACATTGATGAAGGAAGCGGAATCCCTGGGGCGCTGGGCGGAGAGGCATCTGGCATCTCTTCGTTCCGACCATATTTCGGGAGTCGACAACACCCAGGCAGACTGGCTGAGCAGGACCACCATAGACCCGGCAGAGTGGAAACTGGATCCGGCTCTGTTTCACCAGCTGTCCCGCAGGTTCGGCACTCCCGCGGTCGACCTATTCGCATCCAGGGAAAATGCTCAACTTCACCGCTATTTCTCCCGCTTCCAGTCCCCGGGGGCGGAAGGGACGGATGCCCTTCACTCCCCTTGGCCCCAGGGCCTACTTTATGCCTTTCCTCCTCTGCCCCTGATTCCACAAGTCATCCACAAGATCATCGCGGAGGAGGCGGAGGTACTCCTCGTGGCCCCGCACTGGCCCCGTCGTTCGTGGTTCGCCGACCTGGTCAGCCTCTCCCTGTCACCTCCGTGGAAGATTCCTCCAGACCAAGTCTCCCTCAGCCAGGGGGCCGTAACTCATCCAGAGCCCCAATGGCTCCAATTGGCCGTCTGGCACTTGAGGGGGACCAGCTGATGCGCGAGGGCTTCTCAGGGGAGGTAATACACACCATTCAGGCAGCTAGGCGACCGTCAACCACTCGAATCTACGATGCCTCGTGGGCCTCCTTCGCCAAATGGTGCGACGCCTTACGTTTAGACCCGGTGACGGCTCCGGTCTCCCGCGTCCTGGACTTCCTACAAGGGGGTCTTGCCAAGGGCCTCGCTCCAAATACCCTTCAACGACAGGTGGCGGCCCTCTCCACCGTTTGGGCCGGTGACCTGGTCTTGCCCCTTAGCAAGGTGCCCAGGGTCCGTTCCTTTCTCAAAGGAGCTTGTAACTTACGACCTCCCACGGTCCATCGTTACCCCACCTGGCAGCTGTCCGTGGTTCTGCAGGCGCTCACCGCTCCACCCTTCGAGCCTCTCAGCACTACGTCACTAGGTCATCTTACACTCAAGACGGCATTCCTCATCGCCGTGACGTCAGCTCGTCGTATATCGGAACTGGTAGCCCTGTCGGTTCGCCAGGACCTATGTACCGTTCACCCAGACAGGGTGGTGTTGAGACTGGACCCTACCTTTATTCCAAAGGTTAATACTTGGTTCCATAGAACGCAAGAAATTGTAATTCCTGATTTCTGTCCGCGACCGTCACATCCCAGGGAACGACAGTGGCACATGTTGGACGTGAGAAGGGCGCTGAAAACATACATCGCCCGCACCTCCGAATTCCGGAAGTCGGAGTCCTTATTCGTGTCATTTCATCCAGGTTCCCTGGGCAAGAAAGTCTCCTCTTCCACTGTTGGCAGGTGGCTGCGCGCCTGCATCGCCCTGGCCTACGAAAGCCAGTCCAGGTCGGTGCCACAAGGCATCACTGCACACTCCACTCGCAGCGCGGCTACCACGGCGGCCTGGGCCACCCAGGCCTCAATCCTAGAGATTTGTAAGGCGGCTACGTGGTCCTCCCCGTCGCCCTTCATCCGTCATTACAAACTGGACATATACGCCTCGGCTGAGGCGTCCTTTGGCAGGAGGGTGCTTCAAGGGGTCGTGTCTTCGACCGAATCCCAGGACTCTGATTCTGCCCACCCAACCGGACAATAACTTGGGTATGTCCCATTGCTTGGACTCTCCAAGCGGTGCATAGGAAAATGACCATTGGCTTACCTGAAGGGTCCTTTTCTGTGCACCGCGGGAGAGTCCAACCCACCCTGGTCTTCGGCCCGGGGATTCTTCCCTCTTTTTCAACTAAAGACATCTTGGACGCCTTCGCTCCATCCTCTCGACAGATTGACTTTTCGGCAATTAATTCTGGCAATAATCACACGAGGAGGTATGGTTAAAGGGAGAAAAAAAGTTCCTCAGTATCCAAGGGCAACCAGACTGAATTAACCCATTGCTTGGACTCTCCCGCGGTGCACAGAAAAGGACCCTTCAGGTAAGCCAATGGTCATTTTATCAGTCCTTATAAAGTGTAACTTTCTTATGCCAGTAGCCCAGACCATGTATAACTCAGACCATGGTCCTATAAACACAGTGCAATCTATCAACACTATTTCCTCATCATTGACTTGCACTATTCCTTTTTCGGTTTCGGTTTCTATTTGATAGAACTGAAGGCTTAATGAGTTCCAAATTCAAAGGCTTTTGATCTTCCTATTTAGATCCTTAAAGACATCCATCATATAGTTGTAACTTTGTTTGTAGTATTATGTATACCTTCTCACATTAACTTCTGTAGTAAAATAACACTATCAGTAATTTTTGGTAATAATTCTGAACTTAATTCTGACTAAGAAATCAAAATTTAAAATATTTCTGATCAAAACTCTGACAATAATTCTATATAATTATCTTAATAAGACCAATTCACATAATATAATGAGATATAATTATTCATAGTAAACATCTAATATTTAGATGTGTAATTCAATAATTCTTAACCATTGGAACCAGAGATATGAGAAAGAGGATTATAAAAGCTGAACTCAGAAAATATCAGGTTGGTGCCTAACATTTCTCGGAAATATACATTGTGAAAAACTTAAATTAGATGAAACAACTAATTAGCAAACATTAGTTATTTCTTTAGCATTATCTAAATTAACACTAAAATGAGAGTTATAAAAGTACACTCTGTATACAATATGTGAATATTGAAATGTCTTTGTTCCAGAATGAAAGATGGAAAATATTTTTGAATTGGTGTTTGTAAGGACAAATTCTAGGTTATAAATTGAATTAAAACCAGAGAAAGATATTTTACTCTGGCTTTTTAGATATCTTCAGTATAACATTCTCCTTAATTAATATTAAGGTTCTAATTGAACATCTGGAAAATTCCTGAAGATTATATTTCTTTTTGTACCATATGAACTTTATCCTGGATGCTACAAGGGAAGTTCAGTTCTAAGGACGTTTATCTTTAGAACTGAAAGTCATTTGAGGCACTTGATATATAGTGCTACAAATGAAACAGATATGTTTCTGGATCAGACTAGTCTCAGAACACCTTGAACTTTATCCATTTTGGAGGATTTATTTTTGGAAACCACCACTTCCCCCACAGCGATATGACCTAAAATAAGTTTTGGCAAGACATCTATTTATTTATCGCATGTATAATCCCACCTTTCTGCTTAAATAAAGACTCAGGGCAGATTATACTAATTACTTTATGTCAATTACTTTACATCAATTATTTCCAGCCTAACACCATTTTGTCCCACTTAAAATGCAAAGACACTTTTCAGAGTAGTGTGAAATTTGAAATAGAGTGCATTGCAGTAATCAAGACCAATAGCTGCCAAGGTATATATTTATAACCATTGCCAAGTCCAAATGACATGGAAATAGTTGCAGTTGTTCACACAGTTGCTACCCGCAATTCCATGAAAACTGTAGTCAAGAAACCCTACAAATATGCTTTTACTAAGGAAATGCAGTATCATTCTAGCGATGCCTTTGTGTGTTCTTTTTTGTTACAAGATATATAGGGTGTAGATCAGGGACAGGCCTTCTTGGTGGAGCCTTCTGTACTCTCACATACCTTACACATGAAGTACAGTATTCAACTTTGCATACCAGAAACAAGTTAAATTAGTGATATTCCAACAGGCCTTCAGCTATTAGATATTTTAGGTGCACGTTCTTAGGTGGCTTATTTCAGTTGCTTGGGGAGTGTGTGTGTATGTTATTTATGTATGCATGTCTTTGACTTCAAGTTAATGATGATTCTTGGTTTTCAAAAGCAATTTGCTTTGCTTCCTATCTAGGCTAAGAGATGATGACTGGCCCACGGTCACCCAGCTACTTTTGCCCCTTAAATGAAACTAGAACTCATGGTCCACCGGTTTCTAACTAATGCGTTCACCACTACCCCAAACTATCTTTCTAGTGGTTCCTTACCATAGTTATACCTCACGAAATTATTCATGTTGTATTCCTCTTCTTCCATTATTTGCTATTCTGGATAGAAATCCCATCCTACTAATATTTCTGCCAAAGTAAGATTTATTCCTATCAAGTCTGTGTAACCCAGCTCGATTAATAACTGGATATTAAATATTTAACAACTGGAACAGGCCAAGTGTGTAGTTTTAATTATATTTTGTGCATTTAATTTTTCTTTCAAAATGTTTTGGATTTCTTTCATATAATTAAAGCCAATACTCTATTTTAACTTGCTTAACAAATTGGATGCTTCCATTATTCCTAAGTCTTTGTATCATCTTCTGATATCAATTATCAATCAATTTCCTTCAATTAGCTGCAACCCAATATTTTTTTTCCTTTAATGGTAGTACCTATGAGAGGAATCTTGGAGTCCTAGTAGACTATCAGTTAAATATGAGCCAGCAATGTGCTGCAGCTACCAAAAAAGCCAGCCCAGTCCTAGGCTGCATTAACAAACAAATAGAATCAAGATTATGTGAAGTGTTAGTACTACTTTAAAATGTCTTGATAAGACCACATTTGAAATACTGCATCTAGTTTTGGTTGCCACAATATAAAAAAAGATGTTGAGCCTCTAGAAAGAGTGAGATAAGTGCAACAAAGATGATTAGGGGACTCTACACTAAAATATGAAGAACAATTGCAAGAAGGATTAGAGGTGACATGATAGCCATGTTCCAATATTTGAGGGGCTATACATGGAAAAGGGAAGTCAATCTAATCTCCATAGCACCTGAAGGCAGAACAAGAAGCAATGGATGGAAATTAAGCAAGGAGAGAAGCAACTTAGAACTAGAAGAAATGTACTGATTGTTAGAAAAATTAATTATTGGAATGACTTATTTTCAGAAGTTAGAATTTTGATTTAAAGACCTCCAAGTTCCCTTCTAACACTGTTATTCTGCTATTATGTTAAATTGATAAAGTTGTCTGTACTGCATTGCATTCCTGTATTATCACTGAATACATGGACAATATTCAGTAGATAATTGGCTTCTATTTTTCATTTAATGAACATTTTTGCATTATCCATGTGTAGCAAATTGATTATTTTTGGAATCTCTTTTGAGAATCGATAGCACCTTTGGGTTTTGTTTAAATTATTTATAAGTGGTATGACTGCTGAAACAAATAGTAAAAGTGACAGTGAGTCACTTTGGAATATATCTTTTCTGATTTTACTTTGCTAATCTCTTCAACTTTCATTTTTAGATTTGTTTTCTATGGATTATCTACATTTATCAGTGTTTTACTAATCCCACATTTTAGAGACATTTCTGATTCATACATGTGGAAGGAAATCAAATGCTTTTTTATAGTCAGTTCAATCTGAAATAGTTTTTTTAATGTTTTAAGGATGATCCTGGCAATTAGTAAATGGTTTATAGTTGTTTTGATTTATTACATATCAGAATTGTTTTCTGCTGCCCAGACTCCTTATATAAGTCTATCAGATGATCTACAACAAATATAGAAAAAGCTGCATTTGTTACAGATCACCAGTCATCACCTTTCTATGGCTGCAAGTTCTTTATACACAAATCCATTCCAATTTCACATGTGTTATACCTAAAAAAACTGTGGCCTTCTATAGCTGAGGAGACAAATTGGAATAAAATACATGTGTATTTGTATACCTATGATGAAACATCTAAAAATGCAATTTGATCTTGCAGATATATCCATATATAGATGAACACATAAACGCACATACACACATATTGTGTGGTATGTATTGGAGAAAACTGTCATTGGAAAAATCTGTAGCTGCTTTTATTTCTTTAGTATTTCTTACTGTTATTTGGAATACACTTCTATTAATTAGAGTTATAGAGATTTAATTTTTATTTTACAAATAATGGAATCCTTTACATTTTGGTTTTGCATTAATGGGCATAAGATTTTTGAAACACTTATCTGTTTCCTTTCAAATTATTTTTCTTGTCTGTACATGCTTAGTTATGGTAGGGTGTAAAAGAAAAGAATAGTTTGATTTACAGTCTTTACCCAAAGGAATAGTGAACCATCAGAGAAGATTTTTTTAAAAAATCAGTTGTGTTGACATTGACAGATAAAAGAAGTTGCCAATGGGGGGGGGGCTATTTTGCTACTTTAATAAATGGATATACATAAATAATTAGTTGGTGACAGATTTAATGACAAGCCAGTCAGGGATACAGGAAATCTGCATCCTGCGAAGTAAAATCTGTCAGTACATGAACTGACAAGAGAAAAAAAAATAGACAATTTGATTGTGAGAGACAGTTTGTCTTAATATGGATAATATTAAATACAGGTAATCATAATACTTAAAACAAGGTACAATTCAGTTATTTTGAAACTCTTAGTATTTTCAGTAGCAGATTTTACAAACTGTGTACCTTCAAAAAAGGAGGGAAAAAATCCAGGGAAATACAGACCTATTAGCCTGACCTCAATACCTGAGAAGATTCTGGAAAAGATAAGCAACGAATCAGTAGACACCTAGGGGCAAAGAAAGTCGTAAGCAAAAGCCAACATGGGTTTGTCAATAACGCATCATGCCAGACAAATGTTATTGCATTTTTTTAACAAAGTGACAAAATTAGTGGACTAGAGGATATAACTTACTTGGACTTCAGTAAGGCATTTGATGAAGTAGACCACAACTGCTATTTGATAAGATAGAAAAATGTGTGTTAGACAGTATCACCACCTCAATGGAACTGGATCTACATGGAGGGAAGTATGCAGTGGGGTTTTAGGCCCAGTACTCCTTAACATCTTAATCAATTATTTGGATGAGGCAATAGATGAGGGATTCATCAAATTTGCAGATGACACTAAGATGGCAGGAATAGCCAAAAATCTAGAAGATAGGCTTAAGATACAAAAGGATCTCGACAGACTTGAATATTGGGTGCTATCTAACAAAATGAGAGGGGTAGAAACAAGATCATGTAAAGTGTTAATGTCACTTTATAATGCCCTGGTAAGATCACTGAATACTGAATCCAATTTTGGTTGCCATGATGTAAAAAAAATGTTGAGACTCTAGAAATAGTGCATAGAAGAGCAATAAAGATGATTAGAGGACTCTAGACTAAAACCTATGAAGAACAATTGCAAGAATTGGCATGTCTAATTTAGTAAAAAGAAGGACTAGTGGTGACATGATAGCAGTGTTCCAATATCTAATGGACTGCCACAAAGAAGAAGCAATTAAGCTATTATCCAGAGGCCTGTGGGCAGGACAAGAAGCAATGGATGGAAACTAATCAAGGAGAGAAGCAAGCTAGAACTAAGAAGAAATTTCCTGTCATAACAATTAATCAATGGAACAACTTTCCTCTAGAAGTTGTGAATGCTCTAACACTGGAAGTTTTTAAGAAGAGATTGGATAACCATTTGTCTGAATAGGTATAGGTTTTCCTGCCTAAGCAGGACTTCCAAGATCCCTTCCAACTCTGTTATTCTATTCTATGTAAAAAAAAAAAGTTACTGTTGTTGTTAGTCGTGAAGTCGTGTCCAACCCATCATGTAAAATTAATATATGAATATTGAATTTTATTCAGGATGTATATTTGATAATTGCATTACAAAAGGATATTTATAAACTGAAGAAAGGAGTATTTCATATTAAATCTAAAACTTTTCCAATTCTTTTGAGATAATGAATGAAATATAGTATTACTATTGATCATATATGGTAACTTGAGAAGCATTATGTACTATACAGCAGCAGCTGGGTTATCATTCGATCACAAAAGTAAAGCCAAACACCAACTAGCATCTATTGTACACAAAGTAGCTGCACAGTAGTCTTATTCATAATTTTCTCAGCAAAATCTCTTTGTCAGTGCTCCATGTAGTACTGAAAATCTTTTAAATGCCTAAGTTATATACACTTACCTAGAAGGGTGAAGCATTTGATGCTAGTATAATCTTGCGTGTTGTGTCAAAATAATGAAGCAACAAAAGAAGTTACTTGAAGGGTTAATTTCGGGGGCATGGATCAATGGCAGAATAAATAAATTAAGTGTTGCCCTGTATATTAGACTAGAACTATTAGATATGAAATAAGAAATGTTCAGTAAGCACAGCGTAAGTAAGCACCGTCTTGACATGGAATTATTAAGGGCTTTACAGTTATAACTGTGAGCACTCATTTGCTGTGAAAAGAAAGTGATTATTTGATCTCTGCTTATAATAGTACAAATCACTTATATTTCTGAAAAAAACTACAGTTATGAAGGACAGGTTACATGACTTTATAATTGTTGTATGTTATAATTTTGAAATATTTATATGGAATGCAGGATTTAAATTTGGGTTAATGATTGTAAATATATCTGAAGGACATACCAAGTTGTCATAGAATTCATAAAATATGATAGTAGAGATAAACATTATGAACTGTCAATTTTTTCATGCTTGAAAGATTTACATGTTTTGAAACTAAATACATAGAACAATTATTTCCAATTGCACAGTCAAATCTGAAAAGACCTAGGAGTGGAAATGTTATCACATGTCCTAGAGTTTACTACAATTGGTTGATAACTAGATTTGACTGATTATTTTAGTTACTGTTCAAATGTATAATTCACAAAAATGCTCCACTCAAAATAGTTAAAAATACTTTCCTGCGATAAAGAATATATTATACAAAATGTGTAACATTTCACTTAATTAAATGAGATCCAATTATACACAAATAAGGGAATTTAGAAAAGGCATTTATCTACATAAATCAAAAACAGGTGTCAAGTAACCAAGATTATGATACATATAATCAATTGCAATTAAATTTTAATAAAGTGAAGTATCAAATGATAGATATAAGAAATATAATGCAATATTTTAAAAAAATGAGCAGCGATTTTACTTATAATAATTGGCTTTACTGTCACCCAAACTTTACTCATTCATAGTAACATTTTCCTGCGTATATGCATAATCTAAATATAAAAGGCTGGTTATCTTATGATCTGTCATATTAGCTCTAAAAGAAATAAGATTGAAACAAGACAGTAACATAAAATTTGCTTCTTGAGCTTGCATGCTATGTGAAATTTGGTGTGTGTGTGTGTGTGTGTGTGTGCGTGTGTAATGCTTTCTTATAGAACTTACAAGGTATATTTTTCCCAGAGTGGTGCGTGATCTTTAGAATGATCTCTCTGCCCTCACCTAACATTCAACTGGTCTTAATCCTTTAAGTCTTTAGAAAAGCAACAAAAACACATGTCTTCCTCAGGCATCTGGCTCAAGCTAATTAGAATTGAAGGTAGTCCTCTTTATAGTATCTCTTTCTTGAATTAGTTTTTTTTTTAGATTTTTGCTATAAAAGTTCTTAGGATGTAACAGAAGGAGTGACAAATTTATAGGTGGAATGAAGAGAGAAATCAGCTTAGAGTCACTTGGTAGCCACAAACAGAGTAAGTCGATCTACTCTAATTCAATTGGCTCTTATGTAGTGCCAAAATATCTCTTCATTAGTAGATTCCTATATATAGGAATGACTGGTAATAAATCATTTTAATTGAAACTGCACATATGGTTCTGGTCTTTCATGTCTGACATAAATATACATTACAATCAACTTTATTAATTTTAAATGTTTGCCTTTTTAAAAAATATATATCCTGAATTGTACTATTATATAATGCAATGAGCATAAGTAATCCTAGCCCTTCAATTTTATTTACCTTCTTGAGCATGCTTATCTATGTTTTATATCTAATTCCCCATTATCATTCCTATTGGTAGTTGCATTAATCTTTGCAACATTGAATCCTATATGCTGAAAAGCTCTATGCATCTGAAAACGTTGCACAATTGGTCAGTCTTGAATAACCTGAGGTATTATCAAAATTTGCTATTAGTTTTCAAGAAAGATGAATTTGACTATGGAAAAATAGCATAAATGACCATAACACTTTCATAACACTTTAAATTCAACCAGTGACAATCAGTAATACTAATACTACAAATATTCATTAACTTTGTCATCTCCCCGTTTGTTTCCCATGCCCTGTCACAAATTTTAATTTAGCTCTGCAGTGGAGAAATGGAAAATATTTCTGTACTGGTCTTGCCAATACAGATGGTGGTGGTAGTGGGGGGGGGGGTTGAGCTAAAGTTCTTACTATTTTAAATATGGTCTCAAAACTGCTCTTATTTAGAAATAAGTGGTTTTATGGGTGCCAATCAAATGTTTGACAGGTACTAATGAAATGTATATTATGGTGAAAATAGGGTGAGTGAGTAAGGCTACAAATGCCACTACTCACTGTAGTATTCGGCATCTGAGTGTTTTACCAATGAATAGCAACTCTGATATAACCAAAACCTAACAGTAACGAAGACACCTTTTTCCAGGGGCAGTCAAGCTTGCCAATCAGCTGTGCCAACCCTCATAGTACCCTAAGAAAGCCAGTAATAAGAGGCAGAAGATTTATACCATCACATAAAAGGATAGGCAATTCTGAAAAGCAAGTGAAACAGTTATTTTTAACTTTTGTTTAACATTTATATTTTTAAATTTAGATAAATAACTTTCTGGACTAATCAGAAAGATCAGAAGAAGCAAAGTAATCCTATCCCTAAAAAAAGAGAGGCAATAGTCATTCTTTTGGTATCGCTCCAATCCTGGAATCCATAAAAAGCAAGTAAAAGAATAGGAACTTTGTAAAAAAAAATAGTTTTCTTTTTATTTGCATTTTTAATTTGACTAATGCACTTGTTATATCACTATAGCTTCTTTGTGGCCATTTCTGAGTCTGTTATAGTCTCTTTTTTATTATGCTTGCTATTTCAGCCTTAAAAGACATGGAAGGATATTTCAAATATTTATTACAGTAAAAACTTTGAAAACATCATGTCCCCTAACAGGTCTGGCCATGTATAGTCTTTTCACTCCTTTTTGCTCCAAATGGAACAGCTTCTGGCATACTGAAGTGTTCTACTTTTATTGTGTGATTCCGTCACCCCTGAAAACAAATCTCAAAGCTGCTTTAATCAAATTGGGTTGCCCTTGAAACTTGACTAACAACTTAACATGAATCGTATCTGTCTTGATTCTAAAATCTGCATTTTGAATCATATTGAAACTGATTGACACTGACCCCAAAAAGAAAAGAAAAACAAACAAAACATGAATGTGCATACCCCCAGGGACCTGAATGTTCACTTTTTTCTGATTTATCCTCTGAAACTCTGCACACAAAAGACATTTGGAGAAAAGTGAATTTCACCTAATGATAAAGTGCCAAGCTTTTTGTTTATCACATATCACGATGCTCAAAGAAATAAAACCCTGATGAAACACCTGTAGGCAAACTGGAAAAAAACCTGGGGTTTTAGCACTAATGACAAAATTGCTGATACCTACTCTGCGATGGCTATCATTTGAGCTGAGGCCATGATGTTGAGGGCTAAAATCGTATAATAGTTTTGGATAATGTTGAATTTGGAGAATAGGAAAACAGCATTATCTCTAACTCTGGTATCTTAAACTTTGAGTAGCTGGATGGGGCATGAAAGGTTGGCTCTTGGAGATCATCAGTAGAGGATGGATGCTGCTTGTTTTAAAGAGGACAGAAGTATGCCATTTCTTGAAAATATTGTCCTGCATCCTTCTCTAATAAATGCTCCTCTGTTTTACATTCTTCCCTTTTTGGGAAAGATTGTGAAAAAGGTACCGTGTTTCCCCGAAAATAAGACAGGGTCTTATTTTCTTTTGGACCCCCCCCCCAAATAAGCTCTTGGCCTTATTTTTGGGGAGGTCTTATTATTTTTGAGGTGCAAGAGGCAGCAAGCGTAGTCACCTCATGGCTGCTGCTGTGTTGCAATATTTTCAGGGAGGACTTATTTTTTAGGGGAGGGTTTATTTTAGTGCATGTGCTCAAAAACCCGATTGGGCTTATTATCCGGGGAGGTCTTATTTTCGGGGAAACAAGGTAGCAAATCAGGTACAGAGGTTCCTAGAGAAAGCAGATCCCTCTCTCCCTCCCTCCTCTCTCTTTCTCCACAGTAAAGGTTAAGAAAGACTTATCTTTATAGGAAGTAACAAGCTCAGTTAAAGTGCTAATTGAAAAGCAATTGTCCAAGTAGTTACTGTCATGCAACTTTTGGAGATCTTTGGGACTCTTAACTTCTTATTAAACAAGAGGTAGACCTGTGCCCATGTGAGACATGGCTTCTTCAGCTGGCACTGCTGAAGCCTGTTTGGGAGACTGGAATCTCTTTGTAATACCACGGAGGCCAGAACAAACACCTATATAAAGTTTTCAAGAGAAACTGAAATTTCATCTAGAGATGCCTACATACAAACAATACAAATACTCAAAGCAATACAATAACTACAACAGGAATGACAATGATCAGACAAATCACAATCCTCTACATACAGAATGTCTCAAAAATGACAGTAAGACTACTACGCCAACATGACTTCATAGTAGCCCACAATCCAACCTCAACTCTCAGGTGGATCCTGTCAAAACGGAAAGGACAGACAGAAATAAAAAAAAAATCATGCATCATATACGGAATCCAGTGCAGCAACTGCACTGCAAATATGTTGGGCAAACATGTACAAAGCTTTCAATCAGACTGCATGAACACTTCCTAGCTATCAAAATACATTACCAACTATCCTTCATATCAGTCCATGAAGATTCAGAAGGTCATAAATTTGATCTAACCAGACCACAATTATAACCTAGGCAAAATCAAGCAGAGAAGGAGAATTCCTTGAAGCCTGGTTTTCCACCAATAAATCAATAAATAGATGTGTTGACTTCAACCCAGTCTACCAGTCACTGAGAACGAAAGAACTGAATCAACCATGGCCCAGGAGGTAACATTTAAAATAAACAAACAGTCACCCCACTACGCAGCAACAAAAATATAACCCTCAGCTCACAAGAAATTGGACCACGTTTCACTAACAACAGCCAGCCACTCAAATTATCAAACAAGTCAATACTAGACAATGACTGAAAAATACCCACATAACAACTCTAATCCTAATGTGCACCACAAAGATGGTACTTTACTACACCCCAGCAACAACAGCCAGACAATTAAATAGTCCGAAATTAGACTGCGACTCAGAAATATCTGAACAAACAACATTCAGATTAATTTGCATTTCATAAAAAGGTATTTAAAGACCTGTGTTCTGACAGATGAGCACAATTCAAAATGCACTGACGATGTCTGCTTGATTGGTGATGAAACGTTTGCAACCAAATTGCCAAGCTAGGTGCTCAAATCAACAGCTTAATTAGATTTCCATGTCCAGTACTGTCATGTAGAGAGAACCTGTTCAGAATATCTCGTCTCAAGAAATACATAGAGAATGAACTATGTGACAGACCATTTCTATGGTTCAGAGTTAATCAAAGAATGAACTATTCTGTTAAGTATTTTGTGAAACTATTAATTTTACATACAGATAAAAATATAGAAGAGAAATTATTTTTCTTTATTTAATTTCTGATATATTTTATATAAAAATTGCTTTCTTCCAATGCACAATAAGTTATACTATTACGAAAACCTAAGTTATTCAGTGAGCGATAAAGATAGAGTAATTTAAGATTGAAAATGAAAATAGAAAATGTTATTATCTATATTTTAGTTGATTGCAAACTGTTTCAGTCTTGTTTCCTTTACCTAAATATAAATTAAAAGAATCATGGTCTAATGATCTAGAGGGTGTCAAGAGTAAAAATATTTATAAACATTTATATTATTTGTAAAAGGATTTTCATCACAATGTTTTTACATAGTTGCCTAAAGTTCAATGTTGTTAATTCATAAATACATACAATACAATAATACAATAGCAGAGTTGGGAGGGACCTTGGAGGTCTTTGAGTCCAACCCCCTGCTTAGGCAAGAAACCCTATACCATTTCAGACAAATATCCAACATCTTCTTAAAGACTTCCAGTGTTGGGGCATTCACAATTTCTGGAGGCAAGTTGTTTCACTGATTAATTGTTCTAACTGTCAGGAAATTTCTCCTCAGTTCTAAGTTGCTTCTCTCCTTGATTAGTTTCTACCCATTGCTTTTGTTCTACCCTCAGGTGCCTTGGAGAATAGTTTGACTCCCTCTTCTTTGTGGCAACCCCTGAGATATTGGAACACTGCTATCATGTCTCCCCTGGTCCTTCTTTTCATTAAACTAGACATATCCAGTTCCTGCAACTGTTCTTCATATGTTTTAGTCTCCAGTCCCCTAATTATCTTTGTTGCACTTCTGTGCACTCTTTCTAGAGTCTCCACATCTTTTCTACATTGTGGCGACCAAAACTGAATGCAGTATTCCAAGTGTGGCCTTACCAAGGCATTATAAAGTGGTATTAACACTTCACGTGACCTTGATTCTATCCCTCTGTTTATGTAGCTTTGAACTGTGTTGGCTTTTTTGGCAGCTGCTACACACTGCTGGCTCATATTTAAATGGTTGTCCACTAGGACTCCAAGATTCCTCTCACAGTTACTACTATTGAGCAAGGTACCACCTAAACTGTACCTGTGCATTTTGTTTTTCTTGCCTAAATGTAGAACCTTACTCTTTTCACCATTGAATTTCATTTTATTAGATAGTACCCAATGTTCAAGTTTGTCAAGATCCTTCTGTATCTTAAGCCTATCTTCTGGAGTGTTGGCTGTTCCTGCCAGCTTGTTGTCATCTGCAAATTTGATGAGTTCCCTATTTATTCCTTTATCCAAATCATTGATGAAGATGCTGAAGAGTACTGGGCCTAAAACAGAGTCTTGGGGTACTCCACTGCATACTTCCTCCATGTAGATGCAGTTCCATTGAGGACTACACATTGAGTGTGGTTGGTCAGCCAGTTACGAATCCATCTGGTGGTGATGCTGTCCAACCCACATTCTTCTACTTTATCAAGTAGTAGGTTATGGTCTACCTTATCAAATGCCTAACTGAAGTCCAAGTAAACTATATCAACGGCATTCCTTTGGTCCACTAATTTTGTCACTTTGTTAAAGAAGGATCGATAGATATTCAGTTTTCCTTTTTTAAAATTTCTGATCAATGCAATACATAAATGTTATAATAATAACAAATGAAATAGAAACAAGAATTAAGAAAACAGTAAAGATATCACAGACTGACTACAAGCAAAGCTTGACAAAGTAGCAACAATGGTACATTGCAATATCTGCAAGAAATGCTTTCTGTGTGTAATCATGATCTAATGAGACCCCAATATACGCAAAATAATAGAAAATGAAGCCACTAAACTGCTTTGGCTCACCTGCTACCTAACATTGCATACTTAACAATTGTCAATAAGAATTACAAAAATGTATTGATAGTGGATGTCACAATACCTGAAGACAGCAGAAGAGAAGATAAATAGCTGGGGGGGGGGGGGAATGGCAAAATACAAAGACCTGCAAATAGAAGTAGAATGACTATGGATAAGTAAGTAAGTAAGTAAGTAAGTAAGTAAGTAAGTAAGTAAGTAAGTAAGTAAAATAGAGATACTATTAGGCAATGCTTGAATACCATTGATATTGATAGAATCACCATCAGCAAAAGTAGCTTTACTTGGAATATCTTACATATTGTGGCAATACCTTTAAAAACATTAAACATCGGTCTATCCCAGGTCCTTAGGAAGGACTGAATACCTTAACAAAAAATGCCAGATCCAGTATAAACAGTTGGCAGATTGTGCAAGCAACCGTAATAATTTATATTTTTTATGCTTTCTGATTCCCAGAGACTCAAAGACAGAAAATACTATAAAACACCATAAACTGTATGGGTGGCTCATAAGTACAAAGTTAAAATTCTTGTCTAAAATCTATAAAAGCAAGAGCTAATCTAAGAGTTAAGAAAGTTGAAGCAAGCTATGCCATTTAAAAATATTGAATATTCAAACATTTTAGATGTAGATATATCTATTATTATAAAGTTATATCTCTTTTGGATAGTCTATGAGCAAATTTTTGCCGCTTGGACTGTATCATCAGGACAGCTGTTCTTCTGCTGAAAATAGAAATAAGACTTTATGGAGTTCTTAATGTGTATAGTAATAGTCATGCTTCTGGTTTGCTCTTAAAGATGGCAGCTTAGAAGTACATGTGTCATAAATTATTTTTGTCCTTCTCTACAAGAGCATATTTTTTTCAGACTAAGATATCTTTTAGTGTTTGTCCTATGTTACTGCAAAAAATAATAATAATGTGAAACATTAGTGTGTTTCATATATAAAGCCTGTCTGGGTTTATAGTACTTGGAAGGAACTTTTATTAAATTGTATTAAAAATATAGTCTTTTCCATATTGACTATCCTTGATTTAATTGTATATATAGCCATAGCTATGTATATCTTTCCACTCTAGGTGCAAAGCCAAAATTCTTAGGCCATGGATTTAAAATTCAATATCCTGTAATCCTCACAGATTAATTGTCAAATA
Source organism: Natrix helvetica (assembly GCF_964273705.1). Classification (NCBI taxonomy): domain Eukaryota; kingdom Metazoa; phylum Chordata; class Lepidosauria; order Squamata; family Natricidae; genus Natrix; species Natrix helvetica. The sequence goes on along the minus strand of NC_138550.1, from coordinate 43,095,632 downwards.
TCTTTGTATTTGAAGAGTAATAACAATGGGAACACTGAGGTTTAATACAGCTGTAATCCAAGCTAACAAAACAGGTAGTCCTTGTTTAATGACCACAATTATAACCAGAACTTAGTTTCTATGTGAAGCAGTCACTAAATGAGAAATCATATGTCCCTGACTGCTTTCTGGCTCAAAACTGACAAGAGTTTCACACCTTCAGCTTGTTTAGCTTCAAAGCATTTCCTATTTTTTGGAATGATCACCACATCACTGGAAAATTAATAATAAGGGATAATGCTTTTATTTACATTTGTTGGAGACAAAGAGATTAGATAAGAGTAAGCAAGCACGTTATAGGACAGGGATGTCAAATTGGCTGCCCACAGACAAGATGTGTCATGTGCAAGCCACACCCACCCCAGCTCCACGAAGGGAAAAATGTCACGAAACATCACGTGATGGCAACATGATGCCACAAGTTTGACACCTGTGTTATAGGGAGTGTACATTAAAGGCAATATGCTATGGCTGGGAGCTGTGATTGTCTGATTTCCTGTCCAGCATCCTTAACATCTGCTTGGTCATGGGGAAGACCAGCCATCTGCCTTGGAAAGATGCATCTACTCTAGATTAGCCCTGATCCAAATTGAGCCAAAGGCCCATGTTTCTAGCCCTGATGTTCTGAACTGCACATAGCTCCACCATCATATACTACGACGTATATGATAGTCATTGGTCAGCTGGTTTAGAGGGTGCTAGTTAAGTCCTTTGTCTTTTTTCATTTTGGGAGGCTTGGAAGTCTGGAGAAAATTTATTTTTTCTGTCCCTTCCTTTCAGTCAAACTGAAGAAAATAAACACAGATCAGAGACAGGATGAGGCACACTGAGTGTAATGGTAATTAAGGTACATGGGTTTGTGTCTTAAATGGATATAAATTGGTTTGTTAGTTTTTTTCAGCACTGTCTTAACATTCAACAGTTATTGAATGAGTGGTTGGTAAACTGTATGCTGGTCCAGGTTTGAACTACTAGCTTGACTAACATCCCGCCATTTAATTGGTAATGCTGATTTTTGAAAACTGTTGCAAGATATTGCTTTCAATTGTGTAGTGATATTGTGTTTACAACTCCGTGATATATGTACAGTCTTGCATAGGAGGAGAGTGTTCTTTGAGAAGCTTGGATTTCAAGTGCATTATATCTTATTTTGTTGATAGTAGATTTAAGTGTTTGTTTTTTATACTTATATGATCAGGTATTTACAATAATGCCTGGTATTTATACTTATATGCCAGGAAATATAAATACAACTATACTTGCATTTACATTTAGAAACAATGGGCTGTTTTCTTGTTGATATTGTTAGTAGCCTAAAAGTTCTGGAAATGAGTGGCATACAAAATAAATATTTGCTGTTATTTAAATAATCCATTTAAATATGTCTGTTATTCCTTTTAACTGAGTGAGATCATTATATACTTTTGAATTTCCATGTATGTATTTCCTACAATAATGCAATGCTACTCTTGGTTGAATGTTTTATGCAAACCTTTATGATTATAGAACACTGGGAGACCTGAACAAATTGAAATTTAGCATTCAAGAATTTTAACAATTTAGTATTGTTAATGCTTAATCCTTTAGAGTCAGCAAATAGAACAAGCAGCCATCCAGATTATATTGATTTTGGCTGCAATCCTGCACATTGGTTGCTTAAATCCCATTGATCCCACAGAGAATTAAGTAGCCTAACTGTGCACAGGATTTAAGTATATATTAATAAAGAGCTTATTTCTCCAAGGTGTTGAGAATGAAAGTATTTAATCCAGTGTGGGAGATGTGTGTGTATTGAGCTATCACTCTCATTCTGGCATGCTCTAGATATCTTAGTAGGTTCTTTAACTATTGAAATCTCACTATAGGGTGCTATAATTTTAGCTATGCAAATTATTTTCTATTAAGCTCTCATGACATAGTCCTATTAATGCTTAGAAAAAAATTAGACTTAGTGAAGTAAGTTCAAAGATATTTATTCCCTAGAAAATACATTTAAAATATTTTCTTTTGTGACTATTTGAGAATTTATATATTAAAAACAAGGAATAACAAATAATCAAAGGTGGTGATCGCATCCTGAATAACATATGTGGTGTTTTAAACCAGTGAAACATAACAAAGAGGTTGTTATTTTTTTTAAAAAAAATGAAAATAATTTTATATATTTACATAAAGGTATTCAAAAATTGTTTTCATTTTTTATAACCTTTATCATTGTGTGCTGTTTAGAGACTTCTTTTTAGAGAGCTTAATAAATCATATTAACATGAAATATTTGCACAATTTCTCTGAAGCAAACCTCAAGAGTAGGCTATAAAGAATATTAATCTAGAAGATTGCATTTTCATTAGTGTAGATTATGATAAGATTTTTCAAATGTTAACTGTGGATATTCTGCGATACACAATAAATGACCATATTGTGTACATTAAATAAAATTGTGATTGCTTGATTAAGTACTGCTGTTCTAGTTTTGACATTAGCTTCACAGGTTTAAATATTTTCATAGGGACCATTAGATTTGGGTGGCTAATAAATTTAAATTAATAATAATAATAATAAGAATATTAGTACTGAATGTTGCAGGAAATAATTATAAAGTGCATTTAATAACAAGTATAGTACTTCCGCATAGAAGTATTTTAGCTAGCCTTTGCTCAAATTATTTCTTAGCTCAACTTCATGTTTATTGTGTATTTCAGATTTCTAATATGAACTTAGTAATTATTGGCATTCAGACTCTGTTGTTTTACTTGAAAATTTTTTTGATGCTCCTGCAATGTCCAGTTAGCAATATTTGATTAATGTATTTTCTCATTCTAATTATATGTCAAGTAACTTCTTGATGTAATAATTTGTAATAGTTTGTGCATTTAATTTAAGAAATGGAATAGAAATAAAAACAAAATTTTCAAAGGACAGACAAAGATTCTTAGTCAGATGAATTTTGAAAAGGTTAATTTTTAAAAATGATGATAATACCAAAAGTTTTAATGAAAATTAGATATGATATGATTTGAATATTGTGCATGCAAGATATAGAAAAACTGGTGAATTAATGGCAGCAGAATTTGAGCTGTAAAAATGCAAAAGACTTAGTAATTTTTCCCCATTTTCACAGTAATAAAATTGATTTAACAAAAGGACAAACAGGTTGTGACATTCTGAGTTATCTAATTTCTATTATTTTCTCCCTTCGGAAATATAATTTCTAGCAAGAAGCAATAGTATAGAGTTTTTTTCATACAATAAAGGCTAGCATTAATAGTTAGTAGAGAAAGCTAAAAGAGGAAACCTTAATGCTATGTAGTTATTACAAATGTAGTATAATTAAGTCTAAGTTTAGTTTCTATTTGGAACAGAAGCTTTCTTTCCACTTAGACTAACTGTCAGGCAAAAAGTCGCCATTTTGTATTTCAGAACTCAATGCTACACTTTAATTTTTTTTTTTGGTCTGCAGAAGCAACTAAAGCACAACCCCAAAAAAATCTTTTTATTTCTACCTGAAACTGGTTCTAACTCTATACAGTAAGCAAGTGAATAATTAGAATAAGTCAGTTCATGCACCACAGAAACAACGGAAACAACTGTGGTTTGCTTATCACCATGTGCAACCATATCCAACCTAAGGAAGGCAAACAGAATATGTAGCTTAATAAGCCAAAGTAGGAACAGAAAAAAAAGCATTTCCAATAAAAATGTAGCATGGTTAGAGATTCAGTCCAAGGGTCATAAGAAATAGATTGGAGTTCAGATGTCTGAAGTGTGTTAGATAAGGAAAACAACGAAATATCAATAAAGTTTTTAGCAACTGTTTTCTTTCTATATTTTTTTAATGAAGTGCTACATAACTTCACTTTGATGCACATGGAATTTCTAAGCCATCCTGAATCATAGCCAACTAGAATAACCAAGCAACCAAGGCCTTGGTTGAATCATAACCAACCACCTTTGCTTTAGAAATAATCTCAACTGCTCCTACAAAGTAGCATACCTATCAAATCTTTAAGCTCAACTTTGCACATAATTACAGTATCTCCAGCACAACATCCTTGGTGACCCCAGATTGTTTTGGATAATAAGAGCCACTCAACCATCTGTGCACAAGAGTCATGGTGGTTCCACATATAAAAACTAATTGGGTTTATGTCCAAAATGTAGATTCCTTACCTTTGTAATATTTCAGTAATATATACAAACTTGCATCTCTCATGCAGAAGGCAAGCTTTATTGCAAGTATTAAGGAGTAAGAACCAGAAACTGGTACCACCAAAAAACATAGATAGACTCATTACATTCAAAGCAAGATAGTTCAAGCTGTGATTTGTCATAATTATGATGATTATGGCTTACAGCTCATGAAAACCCCAAATCCACCATCTCAGAAAATTAGACTATTGTGAAAAGGTGCAATATTCTAGGCTCAAAGTGTCCCACTCTAATCAGCTAATTAAGTCATAACACCTGCAAAGGGTTCCTGGGCCTTTAAATGGTCTCTCAGTCTGGTTCAGTAGGAATCACAATCATGGGAAAGACTGCTGACCTGACAGTTGTGCAGAAAACCATCATTGACACCCTCCATAAGGAGGGAAAGCCTCAAAAGGTAATTGCAAAAGAAGTTGGATGTTCCCAAATTGCTGTATCAAAGCACATTAATAGAAAGCTATGTGGAAGGGAAAAGTGTGGAAGAAAAAGGTGCACAAGCAGCAGGGATGACCACAGCCTAGAGAGGATTGTCAGGAAAAGGCCACTCAAAAATGTTGGGGACTTTCACAAGGAGTGGACTGAGGCTGGAGTCAGTGCATCAAGAGCCACACACACAGACGGATCCTGGACATGGGCTTCAATTGTAGTATTCTTCTTGTCAAGCCGAACCTGAACAACAAACAACTTCAGAAGCGTCTTACCTGGGCTAAAGAAAAATAGCCCTGGTCTGTTGCTTAGTGGTCCAAAGTCCTCTTTTCTGATGAGAGCAACTTTTGCATCTCATTTGGAAATCAAGGACCCAGAGTATGGAGGAAGAATGGAGAGGCACACACTGCAAGATGCTTGAAGTCCAGTGTGAAGTTTCCACAATCTGTGTTGATTTGGGGAGCCATGTAATCTGCTGGTGTTGGTCCACTGTGTTTCATTAAGTCCAGGGTCAATGCAGCCGTCTACCAGGAGATTTTGGAGCACTTCATGCTTCCTTCCGCAGACAAGCTTTATGGGGATGCTGACTTCATTTTCCAGCAGGACTTGGCAGTTGCCCACACTGCCAAAAGCACCAGAACCTGGTTCAATGACCGTGGGATTACTGTGCTTGATTGGTCAGCAAACTCGCCTTACCTGAACCTCATAGAGAATCTATGGGGCATTGCCAAGGGAAAGATGAGAGACATGAGACCGAACAATGCAGAAGAGCTGAAGACCGCTATTGAAGCATCCTCGTCTTCCATAATACCTCAGAAGTGCCATAAGCTGATAGCTTCCATGCCGCATTGAGGCAGTAATTACTGCAAAATGGAGCCCAAACTTCAGCTCAGATATAGGCTTATAGATAAAATTGCATAATTCAGCATTTATATGATGCAGTTTCTTTCTGAACCTATTTCATTCAATAATAGTTGTTTTTAGACAATCACAAGAGCATCCTAGAAAGCTGACTAATTCTGCCAGTGGCTTCAGTTTTTGAAAAATATTTGATATTTTCCATTGAAAAAAATCTGTAATTTCCAATTCATAAAGTAACATTAAACATTGGCACTTTCATTTAATGAGTTAAGTATTATTGTGTAATAAATTACTATGTGGACCAATATGCTGTGAATATTTGTCCAATAAACTTAAACAGATGCATTTCAGTATAAGGCATGACTAGGAACAGCTGCCTTTGTATTTCTATTTGATAAAAACTGGAAGTATATAAACATGTGCAATAATCATTACATTTTCAATATAAAATTATAATTGTGTATTGCATGTATGGCTGCACAGCAGTGTCCATAAACTGGGTATATCACTGTAACTATAGTCAAAACATTTAATTTAAGTTTCAACTGCAGGATCAAAGTATCTCTAAATTGCTAATAACAACTTGATCTAGTTATAATCCCATGCAGGTAAGCACCACAGCAGGTCATATAATTCTAACACTGTATAAATTACACACAAGTTTAAGCAGATAGTGTAACAGTCTGCTTAAACTTGGATAAAATCTAGCAAAAAATATCCAAGATTTGATGAAGAAAACAATATGTGCATATGTGAAGAGATTGTAGAGAATGCATGCATTTTCCCTATGTAAATGGGGTGGTGAAGCAGACGAATAGATTAAAATTATATATGTTCTATGTTAAAAAGTGTGGCAAAACTATTAAACTGAGTATAGTTAACTGTCATTCTTATGTTTATGTTTGAAAATATTTTTATTTATTTAAATATTACATTCTGGGAAATCTACTATGCAAGCAATTTGTGGTTTTAAATTTTATAAACCAATAACTATAAAAACAACTAACATAATTTAAAATAATAAGGTGTTTGACCTCAAAAATTATCCTAAAATCATTAGAACTTGGACAACATTTTTGTTTACATGCTTTCAGATAATTGTTAATTCCTGGTAACTGTCTGGACATGTCTCTAGAGTTTACTTGGCAAGATTTCAGAAGTTGTTTGCAATTGTCTGTTTGAGATTGATAGACTGATTGGGAGAGAAGGCTGACCCAATGTTGCCCAGTTGGCTTTATACCTAAGGCAGCACTAGAAATCAATTTCTTGGTTTACATTCTAGTGCCTTATCACTACACCAAACTGGTTAAGAGCAACAATACAGAAGGAATTAAGAATACAGTTATGTTCAAAATAAATAAATGAGAAAATAAGTAGTAACACTATATGTACTAAAAAGTTAACAACCAACCTGGAAATGGGGTAAAACTATGTGGAACACAATGTCTCACTGATACTGAACAATTACAAGAAAGGGACACTAGATTAACTTTTTCATGTTTCATATAGCACCACTTACAGTATTTTGCTGCCTGAAGTGAAAAAAAAATGATGTCCCTTATGTTCTGAAGACTACAGTTGAACTTCCTTTAATGTGACTAAAAAGACACATACCTAAAGGAGCAGTTTAATTTAGGGAACATAGGTCAAACCACATGGCACATTGCTTGCTATTTCTGTGTTGTGATATCTGTCACATAAGATCACTACTTCGCTTTACCTAATGATGATGGCAGATCTGTTGACACCCATTTTCTAATTTTATGAAGAAACCTGAAGAAACACTTTTGATAATATTAGGGCTTAAAGCTAGGTAGGTAATGATTTATGACAGGACATTTCCTTAAGTCACTTGGTTTTAGCACTTTGAATGGAGCTTCAAAATAGATCGGGAGACAGTAGATACGATGAATCATTGATTGTGTCTGTCAGTCATCGTTAATATTATTGCTGAAGTTTTTGGACAATTTTCAAAGGCAGTGCCATATATAATGCATTGCAATAATCCTGCCAGGAAATTATCAAAGCAAGGATAAATGTCACAAAGATATCTTGATCCCAGTTGTGGTTGGCATATCTGCCAAATTTTATAAAAGGCTCTCCAAGTCACTAAGACAACCACTGCTTTAGGTCATTAAGATGACCTAACTATAAAGGTGATTATTTTGAGGAATTGCAGGCTATCAATTTCCATTTCTGCCTTGACATTGGGATCTAGTTCAGCTAGGATGTTGTACATTTGGCTTCTGTTATTGGAGAGAATCTCATTTATGCAAGCAGAATTCACTTACACAAGTAAATATAATTGTGTCCAATTATAGAATTACAATTGTATAATAATTGTATAAATTGTAGAATTATACTCATCTCTTTTCCTCTTCCTCTTTACTTCTTTTCTCACAGCAAATAGTTGAGCAAGTAGTTGAGAAGTGGAAAGGCTATTTGTTTTTATCATGAAACATCTGATTGAGATTTTATTATTATTTAACATTTTGGGGAAATCAGTTCTGGATGATCCACAAGCATAGCATTTTATTAGTGTGATGTTAGTTATTTCTTCCTTCTCATGTGAACCAATATTACTATAACAGCCAGGAAGATGGTAACGGCTATAAGGATAATTAAAGGCAACAAAAAATTAAATGTCTTCTGAAACAGCTCAGAACTCAGAAGGCAATTCTGAGACAGACACTGGTTTCAGGTCAGCAATGGAATGAAATAAGCCTGTATGCTTTCTCTTTATTAATTCCATCTTGATGATGAATATATTTATTTAAAAAGGCTATAGTGTAATAGGATAAGGAGGGTTATAAAATCAGCACTATGCTAAAAACAATGTTCTAATAACAAAAAATAATAAAAAATGCAAATGACCTGCAATCTCTAGTAGTGGAAATGGACAATGAAAATGGTGCAATGAAAAAATGGACCTATAATTAAATATAAAAATGACTAAAATAATAAGAAATAGAGCAGTCAGCTTTTGGATTAATAGTGAAGATAATGGTGTGAAGCTTTTGTCTTTCAGGAAGCAGTAAAGGAGCGTGTGGTCAATTAATAGACTGAAGATTGGCATTTAATAGGGTAACTAGGAAGGCTTTGGATATTTGGATGCTGTGACATATCTATACCTACAATAAGTAAACCTATTGACAATATATGTTGCTGTAAAGTTTTGGTCAAAGTTCTTTCCTGGAAGCAGAGACAATAGTAGCATAGCAGAAACTAAGTTAATTTATTTCATTCAATTCAATTTTATTCAGAACTACATAAAACAATACCAATTGTTGCTTGGGACATTCTAAACAGGTATTGCTGATAGTGATTTTCTAATAAATTAAATAATGCCATTTAATTACCCATTACCTTAAATTAGGCTTCTCAGTCTAGTGCTTTCCATATATACTGAACAATAGAGTTGGAAGGGACTTTGGAGGTCTTCCAGTCCAATCCCTCCGCCCACCTCCAACTTCTGAAAGCAAGCCATTCCACTGATTGATTGTTCTAACTATTAGGATAATTAGCCTTATTTGCAAGCTGGATCTCTCCTTGATTAATTTCTATTCATTGCTTCTGTACTGCCTTCAGGTGCTTTGGAGAATAGGTTGACTCCCTCGCCTTTGTAGAAGCCCCTCAAATATTGGAACACTGCTATTATGTCACCCTTAGTTCTTCTTTTCAGTAGACTAGACATACCCAATTCCTGCAACTATTCTTCATATGTTTTAGATTCCAGTCCCCTAATCATCTTTGTTGCTCTTTTCTGCACTTTTTTTAAAAGAGTCTCAACATTTTTTTTTATTGTGGTAACCAAAACTGCAATATTCCAAGAGTGCTCTTATCCAGGCATTATAAAGAAGTGATAACATCACGTGATCTTGATTCTGCCTCTCTGCAACACATTACTGGCTTATATTTAAGTGGCTGACCACAAGGACTCCTAGATCCCTCTTATAGTTATTGCTGTTTAGCCTGGAATTACCTAATCCATTTTTGTTCTTCTCTCTATATGTTGAGTTAAGCCTACATCCTTCAAAGAAGAAACACTTTGCTAGCATTCCCCTGCTTCATGTTTAAGAAGAAAGCCTGACTATAAAAATGTAACCAACTGCCCTGAAAACTTTCAAAATTTCAAAATAACTGAAGTTGCTTCATTTTGGGGTGAAATGAAATGAAATGAAAATGATAGGAATATTAAACCCTTTGAAAGACCTTAACTCTACTAAGTTTTACTTTTGGGTTTTTCCCTTTAGTATTCCCCTTTACGGGAATGCCTTTTAGAACAGAGATAGAGATGCTAATGAATTGATAATGGAATACCCTTCAGTTGTTTAATATTTAAAAAAGAACAGACAGGTTGGTTGAAATAGTGTAGTTTTTTTTTTTCAAAAAGTTTTATTGGTTTTTTAAAACATTTATAAGGAAAAGGGTAAGTGGAATGGTTACAAATTTTGGCAGTTGCAAGTGTGGCAGACGCCCCCTCCCTCCAAACTCATAGAATACATCTAAATATAAAACATTAATACATAATCATAAAAAATCAGCATATTAATTCTAGAAAAAATAGTTTTCAATCAGTTTATATAGTTATGATATATAGTCTAGAAATAATTTCATTATTACTTTCGGTCTGTTTAGAACATTGTGGTTTTCTTATTCATTTTTGTGATCTGAGCTTTCTTGGTGTTGCCCCTTCACCCCCCGCTGGCAGAGCTCCGGCCCCTCCCGTGTCCTGTGTGACCATTGTGGTGTCTTCTGTTTTTTCTAGGTTCGCTTTATTTTTTTCCATAAAGGCCTGTGCCTCTATGGGTGTATTGATTCTGATTCTTGTCTCCTCCCAGAATATCAGCATACCTTCAGGCATCAACCATCTAAACCACACCCCCTTCTGGTATAGTTTATTCGCCAATTGCGAATAGTTTTTCCTTTTCTCCCTAATTTTTTTGGGGATCTGCTTCAGGATGGTTATCTCCCTGTCATGATATGTCAATGTTTGCCCCCTTTGTACACCCAGAATTTCATCTCTTGTGCTTTTCCTAAGGAATTTAATATGAACCTCCCTGGGTACATTGTGTGTTCTGGCATATGCTGAATTCACTCTATAGACCAGATCTATCTCCCATTCCATCTGCTGTTTATCTTTGTGTATGTATTCAGCTAAAATATTAGTCATAATGTCCCTTATATTTTCCCCATCTGCTTCTGTTACATTTTGAAATCTAAGATAAAAGGACATTCTCTCGAACTCTGTTTTCATTTGTTGGATATCAAGTTCTTTGTTTCCCTTCTGTAAAGCCTCTACCCCCCCTCTCGCCTCCGCCACCCCACCCTCCACAAGGTCCAGTCTCTGTGAGTTCTTATAAATTTGGACTTGATTCTCTTTAATTTCTTCCTTCATTTCTTTTAATTGTTTCTTAATTTCTTCCTGGCCCTGTATGAGTTACTGGAGCATTTGTTGCAAATCCATCTCTGTACTCTTAGGTTGCATCAGTTCTGTAATCTTTGACTGTGTGGCAGGACTGGATGTTGCAGATGTCGGTGAAGAAGTAGCAAAGCCAGGTTTTCCAGGGGGTTGTCTTTTTGGAGACATGGTTTATAAAACAAAGAGATCAGTCAGTGTAGAGACTGGGCAGCTGGAGAAGTAGAGCAGGCAGATGAGTCCAGAAGGCAGAGGATCCAAACAGGTGGGAGTTTCTTAAGTCAATCTAGCAATAGATGAAAGTTTTTTCTCCAAAGAATTCAGGAAATAACAAGAAGAGATTCTTCTGGGTGACACGGAGACAAAGACCGGAAGCCTGAATTTTAAAGGTGGAGTCAGGTTTCACAGTTCATGAAGACAACGGAAGTGTGCCATCTTGCCCTGCCAGCTTTGGGCTCAGAGGCATAGGAAAAATTTTAAAAGTTCAGAAAGTTCTCAGGTCATCAATAAGTTCTGGAACTAAGTCCCATGAAAAACACTTTTACTGGGGTGAGGCATCATTAGTTGGCTCTCCCCCCTCCTCCTTCCCCTGGGGGCGAGAGCAGAATTTTTACAAGCCGCTTGTCCAAGGGGGGGGGAAATCCCCCTCCCCTCTAGCCGCTCCTCCAAGAATAAATCCGAAAGATTAACTTTTAAAATTACTGAAAAGTCCATCAACTCAAAAGTAAGGGGATGAAGAGAGGAAGCATCTCACCGCACCGCCGCTGCTTCCTTCAGTTTTGCATTCTCCGATCAGCATGGGGCGAGACGCAGGCGCGCCCTCCAAAACTGCTCCCCGGTGCCTGGAGCAAAGCGGAGAAGCCCCCACCAGCCGCCGCCGGTGCCAGAGCCTTCCGCGAGCCGCTCCTTCGGCAGGGCGCCTCTCCGGGGCGTCCTGTGCCCCCCGAGGACGGGGGAAGCCCACCGAAGAGCGGGAGCGGGCAAAGTTCTTACCCGTCGCCGTAGCCGCCGGAACCGGAAGTCCGAAATAGTGTAGTTTTATGTTCCAAATTGAAAACCAAAGTTTCAAAAAAGTCTCTCTCTGTGTGTCTCTCTCTCTCTCTCTACAATCTCACACTTTCCCTCCCTCCCTCCCTCCGTGTGTGTGTGTGTGTGTGTGAGAGAGAGAGAGAGAGAGAGAGAGAGAGAGAGAGTTCTACATTTTTCTAGTGTGTTTGAGTTTTCTAGGATGCCAGGAAGACTGACATAGCTGGATCACAGGCTTGTTCTCTTCTGACAAAAGCACCCTTTCATCACTCGTCTCGGTGAATTGCTAGATTGGGTAAGGCACTTTGGAAAAATCATGGATACATTCAAACAGAAACTGGCGTAAAAAAAGACCCTGAATATCTTGTTCTAAGTATAGTGTAGCTTTCTAGTCTCTGTTTCTTGTGGTGTGAAAAAAAATGTTAGGAGCTAGTGAGCAAGTTTTGCTTTTCCTGGAAGAACCACTTCATTCCTGTCAATACTCAGTTCCATCAGAGATTATGATTTAGACTTTGTGTTACGTAGTTAGTACACTAGACTACACTATAAAATAAGATTGACTGAGAGAAAGTGGGATTTGCTGTGTTAAAATGTTTGGACATTTGTCTCATATTCAAGTACTGACAAGTGAGCTGGATTCCTGGGCTGACAGAACCAGCACTGAAGCATACATTATGTAACTTCAAAAAAGGCTAAAGTATAGGGTTGGTCATATGAAAGAAATTGAGTGAAGCTTGAAGTAATATTAACCTTGCCAACATAAAGAGAAAAGTAAATGAAATCAAACCAATGTTAACCTTTCCACTTAAAGAGAGATTCAGTAGGCTGAATTTAATAGGGTGATAAACCCTATGTCTTTTTCAGAGAGCCTATCATACCCCTCAACCCGCCCATTGGTTACCCAAATATACATTTAATATTGTGTATTCAATATTTTTTCTAAAACCAGCACAAATCAATAATCAAATCTCCAAATCAATCATCAACACTCCAAAGTATTTCATCTGTTGCTTTGAAGCAGGTCCCTTCTTCAGTTCAGGAGCCTGCTTTGAAGAGTTCACTTATTTGAAGGCCTGCCAACTGAATATGAAGCTTCTCACACAGCCTAGTATGTTTATATGTTGGAAGGTATAAGAAGGATACACGGGAACTCTTATTAGGTGTGTTACAATAATACATTGTTTTCAGTAGAAATATACATTACTTATGAGTTGAATATCCACAGCAGCTGTTTTCTGCTGTGGGTCATTTCAAAAGCAGCTTCAAAATAAATATGATAGAGATGTTGATGATCATAATGATAATGAATTTAATATTGTGTATTCAATATTTTTTCTGAAACCAGAATTAAGACTGCAGTGGAATTGAATGCAGGTTTAATGATATGTAGTATTTTCTGTAGGTATTAATTAAATCATGTTTGAATATCAGCATCCATAGAGGAGAAAAAACACTGATAAAGACTTGTATTTCATTTGCAGACAAACACTTTTAATGGTATTTGATAAATAGGAGAATGGTTATTGCCAGTTTTTAACCTAATAGTATTATCTCCTAATAGCCTTCCTTTATATTCCTATCCCGTTCATATTGGTAGCACCATTTAAGACACTTCCAGGTTGAAAGGATTAGGCAATGACATCACCGTTGCCTGGGGGAATGCCCATGGGGGCTCCTTTCATGCCCCCATCAAGGAGCTGGAGCAAGTGATGGGAGATCACTCCACCACACAGCAGCATTCGAGTCTCAAACATAGGCTTACTAATCTCCAAACTAGCACCCTACCACAAGTTTCTGCATTCCATTTCTTTATACTGTATAAAAACAAATAAGAGGGTATAGTAAAAATGTACTATAGTGTAGATGCATTTGAGGAAACAGATTCAGTTTAGAGGAAAGCCTAGTAGCATGCAGAGAATAATAGGTATGATATGGTACATAGTTTTCCAATATTCTAAGTTGTCTATGTTTGGACAGGATGAAACTTCCTTATAAAGATTTTTTTTTATTTTTGAATAAACACAAATAGACAAAACACACACAAAAACACACAAAACCATCTTCCATTACAAATTGTAGAAAGTGTGTCATTGGTTACAAAAACCTCCGTATATCCCTTCCACAGTCATCACCTACAATTCATATCAAATCATGTATTTTAAATCAAATATATTTATATATATATTACTATCATCATACTTCAACCTTTATTTGACTATAATTGTTTTTACGTCCTTTTATATAAAATGTTCCAGATTTAAAGCAAAACCACATAATGGCATTCCATTAGCTCTTCTCAATATCATGCAGTAATATTACATCTTTATAACATGTTCTAAATAAGAATTGGTTATATTTAATAACAGTTTCTAAACCTCCTTTTGTAATTAGCATTTGCAATTTATATCAAATTTCCTCTTATCAAACCAATACATATATCTGCATTATTATCATTATCAATCAATTGTTTAACTGTATCCATTATCACTTCATTCCATACATAATGCTTTAAATTTAACTAAATTTGACTTAATTTTTTATTATAAGCTTTCATTACATCAACCTGTGTCTTTCCAGGAATAGTGCAGTCTTATGTGTCTTGCCATTTGTGGCATTAATATTCTGGTTATTTCCTTAGTAAGTTTTGTATGGACTTCTCTTCACAACTTATTGCTTATTGTATATCTTCTATATGCTTGAAACCCTCCATCTGCTTCTTCGATCAGCTTATCTTTGGTTATCACTAGTACTTCTGACAAAATTTATCTCCTTCATTCCATCAATTCTTTTTTCTTTTCTTCTTCTATATTTTGAAATCTGGGGTAGAGCTCCAGTCCATCTATCTCCTCTTTCCATTTCAAACCACGCTCAGTTCACTGTCAGTATCAACACTTTTCTCGTCTCTTTATTTTTTCCTTCAGTTTTTAGAACTCTAACCTCCACTTTCTTCATTTGATGAACATCCTCAATTTTTCCATCAAATTTTACTGTTCTACGATCCATGTTCTCCTATCTCTCCTCAATTTTCTCTGTTACTTCTAATAATTTTTGAATTTCAAATATAATCTTTTGCAATGTTAAAATTTCTTTTTCTTGTTGTGCCATTCTTCCAACTTGTAAACACTGCCATTCTGGCATTCAAAACTTTTTATTAAATTTAAAGCAAGTTCATGTATAATCTTTCAAGATAAGGCTTTGTTTTCACTCCACTCCAGCTGCCACTAAAGCTCCCGAAGAACATCTGTATAAACAACCTCTTCTCTTCTCACTATCACTCTCTGTAAACAAGTTGAAATGCAAAGTCAAATGATCAAAGAGAAAAAAGAAAAGACAATATTTCCAAGCCTTCCAAGCCTCCAGCCTCCAAGTGGCAGTGTTACTTCCTTTCTCTCTGTTATTACAGCCCTCTTTGTATTACTTCTATACCTTCTTTATATTCCAGGTTTAAGAAAACAAAATTCTTGAATGGAGCAAAAAAAAAACCCAAACAAACCCAAAACCATCCAATCCAGCATTATAAAAATAAGGAAAAATATTTTAATCCATAGATATAAAAAATATATATAAAAAGTAGTAGAAGAAAAACTAATCCATTCAATTTAAAGAATAGGAAACATTTGCAAAAGTTCCAGCCGTAAAAGAAAAAAAAAGATAACACACTGTCTAATATAGCTTAATTTTGCCGCTTGTTCTCTGTTTTCAAATTTAATTTAGCTTTAATTTTTTTGGGGGGTAGTCTCTTTTATAATAATAAGATTCCCTCACCAGATGGACACACTTTCTCTTTCCATTTTCCTCCCGTTCCGGAGCTGTCCCAACTTCAGCAGCTTCAATGGCTACGCTTCTGTCGCCGGCAAAAAGAGATTCTCCTGGATCAATCAGGGACTTTGCAGTGTCCCTGAGATCAGCAGGACATACTCTTCCCTGCACCGTCTCTTTGGGATGGTTTAGGTCCAAAAGGACCGTCCAGCGGCAAAAGTATTGACTGCGATCTTTGACCTCCAAGATCGCACGTTGTGACGTTGTGACGTCAGCTCCTCCTTCTGGACAGAATGAAACTTAAAACCACTTGTATTTTTTTAATACCATCCGAAGCTCACAAATGAGTACAAGAGCCTCTACAAAAGATTTATAGTCACCATATCATCTTGTCAAAGTTCAACATTTCAAAGAAACTAAAGACAAGCATGCATCTTTGAATTTATTTATTAGTTCTTTCTGGGACTCTGACAGGTGTGCAATGTCTATCAGTTCCTGCCTTTTGGGAACTGTTTCTTTCTTATTAGTTTTTGATTTTGATTTACCAATATTTGCATACCTGGTTACACCATTTCCCATTCTTTCCTTTGGCACTAGGGCATACCAGTTCTTTTTCTCTCTTATTGTACTAACATGATTCTGTTTGTATTGTCATCAAAGAAAAAGAAAAGAAAATAGATTGTTCCTTTATTGTTTGTCCTGCTTAAGATGCTTTGTACCAAGAAAGACTTGATGGTTCAAACTCATAAAAGAGATACAAGGATGAAATGAGGCTATGCTAACAAAAGGGGTGGTAGCCAGGACATTGTACTGAGCTAAATGGATATTATATGCCACTATTAGAACAATTTGGAAGGAAAAAACAAACAACTACTGATCAACTGAGAACATCACTTTCCAAAAGTCATGGCTGTAATATGGCAGTGACTAGTAACTAAAGGGGAGGTAGGATTTCAGATGCTTGAGCTACTTGGCCCTAGGGATAATGGTAGATTTTAAGGATATATAATAGATTATTCCCTTGGAACAGCTTAAAATATATTAGGATGAAAAACAATACTTTTAATTCAGCCTCAGAAAATGGTGGCATTTTTACTAGGTTAGAAGTGTAGGGAAACATCATTGACTTCTTGTATTCAAGAAATGGAAAATGGCTTAAACTGGAAATGCAACAATCAAAAATTATGATTCTGGCCTTAGCTAAGGAACGCCTACATGGTAGTTAAGTAAAACTGGTGTTTCGTGATTGATGTTTCATTGGTATTCATCAGCATTCTTACAAAGTTGGAATTTTTATTGCTGATACATTCATAAGGTGAGGAAAACAGCAGAGCCATTTATCAGCTTGGTTTGTAGATATGGATTCAAACAAAGCTAAAGTAGGGCATTTGATATTAAAAAGCCTGTTAAGGCGATAAAGACTGAAGCTTTTGACAAAACTGTTCCTACCAAAAAGTCACAGTTTTCTCTTTTTATGAATTACCAGGTTATTAAAATTCTTTTCAACACTCCTTCTCTGGTTATCAGTAGGACCTTCCAAATTTGATGGAAATTGGTTCTGTTATTTCTTTTATTTATTTATAAAATAAATATTGGTGACTAATTCAAATAGTGAATATGAGTGAATAATGTCCATGAATGACTAATGTGACCATAAATTATTTTCAAAAATTATTAAACAGAATACAAAAAAATTACAATATTACTAGAAAAATATAAAATAATTAAATACCAATTAAATATGCTGCATGTTTTGATGCATTTAAACTTTGGTGTTGGAGAACACTCCTGAGAGTACCGTGAACAGCCCAAAAAACCCCAAATTGATGGATCATTGAACAAATCAATCTACAGATGTCACTTAAGGCAGAAATGACCAGGTTCAAATTATCCTGCTTTGGACATGTTATGAGAAAACCTATCTCTCTGCAAAAGACTAGGAAAGATAGAAAGATAGAAGAAAAGAGAAAAAGACAACCAGCAACTGTGTATGGATTCAATTATGCTAGTGATGAGTGCACCATTGGGAAACTTGAAGTAAAAAATGGTGACGAGCTTTAATTGCTAATCAAAAGCCTGTAGGGATCTAAAATAGCTTATAGCAGAAGTGTTACATATCCTTAAGGCATGCCTATAATTACCCACCTGTTGTTTTCTAGGTCAGTTGCACTCCTGGATGATTTTCAAGGACAGTCCCATTTTGTAATAATGGGACCATCCCATTTTGCAATGATGAAGGTCCCTTTGATCCAGGAACAAGCACAAGTGATGCATAAAATAAAACTGTGATAATAGACCTTCAGTTTTTTGAGAAGAAGCTGTGAGTCCAGGAAGGCCCCAAATTATACACTGAATCTGAACATGGTAGTTCATGATAAATTAAAATAAATACCACACAAATAATTTATTGCAGAGATTAACTAATAAGTAGACTCCCAACATAATATTGTATAAGAATATGAAAAGAAGCTTCAGGCAATGTTTTTTCCTAAATATGGTACATTATAGTTAATATTAAACTATGCATTTATAGTAAAAAAAACTTTTCATGTTGATTGAATGAATAAATCTTAAAAAGACTTGGAAATGCTTGTTATCTTACCAGAATGATTGAGCTTTTTTCTAATTTTGGGATGAGGAAGAGGGCTTCTTTCTATTATTTCCTATATATGAACCCAAATGAACAAGAAATTATTTGAATTCACTTTATCAGAATTAATTTTCTTGGTAGTAACTGAAATTTTAAACAATAGCAAATAAAGTCATGGCATAAAGAATTAACATTCCTCATCCAGAAAGGACACACTCCTGAAGAAAAGTGTTTTAAAGGCTGCCAGACTCATAAGGCACATGATCCATATCTGCAGATCTTCTTGTTTCTTGTCAGCCTGATTCAAGTGGATGAAGTTATGTTCATCTATTTTACCTAACACATTTCCATCCACACGTTTATCATTCCCTTTAGCTCAAAATATTTTCTGACTTCATTCATGGGCATGTTTATCCCTTGTACTTGAACTCTTTTTGATTTTGACTTTTCTTTGTGGAAGACTTTCACAGATATTATGATGAACATAGCTAACAGTACATATTGACTGCATTCCAGGAAAAATAGACATTTAAACAGATCTTCTTAGCAAACTGGAGTCAGCACAGAATTTATAACTGGCCATATCTCAAATCTTTTACATACTGTATTCTGTCAGATTGCCCACTTAAAAAAAGAATTGAATTTTCTATTATCTCTAACCCTCATATCTTCAATAGCATATTTTCTTAGATATATTTTCTGCATAACTGCTCTTCTACTTAGATCGGCTGTGACAGGTAACCATACCTTGTGCAGTCATTTTATCAGATAGTAAAATAAAACATTTGCATTTTTTCCAAACAGCTGAGAAAATATAACTAATACTTGAATCCCTCAGAATCTTCTCCTTCCCAATCACTATTATCTTTGCACAGCAATTTAAAAAAAAAACTATCATGAAAGAATAGTTTCTCCTGATCTGTAGTTTTTCTGGGGTTTACTTTGACATAAGAATATATTATGTTTTTTTTAAAAAGTGGAAAAATGAATGATGTAATTCAATAAATGGTCCAAATCATTTCACTTTTCATCCAAGAAGCTTCTTCAGTTCTGGCAGGATTGTGGGGAATGGACGGATTTATATTCCTTGCAGACAACTGGCCATTTGCATCCTTTTAGAGGGTCATTGAAATACTTGGAGGTTGATCTGTGTCCCTAAGGTCTCCTAACTAGTGGTCCTGTAGTCTTCATTTTTTTTCTCTGTAAATCCATTTCTACTCTATTATCTTTTAAGTTACAAGGAATTTACTTCTATAATAAGAATTGTTTTCGAAGTTTACTTATTTAACAAATGTGAAAAAAGAGAGTAATATCCAGCTTAGAGGTAGCTCATTGAAAACTTTATTTAAAAATATAAATCTTACAGTTGAACCAAAATTTTCTACTTGTTTAATCTAATTCCAATATGTATAATCTAATAAAATGACTAAATTTTAATAACATATTAAATTATACCTGAATGAACATATATCTGTTGTGGCCTGTTTGCCGCCAGCCTCTCCAGCAACTGAATCAGAGGAAGCATGGGAGCAATGATGAGGGTCTCTTAGATCCAGGAACAAGCACAAGTGATGCACAAAATAAAACTGTGATAATAGACCTTCAGTTTTTTGAGAAGAAGCTGTGAGTCCAGGAAGGCCCCAAATTATACACTGAATCTGAGCATGGTAGTTCATGATAAATTAAAATAAATACCACATAAATAATTTATTGCAGAGATTAACTAATAAGTAGACTCCCAACATAATATTGTATAAGAATATGAAAAGAAGCTTCAGGCAACGTTTTTTCCTAAATATGGTACATTATAGTTAATATTAAGCTATGCATTTATAGTAAAAAAAAAGAGAGAGAGAGAGAGACAGAGGGAGGGAGGGAGGGAGGGAGGGGGGATGGAGCCTGGGCCATCAATTAGCCCTGTTACCAGCCCCCAGGTCTGGAGATAGTTGATGAAGAAAAGGAGAAAAAGTTGGGTCTAGTCCGGACATATGGCTGTGCAGAAGTCAGAGAAGAGGAGAGCAGTGGACAGCTGTGGGCTGATCTTGGGGAAGGAAGAGCCACAGCTGCTAGTGAGGCCCCACCTTAGCTCTGGGAATAAAAGGCAGGGGCCAGAGATGAATAGGTGTGGCAGACAACTGCTCATCTTTTCACCAGATGGAGTCATTAGCCTGTGAGATAAACTTTTTGCCCAGGCTGCCGGCACTCCTAATAAAGGAATCTTTTGAGTTCACATCAGAACAGTGGTGGGTTACAGGCGGTATCCCCAGTACGGGCATACCAGTGCCTGCCCGGAGCACCGGGTACCGTTCCAGTAACCAGCAATCAACAATTTCAGAAATTTTTAGACATTAAGAGGCATATAAAATAAATGACAACTACACACACAGACACAAACACTTAAATAGGAATGTTCAACCATAAAATTATTCACACCTGCAAAAAAGGATTCGTCATTAAGGGGGGGAAGAAAATTGGGGGGGGGGTGTTCACTCCATCTTGTAGTTGAAATACAAAATACAATACTTCTGTCAGAAGTGCTTTATGCAGACTTTTCTAGAATCTGTATTGGAAAGGGGTTTGTAGTCATTACAAATGAGTTGGAAAAAATATGTGTTCTTGTTCAGTCAACTATCTTTAATTTAATGGAGACATGTTTTATCTTTTTGTTTTTCTTATTTTATCCAACCTCAGATCTTCTCTATAACTACTTTGACTTTATATATGAGATTCACAGTGTTCAGTTTCAATGCTATGATAAATGTTGATGTTCATTTGGTTTCCAATTTCATAGATAAAACTAAAGCTAGCTGAAATAAATACAAAAGGTTTGTATGTACTTAATTTCTAGTTGAGTTAAAATTGAATTAGATTAATTAATTCGATTTATATAGCTGCCCAACTCACCATTGCCACCATAGGCAGCTAATGACTATAGTGCCATACAAAATAACACTAAACAAACTAAATTAAAAATAGAGGCAGTGATGGTTAACCCTTTTTGGCACTGAGTCTGAAACTGGAGCATGCATGCCAAAGCACGGGAACCCAGAAGAAAGCAGCTGGCCTGTGCACATGCATGTGGCAGCCAGCTGCTCTTCCAGGTTCTGTCATGTGCATGCATTCCAGACAGCTGGTCTGGTGTGCGTGTGTACCAGCCAGCTGCTTTCTTCTGGGTTTAAAAGTAAATAGTAAAGTAAGAGAGATAGGGAGGGAGGGAGGAAGGGAAGGGAGAAAGAAAGAAGGAAGAAACTCACCTTTCACCCGAGAGATTCAGCAGAGGAGAAAAACAAATGTTGTCGCTTTAAATCGGAACCGAGCATGCTTGGCTGTGGAATTCTGAAGTCAACAAGTCTTAAAGCTGCAAACCCTGGAGTCCTGCTTTAAATTGAAAAGCTGCTCAGGTTTGCAAAGTGACATTCAGCAGCCATTTTTTTTTGGGGGGGGGGTTGCTTCCCACAGATGGAAGGGAGAAAAAAGAAAGAAAGAAAGAAAAGGAGTAAGGGAGCAAGAAAAGAAAAACAGCACAGCAATTTAGGGCTAGAAGGCTACTCAGAGGTCATCTAGTCAACCCCCTCCTGCAGCAGGAAACTTTACATTGTCTGGATTATTTTGGTCCCTCTAACAAAAAGGAAAATTGGCAGAAAGGAGAAGGAGTTTACTAGGACAAGACTGCCATGCAGAGGAAGGCAGAGATAATCCTTGACTTATGACTACAATTGAGCCCAAAATTTTGGTTGGTAAATGAGAGTATTGTTAAGTGAGCTTCACCACATTTTACCCAATCCATGACATCTCCTGGTGAGTGACATCAAGTTGGCCATGCCCACCCAGTCACATGGCCACCAAGCCATGCCCACAAAATTGGCCACACCCACAGAATAGGTAGTAAAAAGTTTTGAAACCCACCCCTGGATGGCACACCTGCACACAGATAGGGCTCTGCATGCCACTTCTGGCACATGTGCCATAGGTTCGCCATCATGGCGCTAGGGACTCCAGTAACATCTTATACTCAATGCCTGGGAATATATCCTGGTGTTTATGACTTTTCAGACATCTGGCAATGTTGGGACCAATCTAATCTCAGAGTTTGTTACAAACGGTAGGTGCTGTCATAGAAAATTTACACTTTCTTGTGTGTCCCACTAGATGATATTTATAATTGTCAGAACTCTTTGTGCTCTTTACATGTCAGATCTGATGTAATACATAGAAACAACATGGAAGAGACATTTCCAAAAATAATCCAGCCCCTTGCCATGAAGGACTTTCAATAAGCCAACCAGCAATGTATTGCACCTGTTGTAAGTCAGAATTTTACAGTAACGGGGAAAGTATAATTCCCAATTTGCAAAAGGATTTAGGCAATACTCCCTAGAGGTGTTCAACGAGTAGTTTCTGTTAACTAAGTTTAGACATATGGTTCTTGTAATTGCACTGCCATCATTTGGTTTCGTAACTAGTGTTGTTAACCACATGCAATGAAACTGATAAAACTATTTGTTTAAATGACATGAATGCCAATTGTTTAATTGGCTCATATCATACAAACAGTTCTTATACAGTCTATGCAGAAGGGGTTCATTTGAAATAACACAAACATGATCGTGATAAAAGCTACTAAAATCCCTGCATGGTAGAGTTGTAGTCTGTATTAGATTGTGTTCTTCATTGATCTTTTGCAATATAAATCATACTTATAATTCTGGCACAGAAACCTAAACATAAATGCTAATTTCCAAGAACAATTTATATAAGAGACTCCCTTGTCACTTCTGATGTCCTACTTATTCAGGCAAGTAGTCTCATTTATCTGTGGAATAGGAATTCCACGGATAAATTGTGAGCTTATTTCTATACCTAAAAACAAAACTGAACCTGTAGTTTTAATTCCCCCTGATGGTTAATTAGATAAGCATTCCACAATGATTCTTGGTCTATAGCTGACCTCATGCTACTGAAAAAGTATGCTTATGTATGACTACTGGAGAAGATCAGCATGCAATAATTTGATTTATACAATACTTTAGAAATGTGCTTCTTTTCCTATTTTGATTTATAGTGGGCCATACAATCCTAACTTTAGGATTGTAAATTTTGTATACACATGGATAGTACATGGATAGAAAATATACAGGGACTTCCAAGGTGAGAGGCTATACTGAGAAGTCACCAAATATATCAAAAGAAGTGACAAATTATGTTTATTTTACTATATAAAAAGAAAAAAAATACATGAAAGGAGATAATTTTCATTTGAAAAATACATTATCTGTATTTTGAAAACAAAGTATGACTTGATTCAAAATAATCAATATATAAGGTAGTATTGATAAAGCAAAATATTTCAATTAAATACATTTGAAATCACCAAGCCTGGTGTTTCTTTTTGTGACATTAAATTAAAACCCTTAGAGTCATGGTCATGATAAGATATTCAAAAGGCCTTCTAATACTTGTTGTAATCTAATTTTAAAACCTAATTCACATATACATGATCATGATAGTTAAATTACCTAGTGCTGTTCTTCTTCATTATATAAGAAATTCTCTAGCTATTTGTTGTGTGTGATCTTGAAACAGATTGTTTTTCAGAACAGATTGCGAATCTCTGGCCCATTACACACCTGCTGAGACTTTGGTGTGTTTTTTTTCCCTCTTGGGTGAGGAATCAGAAGCTCACAGTATGTTAATCACTGTCAGTATCATTTGTACAAAATGCCAGAAATGGACTGAACTACATGTTTATATAATACACATGACAGTATTATTTAAAATGTTTGTTAGAATAGTTACTTGATATAATTTATTTCATCTAGGTTAGAAAGATGTAAAGTTGTTGTTTTTTTAATTAGCACATCACAAATAACAAAGTAGTACTTTTGATTTTATAAATAATTTACCAATAGAGATGGCGGACAAATCCAATAGTTTGCATTTTAAAAGTTTTGCAATTTGGGGTTGTAATGACTTTTTAAATATATATACTGGAGAATTTTCTCTTTAATTCAGCTTATGAATGCAACTTTATTTATTCCAAGTTTTTTCTTAACATTTTAATGGTTGATTGTTAATGGTTAATATCCCACTAGCCATTGCAATGAAACTGTCAGGGTTCATTACCATAACGGAACCTTGAGAAAATTTGATAATGTCATTTAATAAACAAATTGAAGGGAGAGAGAAAGAGAATTTACTATTTAGAAACAGTTCTAATGGATACACATATTATACTTCTTGGAACCTTCTGAGCTATTCGTCAAGCAGTCAGGCCTTGGAATAGTTAAGTGTTAATTTGATTCGTTGGTAGTACCAAATATAGTAGCATAGAGTATATTACTTGTGCTTATTCTATACCACTTCAGCAGCGCATACTGCACAAAGAAAAGTGAACAATAAAGATAATGGTGTAATAATACCTTTGAAGTGGAAAGCCTTAAATCCAAAGGTTGTACATGTTTAATAAAGTAAAAGCTTTTGTGTGAAGCAAGAAACAATGACAGATGTGATGCAGAGCTGACTGTGCCAGCATCTCATAAAAATAGAAGCATTTTTATCGTTATAACTTTCATGAGGGAAAAGCAAGCACTCTAAGAATATATGTATTCAGTGGTCAGTGCAATCTTATCATTTGGGCCTCAAAATGAACAAGGCATTGCCCGGCTTTTATTTTAATAAGGAATATGGGCAACTAGATAAAACGTCTTTTATTCCTCAAGGCTTTACTGTAGATTATACAAAATACTTGGAATTTTTCCATTTTAAAACAAGTGACTTCCTAGTTCTGTGACTTAACTATTATCCTTTACATTTCCAAAGATTTGTTATTTTCCCTTCATTTTAATCCTAATTCAATTTAGTTAGAATTCAGAATTTATTTCAGATTTTATTATTTTATAATTTAGCTCCTAGACTTTTATCCCTTTTGCTTTCTAACTTGTCTTTTGCCTTGCTTCTTTCTAGTTTATCTTGCCTTGCTTCTTTCTAGCTTATCTCTTCAAGAATCTTGGTCTAAGAGCAATTGCTCATAATCAGAGGTGGGATTCAAATAATTTAACAACTGGTCTCTGCCCTAATGATTTCCTTTGGCCTCTACCTCCCAGCAATTTGCATCATTACAGCAAACAGTCAACAGCCTGGCACACCCCATTTTTGGCCTCCTCATGCCCCATTTTCTGCCCATTCTGATTCCTGCCACCTGGAACCGGCGGAAAATGGGACACATAGAGGCTGAAATTGGAATGTGCGGGGCGAATATAGGGTGGAGACAGCAATAGGCAATGGCAATCCCTGCAGCCTGAAATAGCTGTTCGTCGGGAGGTCTGATAATCAGCTGCTTGTGCTAATCAGGCTGTTCACTGTTTGCTGCAAGGAGACAAATTGCTGGGAGGCAGAGACAGATTTTTGTTTTCTTGTGCTAATCAGACTGTGCTGGTGCTGAAACTGAAACTGAAACAGCCTGTTTGCTGCAAGGAGGAAAATACTGGGAGGCAGGGACAGATTTTTCTTTTTTTTTCCTCCCCAAAAGTGAGGTGCATCTTATACTTGGAGTGCCTTATACTCCAAAAAATACAGTACTTTTTCTGTTGATGTAACACCATTCATCTTTGTCTTATTAGCTTCCTGAACCTACGAAGTATTCATGCTTCCAAGTGTAATGTCCTTGTTTGTTTGCTTTCATATTTCTGAAATGCCCATCTTTCTCAAAGGTAGGTTCATGCTGAACCATTCTCTGAGTCCTTATTTTCTATGGGATTGCTGACTCGTCGTCTCCTCCTCTTCTTTTTTTAAATTTCATCTTCCATTCTGATGTTTATTTTCTAAATGATAGGCATATAAAGCTATTTCACATTTGATTTTCATAGAGATCTCCAAGGGATTACAACAAATAAATTAACAGAGATTCAAGGCTGAAGAAGTGAAAATGTATGCTTTTAAACAAGAGTTTATTTAAGC
Source organism: Natrix helvetica (assembly GCF_964273705.1). Classification (NCBI taxonomy): domain Eukaryota; kingdom Metazoa; phylum Chordata; class Lepidosauria; order Squamata; family Natricidae; genus Natrix; species Natrix helvetica. The sequence goes on along the minus strand of NC_138550.1, from coordinate 43,069,350 downwards.
AATCCAATGAATATGGGATGTATATTGATATGTATGTGTATATGTACAGTATATGTATGAGATTGCACTCAAATCTAATAAAATAAAACGTGTGTGTGTTTGAATCTTGACGCTCTGAACACAGTTAATTATATCCTGGTTATCTCCCAGATGGATTATTGCAGTGTGCTCTACCTGAGTCTATACTGGCTGTCAGTTTTTTTCTGGGTCCAATTCATGGTGTTAACATCATCTTCAAAGTCCTTTATAGCATGTATATAAAATTGCATATTTTGAATGCCATTTGCCAAAGAGTTTCAACTGGGTGGTTCAGGAGAAGAGCTGTTTCTGTAGTGGTCTATCTCCTCTCACAGTCCAGCCCTCCCTACTCCTGGCCTTCCAGAAGAGTCTGAAAATCAGCTCTGCCATTTTTGCCTGAGAGTTCAACAGGAGCCTGCTACTTTAGGAGCTGTTAATTTTATATTAAAGTTTATAGAAGAAAGAAAGAAAGAAAGAAAGAAAGAAAGAAAGAAAGAAAGAAGAAAGAAAAAGAAAGAAAGAAAGAAAGAAAGAAAGAAGAAAGAAAGAAGAAGGAAAGAAGAAGGAAAGAAGAAGGAAGAAAGAAAGAAAAAGAAAGAAGAAAGAAGAAAGAAAGAAGGAAGGAAGAAAGAAGGAAGAAAGAAAAGAAAGAAGGAAGGAAGAAAGAAAGAAAGAAAGAAAGAAGAAAAAGAAAGAAAGAAAGATTGTTTGGAAAGTATAAATTGAGAAAAGAGCTTATTTGCAGTCAATATCATCCTAAATTGTCCTTATAAATATATTGATGCATCTTTTAATTTCCGATCTTCATGTTTCTATTGACATTCCTTTGTTAATAAATGTTAATATTTATTGTGTTTCCTATTGAGATTTTGTTTGGTATTCTTTGACAAACAAGGATATGATTAGTGTAGCTGTAAAATTTTCCTGGTGATGCCTGTGTTCCCTAGATAGCAACATTAATGCCTGCCAAATAGTTAATGCTGTTTATCATCAATGACAGACTGAAAAAGAATATTTATATAATTTTTATCTTTTACCTTGCCAACCAAAATGGATTAGCTTTGCAATTTGTAATACTCTGCTCTCTGTGTGTCTGTGTGTTTGTTATATATAGTCTAATACAGAGAAGTACTAATCTAATAAAATTAAACTATTATTGTACTGTGGAAAAAAACCAGGGCTACTTTTTGTTTATCAGCAAATTTTGCATATGTATTTCTTCAGTATTATTTAGTATTGCAGACTAAACTTATATACACAATGTCTCTTAGAATTCATGCATACAGTTGAGCATAAAGAATAATTACATCATCAGCTGCAGCTGAAAACTATTTTAATGTATATGAATGGTATCCCCATTTATGTACATTATATACAGTAAAAATATGACTGTTTGGTTTAACCATAAGCAATAAGCAATACTTGATAAATTTCTTATTGGCTTCCTTAAGGAGGGTTTTATGCTGTTTTGCCTGCTATGTTTCATAGTTACTTCAGTTCTTTTTTTAAAAAAAGAATTTTATTGGTTTTTAAACATTTATGGGAAAAGGGGTACATAGAAAATTTTGGCAGCTCCCACGCTAGTGGTAGAAATCCCTCCAAATCTCACAATTTTTACAATATTAAAAATAACGTATAAAAGATAAACAAAAAACAGAATCTTATTCTACATTGTATCAACCATGTGTTCAATCATTTTCCTTTGTCACTTTCTAGTATATCAACAATTACAAATATTTAAAATACTTTTATTTTTGTGACCTGAGCCTTTTCGATATTGCTCCTTCCTCCCTGTCCCCCGGTGGAGCCACAACCCCCGCTCCTTCATATCTTGTACCTTGCTACTCTTTTCACTACCTTCCCTGTGTTCGTCCTCTAAGAGAGAGAAATGTTTTTTAATGAAGGCTTCAGCCTCCTGCACTGTATTAATTCTAATTCTATTTTCCTCCCAAAAAATCAACATTCTCTCTGGCAATAACCATCTAAACCAAACTCCTTTATTGTATAATTTCTTTGATAAGGAGGAATACTTCCTCCTTCTTTCTCTTATCTTTTTTGGAATTTGCTTAAGAATGGTGATTTCTTCATCTTTATATTTCAGTGGTCCCTCCCTTTGGGCCCCAAGCACCTCATCCCTTGTGGTCCTCCTGAGAAATTTAACATGTACCTCCCTTGGAACATTATGACTTCTAGCATATGCTGAATTGATCCTGTAAACCAGATCCATATCCCACCACAACTGTTCTTTGTCTCTCTTAATGTATTCTGCTAAAATTGTACTCATAATATCCTCAAGGTCTTCATTTTCTGTCTCTGGTAGGTTCTGGAATCTGAGAAAAAAGGACATTCTTTCAAATTCTATTTTTGCCATAAAGTTTTCCAGGTCTCCATTTCCCTTCCGGATTGTTTTAACCTCCTCCCCCAGCCCAGCCGCTCCCTCGTCCTACCCCACAATTCTCTGTTTGTTTTCTGAAATATGATGTTTAACATCTCTGAATTCATCTTTGAGATCTGTCACCTCTTTTTTCAACTCATTTTGACATCTCTTAATTTCTTGAAACATTTGGGTAACAGATAGCTCTTTTGGGCTCTCTCCAGACCCTTCTTGTTGTAACAATGAAGTAATTTTCGTTTGCTGCATGCTTGGACTGGAGGTGGTAGACGCAGGAGCTGAAAATGACTTGCTCGTTGGTGGTTTCTTAGGCCCCATTTGTCTAAGTTCAGAGATGTATATAAGTCTTTTACAAAGAAAATGGCGTCAGGGGATTGTGCAGCTGTGCCGGTCCAAGGAGGCAGGCAAATCCGAAAGCGAAGAGTTAATTCTCCTTCACAGTTCCAAGGCACCGAGGCACACCAGAAAGGGGAAAGTCGAATAATCAAAGTCCAGAAAGACCACGTAACGGGGGGGGGGGGTGTCCTGGTCTCCCTCAGACAGGGTAATAAAACAATACCAGAGGTTTTTTTTTCCCGAAGGTAGTTTCAAAAGGCAGACTTCATTTGTAAGTGCATAAGCAAAGACGGAAGGGAGCCATCTTGGCTCCTCCTTTCACAGGGAGAAGAATGGAGATCTCCATAAAGTTTTTTTTAAAAAAGACAGCTCAGCAATCATCTCTTGCAATTGTGATAGCGATCTTTCTCACATAGTTAGTTCAAGTGACGAGTCAGCCTTTATTCTCTCTCCATTCCAATATATAGAGAGATAGTTCAAATGCCGCTTAATCCGAAGGGGGGGGGGGTAAAGAGAAGAAACACCCCCCTCTAATCTTCAGTTTCAAATAAGTTGAACACGAACTTACAGTAGTCTGCTGCTTATCCTTTAATGACGATTAAGGAGATCAGGATGGCTCCCCCACCACCAGCATTCAGCCCCTCTTCCTTGGATAAACTCCTTCCTCCTGGAGCCCATTCGGCGAAAGGGTGGACAGCCCAAAGCTGTCCCAAACCCCCCCTCCGCTCCCCGGCTCCTAGGCGAGGCTGAAAACACGCCCGCCGGCTGCTGCCGGGGGGTTTCAGCAAGCCGCCCTTCGGCAGGAGACCCCTCCAAGGCCCTCTGTGCTCCTTACGGAGCCAACCGAAGAGACGAGCGGCAGACAGCAGGTCCGTCGCCAGCAGGAACCGGAAGTGATCTCCTCATAGTTACTTCAGTTCTATTAAAAGCTTTTGGGAAATGTAATATTTGTTTATTAATATATTAATCATATTTTTGTTTAAAAATCAATTTTCTGAAATGTTTATTACAAAATATGATAGAAAGGCTTGAAATGAGTAGAAAAAAATTAAATTGGCAAAACAGATCAAATATATCTTTCAATTTTGGAAACTTTTATAACAATTATTTAAAAGACCCTCGGAGCAGAATAGTGTTTGTGGCCAAAAGGGATTCTGGAAAGACTGATCTTTTATGGCTTGCCAGTTTAGCAACTGTTACTTTCAGACTTAGATCAGTGTGAAAGAATAATCATAGAAAGGCCCAAGGCTTCCATTCCAGAAAGAGGACAACATATTCCATCCTCATTGGAGATCACACAGTTTATATTCTAGGTTGCAGTTGGGCAAGTACAGTACTTCATTTTTCCTGCCCAACAAAGAAGAAGTTGATTTTAAAGCCAGGCTTGATGTTTTACTCTTCTGTGTTCTTAATGCTCAATTTCCTCCTACATTTGAAAATCTGCTGGTGCGAGGCCATTGCACATGCAATTTTACATTTGCCCTATTACCAGTGTAATTGAGAGGCTTATTGCTATGTTTTTAAATCATAGAAAGTATTCATGATTTTTCTTCTGTCGGCTAGGCAATATTTTTATTATACAAAATGTTGCTAGAGTTCATGTAAATATATTATTAATTAATTAATTAATTGGACAAATATCCCTTTTAATTTTTAACTAGACAACCTGTGCCCCATTGGACCATCATTTCAGGAATATTTCATTACCTGAACAGATACAAAGAATGACAAAAGGTTGGTTTAAGAAAAAGCAGTGGGAACAAGAACAACTTATGATTTCCTGGTGGCTTCCCCATTGAATTTCCTTGTGGAAATCTGACAGGAAACATGGAAAATTCCCTTCCCTTCCCTTGGCATTAGGTGGCTCTCGCTTGATGCAGAAGGGAAGCGGGGCTGTGAGAGTGGCTGGAAATCTTCATGGAACATCGAAAATGAAGATTACATGACCACAGCAGCAACCCAAATACTAGCATATGCTAGAAATATTCTGTTCTTAGTATCTTAAGGATTTAATTTCTTTTTAAGCCCTTCACATACGTATTTATTTTACCTTTTCTTTTAGGTCCTAATTCTATTCATAATTTTAGATTGCTATAAAACATTGATTAATATCTGTCATAAACTTGAATTCAAATGAACATTGAAAGTAAAATTTATCTGCAGTGGTGCTTTTAAAAAAAATCCTTCATAGCTATAATTTACTGCTATATTAACAGATGTAATGGTTAAGGTTTTGGTCTAGAAATGACGAGTAGATTTCTGGTCATTGTATTAATTAATTTATTTGTTTTGTATGTTAATATTTGTAAATTTTATTTTTCAACCTCCTCTCTTCTATAATTGTTTTTAGCACTCAATTCCTTCTCCCAATATTTAATTTTTTCCTTTTATTGCAATGTACTGTAAATCATGATACATTGTATTATTTCAATGCAGATTTCAATGCAATAATGTTTATATAATATCATTAAAATAATAACACTCTTTTATTTGAAATGATTAAAAGAATTGAAAATAAAAAGGTACAAATTCTATAATTAATTGTTCTTAACTTTTCATCCAAAATTGTTAAGGAGTATTGTAATGCTATGTGAAAGTGACAATGAGGGACAGGAGAAAGACTGCAGTGAGCATAATGGTATTCACCCAAAACAGGAGGAGTGGGAAAAATATTTTTGAAGGGAGAACTATGGAAAACTCCATAGTTTTCAGGACAGTAAAGAGAGCTACTTTCTGATTTGAAATATTCTTGTTATTGTAACTTTACAATAAAGATAGAGCTAGTAATAATAGGCATACTTATTTTCAGGAGTACTTCAAAGGATTAATATCAATCTTGCAAGTCTGATAGCATATTGTACTAATACAAACTTTTAACCTTTTGAACCAGTGGAGAATTTAATCTGGTACTAGAAGAAGCCTTCTCTTTGAATCTTATTCTGTTCTATTTCAGATTGCTTTGAGTTTAGTAGGATAATTTGGACATTGGTATAAATGTAGCAGAAGCAGGGGTGATAATTTGGGGAATACATTGCAACTAATGGATTATGGCAAATTTTGTTTTGTTGATTTTGGAACATAACTAAAATAACCACAGTTTACTACATTTAAATTAATTTAAATAATTAGCATTATTCAGCCTTAGAATCATAAGGATGAAAGAGATCTTGAAGGTTGGAAAGGGATCTTGGATTATCTTGCTTAAGGAAGTAGTCCTTATATCAGATCAGACAAATGCTTGTCCAATCTTTTCTTGAAAACCACAGTCAGAAATCACTCATAATTCCAGCTAGAAGCTAGCTGTTCCATTGACTAATACTTCTCACAGTTAGGAAATACCTCATTTCTAGATTGGATTTTTTTTCTGATGAAGTTCTACCCATTGCTTCTTCTCCTGCCTCAATTGCTATGGAATATGAGTTGATGTCAACAACAACCCTTCAGGTATTGAAGATTGCTATCATGTCTCCCCTAAGCCTTCTCTTTGTTAGACTATACATAGTTTATTCCTTTAGCCATTCATTGTGTGATTTACCTTATCATCTTTGTTGCTCCTCTTTGCACTTTTTCTAGGTCTCTGTATTTTTATTATCATGATGACAAGAACTAGATATGTAGTATTCCAATGTGGCCTCACCAGTGCAGTATAGAAAGGTACTATCATTTCCTGTGATCTTGATGCTATTCATCGGTTGATGCAGTCTAGAACTGCATTTGAAATTTTGGCAGCTGCAACGCACTACTGATTCATATTTAATCAGTGTCCATCAGGACATCTCGATTCCTCTCACAGGCACTACTGTTGAATCAGGAGCTGCCTATACTTGAGCATTTAGTTTATCCTGCCAAAGTTCAGGACCTTACTTTTTCTCTCTACTAAACTGCATCTTGTTGAATAGCGCTCAATGCTGAAGACTGTCAAGATATGAAGGGTAGTCTAAAAGGCTGTGACTTTTCTAAAACACACAACTGAATTGATTCATTAAGACCAATGAAACTAAAGTTCAGATAAATTTCAGATAAATAGTAATCCAATTGCACCAAGTGGGATTTAGATATGTTTGGTTTTTTGCTGAATTATGTCCTTCATGCCTGACCAGAGAATCCATTATAAGAGTCATTTCTTTAATCCAGTTTAGCTTTAAGTAAATGCTAATTGGATACTTATTCAGAGAATGGCACATGAAATTACTAGGAATCAATCTTGACAGAAAAAATACTATACCTTTTATAGATAGAATACCAAATTTCTTGGATAAACATTAATTATCATTAAATTTATATAAAAAGAATTTTAATAAAATAGAAATAATGTTATATAATCCTTAATTATTAAATATATATTGTTTGTCTTAGAAAAGAAATTTAACCCTGCTGTTACAATAAGAATAAAGATTCTTATTGTATGTATTTGGTAATGAATATTTGTATTCATTACAAAAAATTGTTCAATAATCTTTTGAAAGAATGGTGGTGGAGAGGACTGGTTTAGCCTAGTTTGTCCTCTATAGAAGAAAATAGAGAAAATGATTGTGATTAAATTTTAATGGATTAATTTGTGACAAAAATACTATGAATATTTTGAGCTACTAGCTAAACAATATACTTATGTGTTACTGTAGAAAAAATGATTTTTCCATATTATTTTTATTTCTAAAACCTTCAGATGTGTTCATGATTTTCTTATTTTATGAAAACTTACATTTTTTTAAATCTCACATAAATAAAGCTCTGAGACTCTTGGGAAGATTTAAGAAAGTACTTGCAATTATTTGGTGTATATTTTATTTTACAAAGTATTCATATGTGTGTGCATTGAATTTATATTGCATATTGTGCAATATATTTTATATATTGTGTATTTATGGGCTACAGTAGAATATTTTTTTAAAGAAAATACTGTCTTGTCTAATGAAAAAAGCAAAAAAGTGTATCAGTGTGCTATTATATTATATGAAATGGAAAGTCAGGCTGAGGCAATGAAATAAAATGTCAGAACAAATCGTGACTTTACAGTTTGATCTTGGTAGCTCACCAGAGGTCTTCTTCAGGTCCAATTCATCTTAAAATGTGCCATGACTTTGAAGTAATTCCACAGGATGTCTATGCATCTACTAGTGCTCTGATCAAAAACTGTAAATCTTTTTGTCAGTGTGTATCATGTGAGGCAATAAATCTCTACCCTGTAGGACATGAACTTTGTGTGGAAAAAATGTTTTTCCCCTTAGCAAAAGAGTAAGCAAATCAAATTCATACTGATATTCTTTCTGGGATGAAAAAAAATGATATAAAATGAATCCATTTTGAAAAAATGTACTGAGTAATATAATGATTTGCTAGGAGGAATATTTTCAGCATCATTAATATTTCACAGGAACTGTATCTGCTTTAAATATAGAGACTGACACTGTAGTAGAATACAAATTGAATGCCTTGCAATTCATCTCTTTAGACATTTTAGATATTTTTATTGATTTAGTAATTTTACTTCTATCTTAGCTGTATGAAGCTTTACCAACCCATTTCACATCATTACTTTAATGTATTATTGACTTTAAAAGACATCTTAGAAGAATCATGATCCTCTTAGTGATTATTAATGTTATCTTATACAGGTCATAGCCAACATAGACAAAAGGTTTGAATGAGTACTTCCTTAGTGTGCTTCATTCATCAGTCTTCACAAACTTACCTAAGTATATTAAATATTGAATAAACTCACTCTCTTTCCCAATATACCGTAAATATAATTTGTATTTCATGTATTAATTTTTAATCTTATAAATGTTTTTATTTCTGTAAATAATGAAACAGAATCAGAATAATGACAAACAGTTGTACATAATCAGAATAATTTATGATATGTTTAAGTCCAATTCTGTTTGTGTATATACATCAAAATGATTTTTCAGTGGATACTCTGTTGCTTAGCTACTAGCATATATCACAACTTTGTCTTAGATGATTTAATATGCACCATCAACGTTATGTCTTCACCTTCATGTGTAATGAATGCAACTAACATACACACACACACACACACACACTTTGTACTAAGCCACACTGGATTCAATTTCCTTTATTTAAACAATTTTTATTTATTTTTGAACAAAGACAAATAAACAAAAAAAAAATCTTCCATTACAAATTGTAGAAAGTGTGTCAGTCGGTTACAGTATTTCCATGCATCTCTTCCATAGTTATCACCTCTTTTTCATATCAAATCGCATATTTTAAATTCACCTATATTCATATATATCACAATTATTATATCTCAACCTTAATTTGACTATAATTGTTTTTACATCCAGTACGGTTGGAACAAGCTTGTCGTCGTCCATGTGGATGCACGCAGTGTGCACATGTGCCTTGGTGCTTCTGCGAGCCTCTGCAATCCTCCAGCTGCTCAGCAGAGCATCGCGCAGGCGCTGTACGTGCTGTGCGCAGAAGTGCTGAAGATGTAAAAGGCCGGTAAGAAACGACGGAGGGCGGGTGGGCCTTCCGGAGCACTGTACTGGAATGGTATCCGGTGCTCTGGGCTGGCTCCGGTACGCCAGTACCGGGGCGTACCGCCTGCAACCCACCACTCATACATACATACATACAGTACATACATACATCCGGTTTAACCAATAGTTATTCTGTTTAACTGTTTTAATTTTATATGTCCTCATAATTACTTCACTATTCCTATATAAAATTATGATTCACTAATGGTAGTTATTTAAAACTGATTTATTTAAGCTTAGATTAAAAATATAACCATGCATTTGTATTTTAATCATTATCTATTAGTAATAAAAAGATGTACCATATTTTGAGGACTGGGCAGATCAGTTTTGTCTTGCATTTGTTTACTTATACTCCAAATTTGCCCTGTCTTGTATAACTCTTACTTTATAGTTTGAAACATTCTGGTTTGTCCATTAAATCACTTACCTTCTAAAAGAACAACCTTATAATAATAGTGTTTTCATAAGTTACTTGCAATTTACACTATCTGAAATAACTATTAAAGGTAATCTGCAATTTACGATAGTAATGGAGCCTTCCTATTTTGGTTGTAAAATGGAAGGACATTAATTGAAAGTCATTAAGTGAAAGAACTCTCATCCTGGATCATTCCAATAATCCATATGTTAAATGAATGTAGGGCTGATTATAGAAGACATTAAATGTGCATAGGATGCCTTAGGGATACCTGCCTTGAGCCTCCCGGGGCACCCACCCGATATACCTCTATGCTTTGCTTCCTTTCCTTGGGATCCCACAGCATCTCCACTCCTCATAATGCCTTGCTTACTTTCTGGAGATCTGCAGAACTCAGTATTGTTGGCTACCTATACTGGGCCATGTGGAACAGCTGTTTGCAAACTGAACTTGACCTTTTGCCTTTTTGCATGGCCTCTAACGCAAAACAGAATAATGAGCCACAGTTTGTAATGTGTAGTTCCTGCATTTCCTCATGAAAAAAAGTTTTAGAAGGAAGGGCTAGAAGCAAGAGCATGGTGCAGTGAGACAGAGAACAGACAATGAAGGGCTAAGTGTTAAAAAGGCAACACAGACCGATCTGCTTTGCCTTATTTGAAACCTGATCTGGAAGGCAATCCCCACTGCATTGCCCTGTTAACACTTAACTCTTCATTGTCTGTTCTGCGTCTCACTGCACCAAACTCCCCCCTCTTCCTTTTCAAACTTTTTTCACAAGGAAATATAGAAACTACAAAGCATAAATTTTGGGTCTTTATCCTGGTTTAAGTTAAAGAAGCCATGCAAAAAGGCGGAAGGCAGGGGAAATGCTGTTTTGCTGAGGTCATTTTGCAAATGGCTGCTCCCTGTACTATATTTTTCGGAGTATCAGACGCACCTTTTTTCCTCTAAAAAGTGGCTAAAAATCTGGGTGCGTCTTATACCTCGAATACAGCATTTTTTGCCTCCCGAACCCTGCTCCCTTCATCAAAATGGCCGTGTATAACCTTATGGAGGCTTTCAGAGACCTCCTGGGGGCTGGGAAAGGCAGAAATGAAAAAAATGGCCCCGTTTTTTGCCCCCCCCAGCCCTCAGCAGCACTCTATAAGCCTCCATAAGGCTATGCATACAATTTTATTTACAAAAAATGGGCCTGTTTTCCTGTACACCGCTTGGAGAGTCCAAGCAATGGGTTAATTCAGTCTGCTTGCCCTTAGGACTGAGGAACTATTTTTCCTTAAGCCACACCTCCTCCTGGTGTGCTCAATCCCCCAGAATTCTTCCTCAGTCAGCCCGTTTGGACGTATTTAGTTAGAGCTCTGAGCTAAATTGATCCTTTTTTTGGCTTGGACTCTCTAATTGCGTTTAAAGTTTTTTCTCTAATATTCCCCAACCTCGTGAGACGTTTCTCTCTTCAATTCTGCGACTTTCTTCAGTAGAATCTGCACTTGAAGGCCAGGAGGTAAGCTGGAAGGTGGTGGGGGGTGCCCCTCAGCCGATCCTCTTGGGACGGCTTCGGAGGCCTGCCGCTTGTCGTTTAAAACGGCGCGGCTGCAGCGGCGAGGTTCCTAAGTCCCCAGGCCCCTCGTTTGTTATTTTCGTCGAAGTTTTTTCGCTCCCCGGCCTGCTAGAGGACCTCTGCCGCAGGGAGGAGTGGGCGATCGTCGCCATTGCGAGGCGCGTTCGCCCCTCGCTCTCCCTTAGCCCCACGCTGTTGCGGCGGCCATTTTTAGGCGCGAAAATAGCGCGCCCAGCCATGGCCGCCATTTTGCATCAGCCTCGTTGTCAGGAGGCCGCTGGAGGTGGCAGGGCCTAGCAAGGGTTTCTCGGGCTAGGATCGGCACCTTCGCCATTTGTCTATTTTTGCGAGCGGCGCTGGTTCCTGTGCCATTCCAACGGTCATCATACCGGCTCAGGGAGGAGGCCTTAAGTAAGCGCAGGCCTGAAGATTTTTTCTATAGTCATTCTCCTCCCTGCTTCTCCTGCGGAGCCTTGCACCTCGGTGCAGGCCCCAATCCTACCCCTGGGCCTCCGACTGGTGTGAAACATGGGATGATTTCATAGTATTGATTCGATTAATTGTATATATGGCAATTTTAACGATCATTTCGTTTTGTTTCCCATTACAGCACCCAGTCTATATCTATCCTTCTGCCTTATCATAGCCTTGCTCCATCTTGTGTGGTCATTGACTATGGACCTGCCCAGTCCTCCCGATTCCCAAGACGCTAGGCCGAGCCTCTCGCAGGCCCCTAGCAAGGGTTCCTCCTCTTCGGGGAGTGGGGGTGCGGGCAAGAGTGGTGGGGGTAGCTCTGGGAAACAGCGTTCCAGAACCCCTTCGGTAGCTGAGGCCAAGGATGCTGAAAGGCGCCAGCGGGCCCTTGACAAGCAATTCGAGAAGGCCAGACGCCAGGCAGACAGGGTGCAGTCCCTTTCAGGAGCCCCTCCCTCCCGGGAAGATCTCCAGTCGGTCCTCGCCGAGGAGGTGGAATCCCAGGACCTATCCCCTAATAGGTCTTTTGCAGAGCCGGCTTCCCCGGTCCCTTCTTGGGCCTGTGAACAGGTTCCTCCCCCTGGGGATGCTAGCATAGACGATATGCAGGGTGAGGCTTCACCCCCCCTAGAAGAGGGCTTGGATCCCGATTCTGACTCTGAGGAGTTATCGCCCCGCATGCAAGAGCTAATGGCCCGCGCCATTGCCAAGGGCATCACGGAGGCCATGAGATTCAAAAGCCCTACTGCAGCGGCCCCTAGGGGTCCCAAACCCGATCAGGCAGCTCCGCCCCCAAGCAAGCGTGCTCGCCATCCTTCCCTGGAATCCTCGGTGGTCAGCGAGGCCTCTGCCATTGAGGACCCTGACCCGGAGGTGCTAGGCCTCTCGGACGACGAGGACCTTCCCCCCGAAGCGCCCGCCTTTGCGGGTCTCTTCAAGCCCAGCCTTTTTAAATCGGTCCTTCACAAGGTCAAGGCTGCCACCAGGGTGGGGATCAAGCCCAAGCCGACCGCGCCGGCGGATGATGCCCCTCCGGTTAATCCCAATGCGGTCATGTTTGATGTGCCAGCGCCCCAGCAAGAGCTGGTTCCGGTCCCGGGGCTGTTCCTCGACTTAATCCAGCGCCAGTGGGCTCAGCCAGCCACGCAATCCTCTCCCAGTGGGGTAGATAGGAAGCTTTATACTATGGAGCCAGTGTTGGAGGACCTTCTGGCCCTTCCCACTGTCGACCCGCCCATCGCTGCGCTCACTTCCAACTCCTCGCTACCGGCCGACCTCCTGGAAGGCCTTAAGGCGGAGGACAAGAAGGCGGAAAAGGCGTGCCACAAGACCCATCTGGCGGCTGCCTGGGCCATCAGGGCCTCTTCTTCCGCTTCCTTTTTTAATAGGGCCTCTGTGATCTGGCTGCGCGAGCTCCTAAATAAGCTCCCGGCGGGAGACATACGTCTCCACCAGGACGTGTCAAAAATAATCGCGGCCTCCCAGTATGCCGCTGACGCGTCCCTCAATGCCACCAAATTTGCCTCCAGGGCCCTCGGTTCTAACATAACTTCCCGTCGACTGATCTGGCTCCGACATTGGCAAGCGGACCAGAAAAACAAATGGAAACTGGCTTCCGCCCCCTTTAAGGGGTCCAAATTGTTTGGCGAGTCCCTGGATCCTCTCCTCATTGAGTCCAAGGACAAGAGGAAGATCCTACCTTCTCTAAATAAAAAGCAGGAACGTAAGGCCGCTCCCTACTCTAGGAGGCAGTCCTTTCGTGCCTCCGAGCCTTCCACCTCTGCCTCTTCCTTCTCTCCCTCTAATAGGTCCTTCGGCCAGCAGGGCGACAGGTCCCAAGACAGAGCGCCTTTTCGGGACAGAGGCAGGCAGCAGTTCGGCTTCCGCAAGTATAACCGCGGTGGGGCCTCCAACAGGCCGTTCCGTAAGTCAAAGTGACTGCCAGGGCTTGGCGCCCATCGGGGGTCGCCTCCAGCTGTTCGCCTCCCATTGGGCCCAGAACACCGAGGATGCTTGGGTTCTGCAGACAGTCAGGGAAGGCCTCTCCCTGGAATTCCTGTCCCTTCCCCCTCGGACCTTCATCCGGTGCCCTGTCCCGTCCTGCCCCCAAAAAAGGCAGCGTATGGACCAGGAAGTCCGTCATCTCCTAGACATCAGGGCCGTGGAACCAGTTCCCCAAGGCGAAGAGGGGAAGGGGTTTTACTCCATCCTCTTCCTGGTACCAAAGAACTCGGGGGGGTGGAGAGCCATCTTGGACCTCAAGAACCTCAACAGGCATATCGCCTACCGGAGGTTCAAGATGCAGTCTCTGCAGTCCATTCTGGCGGGGATTCGACAGGGAGATCTTCTCACATCTATAGATCTCAAAGAGGCATACCTCCACATCCCCATCCGTCCTCAGCACAGGAAGTTCCTGCGCTTCTATTATGCGGGTCGCCACTTCCAGTACAAAGCTCTTCCATTCGGCCTCTCGTCCGCTCCTCGGACGTTTACCAAAGTGCTGGCGGTAGTGGCGGCTCAGCTAAGACGCAGGCCCATAAGGCTCCAGTGCTACCTGGACGACATCCTGATCCAGTCGTCGTCCAGGCAGCAGGCCCTTCGGGATCTCCAAACCACCATGAGATCCCTCAGAAATCACGGCTTCTCTCTAAACATAGAGAAGAGCCATCTCACTCCAACCAACAGACTTGTACACCTGGGGGCGGTGATAGATACCAACTTGTGCAGGGTTTTCCTTTCCCGAGACAGGTTGACCGGTCTAAGGTCCATGACCTACAAGGTGTTGAGCTTGAGGCAGGCTCCAGTGGTCCTTCTGTCGCAGCTGCTGGGAAAAATGATCTCCTGCATTTCCATCGTGCCGTGGGCCCGCCTGCATTCCAGGTCTCTTCAGTGGCTGCTGCTGCCGCACCAGAGGGCATCCAGGAGCAACTCTACCAGGCCGATTCGAGTTCCCCCGGACGTGAAGAGGTCTCTCCGCTGGTGGGTGTCTCCGGCCATCCTCAAGGGCCACCTATTCAAGGAACCCGAGAGGTTGATCATCACCACAGACGCCAGCCTCTCCGGCTGGGGAGCCCACATGGGGTCCCTGGTTGTTCAGGGCAAGTGGTCCCAAGTGGAATCCAGCTACAGCATCAACCTGCTGGAACTGAGAGCTGCTCGCCTGGCCCTGCGCCATTTCAGCCGGTCCATCCATCGTCAACATGTGCTTCTGATGACGGACAATGTGGCCACCAAGGCCCACATCAACCGCCAGGGCGGCACCAGATCCAGAGCACTGATGAGAGAGGCGGAGTCCCTGGGACGCTGGGCGGAGCGCCATCTGGAATCCCTTCGCTCCGACCATATCTCCGGAGTGGACAACACACAGGCCGACTGGCTGAGCAGGACGACCATAGATCCTGCGGAGTGGAAACTGGACCCTCGCCTGTTCCACCAGATGTCCGACAGATTCGGGACTCCGGCCGTAGACCTGTTTGCGTCCAGGGACAACAAGCAGCTCGACCGCTTCTACTCCCGGTTCTTCACCCCGGGGGCGGAGGGGACAGACGCACTGCGTTGCAAGTGGCCCCGCGAGCTACTGTATGCCTTCCCTCCCCTGCCTCTCCTTCCTCAATTCATCTCCAAAGTCATCGCAGAGGGAGCAGAGGTCCTCCTCGTGGCCCCGCATTGGCCCCGCAGGTCGTGGTTTGCCGACCTTGTCCACCTGTCGGTGTCTCCTCCGTGGCGCATTCCTCCGGACCAGATCTCCCTCAGCCAGGGGGCCGTGATTCACCCAGAGCCCCAGTGGCTCCAGTTGGCCGTCTGGCACTTGAGGGGGACCAACTAAAAGACCAAGGCCTGTCGGAGGAGGTAGTGAACACCATTCAGGCGGCTAGACGCCCTTCAACCACTAGGATTTATGATGAGTCCTGGGCCGCCTTCGCCAAGTGGTGTGAGGAACTGCTCATCGAGCCGACGACCGCGCCTGTTCCCAGAGTGCTTGACTTCCTTCAAGCGGGACTCAACAAGGGCCTGGCCCCGAACACCCTTCGACGCCAAGTGGCGGCTTTGTCTACTGTCTGGTCGGGCGACCACCTTTTGCCTCTCAGCAAAATCCCGAAGGTGCGTCTTTTCCTCAAGGGCGCTTCTAACCTTCGCCCTCCCACCGTTCATCGCTATCCTACTTGGCAGCTGTCCGTGGTCCTGCGGGCCCTCTCTGGCCCTCCATTCGAGCCTTTACGCACTACTTCTCTTCGATTCCTGACGCTGAAGACGGCCTTCTTGATTGCCATCACGTCAGCTCGCCGGATTTCGGAGCTGGCGGCTCTCTCTGTTCGCCAGGATCTGTGCGTCATCCACCCTGACAGGGTCATTTTGAGGCTGGACCCGACCTTTACCCCCAAAGTAAACTCATGGTTCCATAGAGCGCAAGACATTGTGTTGCCAAATTTTTGTCCTCATCCGTCGCATCCCAGAGAGCGATCCTGGCACAATCTTGATGTCAGGAGGGCCCTGAAGGTCTACATCGCTCGTACTGCGGAATTCAGGAAGTCAGAGGCTCTTTTCCTCTCCTTCCAGCCCGGTTCCCTAGGGAAGAAGGTCACTTCCTCCACAATTGGCAGGTGGCTTCGCGCTTGCATTGCGACTGCCTATGAAAGTCAATCCAAGGCCGTCCCGCGCGGCATCACTGCACACTCCACACGAAGTGCTGCTACTTCAGCGGCCTGGGCCACCCAGGCCTCGATCCTGGACATCTGCAGGGCCGCTACGTGGTCCTCTCCTTCTCCATTTGTGCGACACTATAAACTGGACATTTTCGCCTCGGCTGAGGCGTCTTTCGGCAGGCGTGTGCTCCAGGCGGTTGTGTCAGAGACCGAATCCCGGGAGCCTTCTTCTGCCCACCCAGATGGACAATAACTTTGGTATGTCCCATTGCTTGGACTCTCCAAGCGGTGTACAGGAAAATGACCATTGGCTTACCTGAAGGGTCCTTTTCTGTACACCGCGGGAGAGTCCAACCCACCCTGGCTCTCAAGGCCGGGATTCGGGTTCCTCGTGTCAACATTACATCATCTTGGACGCTTCGCTCCGTCCGCACGAACTGACTCCTTCTAAGAATTCTGGGGGATTGAGCACACCAGGAGGAGGTGTGGCTTAAGGAAAAATAGTTCCTCAGTCCTAAGGGCAAGCAGACTGAATTAACCCATTGCTTGGACTCTCCCGCGGTGTACAGAAAAGGACCCTTCAGGTAAGCCAATGGTCATTTTCGCGAAAAACAGGCCATTGTTTGCTCATTTTTGGTCCCCTTAGTCCCTCACAAGCACTCTGCAAGCCCCCCCCCAAGGCTATTCATGCCTTTTATTTGAAAAAAAACGGGCCCATTTTTGCAAAAAATGGGCCGTTTTGGGGAGGTTTGCAAAGTGCAAAAACTTTTTTTAAAATTTATGTGCTGCAGATTGTCAGCGATTTCCTTCTCCAGCACATGGATAAGTACACCTGCAAACATCTACCTACCTACCTACCTACCTACCTACCTACCTACCTACCTACCTACCTACTCTCTTTCTCTCCCTACCTACCTACTGTATTTCTCTCTCTCTCCCTTTCTCTATCCCTCTATCTACTGACCTACCTACACTCTCTCTCTCTCTTTCCCTACCTACTACTGTATTTCTCTCTCTTTCTATTTCTCTCTCTCTATCCCTCTACCTACCTAGCTACCCCCCTCTTCCCACCTCTCCTTCTCCCCTACCTACCTACCTACCTACCTACCTACCTACCTACCTACCTACCTAACTAACCCTCTCTCTCCCTATCAACCTACTGTATTTGTCCCTTTCTCTTTCTATCCCTCTACCAACCTACCTACCTACCTACCTACCTACCTACCTACCTACTTGCCTACCTACTTACTTACTCTCTTTCTCTCCCTACCTATCTACTGTAGATATATCTCCCTCTTTCTATTTCTCTCTCTCTATCCCTCTACCTACACACACACTCTCTCCCCCCCCTACGTACCTACTATATTTCTCTATCTATCTCTATTTCTCTCTCTTTCTCTCTATTCCTTTATCTACCTACCTACTTTTTTAAAAAAGCCTCTTCAAAACCTTGGTGCGTCTTATACTCCGGTGCGTCTTATGCTCTGAAAAAATATGGTAGGTAACAACAGCCTATAACACTGAATTATGCAGATCTCTGGAAGGTAAGCAAGGCATTGTGAGAGGTGTAACAGAGGGAAATAGCAGACCCAGAAACTTTGGGGACCTGGCAGGAGAATGATGGTGTGCGTGCTTCAGTGTCTCTGCAAAGTTATGAGACCAACTGATCATTTGTAAGTGTGAATGACCGGATAACTTTTGTAAAATTCTTATCTTCTAATCATAGTCATACATGGCTTTGGGAGCATAGCTTCAATTTCAGATGCTAAAGTAAGTTAATTCCACATTTTACAGTGAAAAGCAAATATATTGAAGTGGCTTGTCAAGAGCTTGTATTCTTTCCTGGGTATTGTGTATCGTCTTATAAACAACCTTAAAAATTATTGTTACCGAGATGACTTCCGGTCCCCGAAGGCGACGGACGTGCGCGTCCGCTGCTCGTCTCTTTGGTGGGCTCCTTTTAGGAGCACAGGGGGCCCTGGAGGGGCTCCCTGCCGTAGGGCGGCTTGTTGGGACCCCCTGGATCGGCAGCAGCCGCAGGGGGGGTTTCAGCCTCGCCCCAGGAGCCGGGGAGCATGGGGGGTGCATGGCGGCATTTTCTGCTGTCGCTGTGCGCCTTCGCCGATCGGATTCCGGAAGGAAAGAATCAATTAGATGTTAAAGCTGAAGAGCGGTGAGGTGAGAGGTTTCCCTCAATCTCCTGTAAATCTATTTAACTGATGAACAGCAGCTTCTCCAAATTGTGGATTCAATCTTTTGAAGTGTTAAGATTGGAGGGGGGAATTTTCCATCCCCCCTCGGAAAAAGGGGCACTTGGAAGATCTCTCTCTCTCGGAGGAGAGAGAGACAGTTAAAAGCTAACTTTCACTTCTGCTAACAATGGGAAAATGATTTTTGCTACAATTGCAAGGGATGACTGCTGAGTTGTTTTTTATAAACTACCTTATGAAAACTTTGAACATGTTGCTCCCTCGTCCCTTGTGAAGGCAGAGCCAAGATGGCCAACTTCCTCCTCCTTCTTTGCTTTTACGAATGAAGTTTCCCCTTTGAAAGAATTTCTGGCTTTATATTATTTTACACCCCAGAGATCTCCTGGAACCTCTCTTCTTATTTGGTCCCCTTGGATTTGGATTTGACTTTTATCCTCTGGGTCGCAGCTGTACAGGAGGATTAACTTTCACTTCTGGCTTGTTTGCCTCCACGATCTCTCCCAGCTGTGCATTCCACAGACGCCATTTCTTTTGCATAAGAGTTATAGCTATCGCTGAACTTACTATGGGACCTAAAAAGCCACCGCCTGGTAAGGCATCTTCGGCCCCGACATCTTCTACGTCTAGTCCGATTATACAACAGACACAAATGGCTTCATTTCTACGACCTAAAACAACTGAAAAGAGTTCAAAGCACTTATTTGTTGCCCAAATGTTTCAAACTATTTTGAAGGGACAAGACGAACTGAAAAGACAGTTGGCAGATTTAAATGAACAGCTCAGAGAAACGCAACAACAAGCAACACAAAACAAACAGAGAATAGGTGTGTTGGAGGAAGACACGACTGGGTTGAGGGAGGAGGTTAAGACAGTCCAGAAGGGGAATAGTGAATTTGAAAATCATATGATAAAGGTGGAATTTGAAAGAATGTCCTTTTTTCTTAGATTTCAAAACTTACCAGAGACAGAAAATGAAGACCTTAAGGAGATTATGACCACAATTTTATCAGAATACATTAAAAGAGATAACAGCTATGGTGGGATATTGATTTGATTTATAGGATCAATTCAGCATATGCTAGAACACACAGTGTTCCAAGGGAAGTACATGTTAAATTTCTTAGAAAGACTACAAGAGATGGAGGCAGAGGCCTTCATTAAAAAACACATTGTCTTTCTAGATGGAACAGGGGACAGTACACAAGATATGAAGGAGAGAGCGGTTGTGGCTCTGCCAGAGAACAGGGGGGAGGAAGCAACATTGAGAACAGTCAGGTCACAAAAATAAGTTTGAAATATTACTGCAATTGTTGTTATAATGTAATTGTTGGAAGTGACATATAAGATGATTGAATATATATTTGATATAATGTAAAACAAAAAGCTGCCAATGTTTATCTTTTAATTTTTGATCTTTACTTTTTTTTCTGTAAAAGTTGTGAGATTTGAGGGAATTCTATCTTTCGCACAATGTAGCTGTCAAAATTTTGTATACCTACCTACCCACTTCCTATAAATATTTGTAAAAACCAATAAAATTCTTTTTTAAAAAATATTGTTACCTTAGCTATAGAGGTCAATGTAATCATAAAGTAATTTCAGGCCAGTCTTCTTTTGGAGACCTCTATGCAGATATTCAATAGGAGGAGCTTTCCAACGTTCTTAAAAGCTGAAAACTTACTTTCAAGTAAGTGATTTTGGTAGCAATGTCAGTTTTCTATCCATATAACTACAATAAATTGTAAGGAGATCTTAGGGGAAAAAAACCACCCTAGCATATATTTTTATAGACACACAATTTTATCAAACCATTCTTTATCAAGTGAATTGTGCCTTTCACATTTTAGAAAATACAGATATTGTTCTAAATTTCTGTTAGGATCAAATTATGTATTTGGGAATTGCTAAGAATAACTTAGTTGTGTGTTTAGTAGCTAGGAAATATACAAAAATTTGGAAATCAAATGATTTTTTTTACATGAAATTTTCTTCACATGAAATAATAAAAGCCTAAGAAAATAAGACTGTTCATGTATGTTTTTTGCCAAAAATATGTATAATATGGTAAAGGTTAAAATACTGCAAAATTGATATACACATACATATATACATATGTGTACACAGACACACACACACACACACACACACCTGCCTTTGAAATGGTAACTAATTTGCCACCTAGCACAACCTGTCCTATTTTTTGTCGTGCCCCTTTGGATTTTTGTACATTTGCATTTACCATTCCTTCTCTAAATATTCTGTGTCTCATTAAATTTTCAAGAGATGTGAAATAGGGCCCTGTGGGAGCAAACTCTCTGGATCAGAGCCAATTTTATAGTTAATTGTATTCTTTTTTAAGATTTGAAGTACTTTTATGTACTTCACTTATCAGAAATGGTTTTTAAAGTCTCCTCTAGGCCAGATAGTCATAGGGTTAAACTAGATGATCTATGAGAAATATATGAATGACACTTTTATTAACAAACACATATTATTGACTTGAGTGGATAATGGAATCAGAGGAAAGGGTTGCTTAGCTATTTCCCTTATATGACTGCTTAATATTGTTTTTCCCAAGCTTTTCTTGTGTTTATAAGAGGATATTAAAACTTGCTAAATGATGTATTTGAATGATATACAAAAAATGCAGCCTTTCTTCTGCTGAATTTATTTTACAATATACTAAATACTACTACTACTACTACTACTACTACTACTACTACTACTACTACTACTACTAATAACAACAACAGTAATAATAATAATTTTGAATATGTACTACCCTTTACATCCACAAAGTGACATTGACAGATTCTTCCTGCCAAGAAGAATAGGGGACTATTGCAAATCTATCAAACTATAGAAGAAGAAGAAAAACGAAGTTTGAATGTGAATCAAAGTACAGAAAAATTGCTACAGGCTGTGAAAATGGAGAACATTATAAAAACAACAGAAACAAATACAGAATATAAGGAAAAACAGTTGGATGACAGATTAAATGAATGGAAAACCAAAGTTTGAATGGACAGCACTTGAAAAACATTGAAGGAAAATGTGATAACAACTTGACATAGGTATGGCTTAAGATGGGAACAATCAAGAAAGAAACGGAAGGTTTAATACTCACTACTCAAGAACAAGCAGTACAAACTAATGCCATGAAAGTGAAGATACAAAAATCCACTGACAATCCAAACTGCCGACTTTGCAGTGACAAAGTTGAAACTCTTTCACATTTAATATGTGAATGCAGCAAAATAGTGCAAACTGATTACAAAGGTAGACATGAGTGAGTTGCTAAATTAATCCACTGGTCATTATGTAAAAAATATGACTTATCTGTATCCAAAAAAACATGGGAATATAAAGTGGAAAAAGTTGTCAAAAATGAGAAGGTGAAGATCTTGTGGGACTTTTGAATACAGACAGATTGTCATTTGTAACAAAACACACCAGATATCACAGTTGTTGAAAATTGAAGCATATATTGATATCGCTGTACCAGGATATTCCAGAGTCAAAGGGAAAAAACTGGAAAAAAATCAGAAAATATGACCTGGCCATTGAAATTATGTGATTATGGATGAAACATATAACACTGATACTCATTATAATCAGGGCACCTGGTAGCATGTTCAAGAATTTTACAAAATACATCAAGAAATTTCAACCTTCAATAAAACCAGCAGAACTACAAAAAACTGTGCTACTTGGAACATCATACATTTTAAGAAGATACTTGGTTGATAATTAGGATGTTGGCAGCAACCCATATCAACCATCAGCGCCAGTCAATGATATTTGTGATACATTTTTAAATGTTCAGTTTACTGAGTTTATGTTTAATGAATAAAATATAAAAATAACAACAACAACAATAAAACAACACCAACAATAATAGCAAGAAGATTGCACAAATTGACTACAAGCAGCGGCATGACAAAGTAGCAACAATGGTGCTTTTGAAGATTTGCAAGAAATATTTGCTTGTAAGCAAGAACTGGTGGGACCATAAAACAGAGAAAGTCATAGAATGAAGAAGTTAAATTGCTCTGGGACTTCAGAATCCAGACAGACAGATAGACATCTGCCACATAATGGACTTAACACTTATCACTAAGAAAGACAAAAAAGTCTGGATAGTGGATGTGGCAGTGCCTGGAGAGAGAAGAATAGAAGAGAAAGAACTGGAGAAGATAACAAAATACAAAGACTTACAAATAGAAATAGAATGACCATTGCAAAGGCAAGCAAAGGTAGTACCAATAGTAATAGGCACCTTGGTTTCAGTCCCAAGACAACTGGAGCATCACTTGAATACCACAGGCATTGACAAATTTGCCATGAGTCAATTGCAGAAGGCGGCTTTGCTTGGAACTGCTTCTTCCATCCTGTGACGATATATGTAACACCATAAAATATCCAGATTTGTCTATCTCAGGTCCTTGGTAAAATGTCAAACCCAGAATGAACATCTGGCTTACTGTGCAATGAATGAATGATGATGATGATGGCTCTGTTTTGATATTTTATGGATTGTCTTTAGTCATTAACATTAGGTATTTTGCTGTTAATAAATATTGCATTATTTATGTGTCTGATTTTCTTTCTGTTTTTACATACTGTAATTTACCTATCTGAGCCATCCCAGACTAATTTGGTTGGTTTGCTAATTCTCATTTATTGCTCATTTCCTAAACTAGAATAGCTCAACACCATCTCTCTGTCCTTTTATTTTAATTTTGCTGATGTCAATACTGTTGACAGCATAATTAGTTGTCTTTCATTTACTATGCATACAGAATCTGAGGAAATTTTAATTTTAGTTGATTGGTCTATGTGTGTGTATACACAATATTTCTGGATTTATGATAAAAACATTATTTCATACCCATTCCAATTTATCTTAATTTCCTCTTTTATACTTCGAATCATTGCTGTAAATAGTTAAGCTGTCTGGGAAAAGACAGAGTGAAAGAATGATCTGAAATCTAACTGTTCTCTTTTTGTATTCCTTGGGTTTTTTTCCTTCAGGAGTATAACTCTTTGATGATATTGTTTGGTTTATTTACTTATTTTTGTGAGATAAAATTGCTACTACTAACTACTAATGAAGTCTGATTTAGTAGCTTTCTGGTAGTTGCTTTACCAGCCATTTGTGTAAGATCAATTACTCTATGCAAGTGCTCTTTTAATATTCTTGGTTTTTGTTAGGGATGTAACCCTAGGCTTGGCTTGGAAATGTATATAAGCTATGATTACTTTACTGTTACTTTAAATGTTAGAGGGATGTAATTGGCTTGTTACCTCAAGCAGCTATAAGAGGGAGCCAGAATGGCTGTTAGTCTCTCTCTCTGTTTTGTTAGACACTGATCGGATACTGTATTGTGAGTTACTGAGTCTTGCTACTGTTAGCTACTTTGTGGGTTAAACTGAGAATATTGATAAATGACTGATTGAACCGTGTATGACTTGGACTGTAAACTGAACTCTGAATACTTCTATATTTCTACATAGTAAACTACTATATTTTTATACTATTCAGTGTCTCTGTATGCTGGTTTGTGCGTGTTATTCCATATCACTCTCATTACGCTTCTCTGCATATTCGCTCTCCTAACGGGGAGCTTAATTACTTAACAGTTTTTACCTTGGTTTTCTAGATTGAATGTTCTCAGATTTTACTTATTTGCCTTTACAAATTGTTCATATATGATTAATATTAAGTTTGTTAAGGTCTATAGTACAAGAAATTGAATCAAATATATCAAAAAGGAAAGTGAAGCTGAAACAAACAAACAAACAAACAAATAAAACATTTAATGTTTTTCCTTTTATTAATTTTCAGTGTATTCATTAAATACATAAATGGTTTTTCAATTTTTTAAAGCTATTTTTCATTTATTTATCACCACATTCTTGTCCACTCAGCCCAACTAAATGAAGAAAGTAATCCAAAACAAGTTTCTCTATGTGAAATTTATATTATTAGTACTGTAATACAATTCTTAATTGTAAGAATACACCCTCTTCTCCATCTCCACTTTCATGGCATTTAAAGTTAAATAAGAAATACTGTATGTCTAGTAAATAAAAAGCAAGAAATATGTCCAAGAAAAACTTGTCATTGACCAATTCAGATTTTTGAAGAATTGTTGTTTTGTTTTTAAAGTCCTGCTTGTGCCAGATTGTGCTTCTAAAATGACACAAATAATTGGTGCCATTTAGAACTACTGTATTTTTTTGATATGTCACATGTAGCAAAACAAACATCTGCTAGGAAGTAATGAACAGTACAGAGACCTTGCAACTTGGACAGCAGAAATAATAATAATAATAATAATAATAATAATAATAATAATAATAATAATAATAATAATAATAATAATAATAATAATAATAATAATAATAATAATAATAATAATAATAATAATAATAATAATAATCACCACCACCACCTGGAAATGACCAATTACATGGTTTCTGGCTCAAATATCTGACCAGTTTACATGCAATGTTGGCCAGGCAACTGAATGAAATTTTACAAAATGGTCAAATTGATGAATGGTTGACAACTGGAAAAACATACTTGATCCAGAAAGATGCAACTAAAGGAACAATACCTGAAAACTACAGACCAATAACATGCTTGCCAACAACCTTTAAATTACTCAACGGCATTATTGCAGATAACATTATGGATTATTTGGAAACAAACAACATCTTGCCAGTAGAGCAAAAAGGCAACAAAAGAAGGAGTAGGGGCACAAAAGATCAGCTCCTAATTGATAAAATGATATTAGAAAATTGTAAGAAAAGAAAAACGAACTTGAATATGGTCTGGATTGATTATAAAAAAGCATTCGACTCATTGCCACATAGTTGGATCATAAAATGCTTAGAAACAACTGGCATTAGTAAAAATATTACATCCTTCACTGAAAAGGCGATGAAACAATGGAGAACTGAGTTGGCAGTAGGGAATGAGAACTATGGAATGGTTAATATCAAGCGAGGAATTTTCCAGGGTGATTCACTTTCACCTCTTCTCTTCATCATCGCGATGATCCCACTATCAGTAATCTTAAAAAAAATGAAATTAGACTACCAAACAGCCAAAGAAGCTGAAAAAATTTCACATTTATTATATATGGATGATTTGAAACTCTATGGAAAGTCAGAAATAGAAATCCAATCACTGACAAACACAGTCCGAGTATTCAGCAATGATATTTCAATGCAGTTTGGCATGGAAAAATGCGCCACTGTATCCATAAAAAGGGGCAAAATCACTACATGTGAGGGAATTAAAATGCCCAATGGCCAACTAATTAAATGCAATGAAAATGAAGCCTACAAATACTTAGGCATTTTGCAGTTGGATAACATCAAACATGGAGAAGTAAAAACTATTGTCAGGAGAGAGTACACCAACAGAGTTAGGAAAATTTTGAAATCTAAATTAAATGGTGGAAATACAATCAAGGCCATAAATACCTGGGCAATACCAGTTATAAGATACACAGCTGGTATAGTTAACTGGACACAAGCTGATTTGGACATTTTGGACCGAAAAACAAGGAAACTAATGACAATGCACTACAGTTTACATCCACGCGGTGACACTGATAGACTATACCTGCCCCGAAAATCAGGTGGCAGAGGATTATTACAAGTGAAGCAAATAGTTGAAGAAGAAAAACATGCACTGGCTGATTATTTAAAAGAAAGTCAAGAACATCTATTAATCGAAGTAAAGAACAAAAATCTACTGAAGGCCCAACAGACGAAACAAGAATACAGAAAAGATGTGATAAAATCAAGAATAGAGAGTTGGCAGAACAAAGCCTTACATGGTCAATTTCTGGAAAAAATAAAAGATAAAGTGGACAGTGAAAAAACTTGGTTATGGTTAACAACAGGTACATTAAAGAAAGAAACAGAGTCACTAATCCTGGCTGCGCAAGAACAAGCTATCCGAACAAATGCCATTAAGGCCAAAATCGAAAAATCCTCTGATGATGCCAAATGCAGACTCTGCAAAGAAGTTGATGAAACTGTTGACCACATACTCAGCTGCTGTAAAAAAATCGCGCAGACTGATTATAAATTGCGGCACAATTCAGTAGCACAAATGATCCACTGGAATTTGTGCAAAAATTATAATATTAAAACAACAACAAACTGGTGGGAACATAAGCCTGAAAAAGTCACCGAAAATCAGATGGTCAAGATCCTGTGGGATTTTCGTATACAAACAGACAAAATACTAGCGCATAACACACCAGACATCACACTGGTTGAGAAAAAGAAGGTTACAATCATAGACATCGCAATACCAGGTGATAGCAGGGTTGAGGAGAAGGAACATGAAAAAGTCGCGAAATACCAGGACTTAAAAATTGTAATCCAACGATTATGGCATAAACCAGCAGTGGTAATTCCAGTGGTAATCGGCACACTGGGTGCTATTCCAAAAGCAGTGGAATTACATTTAAAACAGTTAAAACTTGACAAAATCACCATCAGTCAAATGCAAAAAGCTGCACTGCTTGGATCTGCACGTATATTACGAAAATACGTTACGACGTCCTAGGCCCCTGGGTGGGGCCCGACTAGTAATCAATGCCAAATTCGGCGAATCAACTGGCCGCTGTGATACAATCGTATAATAATAATAATAATAATAATAATAATAATAATAATAATAATAATAATAATAATAATAATAATAATGGATGTGTCATTAGTTGCCCAAGGACTAATATATATAGGTGTTTGAAACTTTCATACTTCATGAAATCCACACAAAAATATTTTTTTCTGATTTGTACTAAGGTTTCAAAATATTTTTATTTCTGATCAAATTTAACTGTCACTTTCAATATTCAGTAATTATAATTTGTTTTGCTTCATATAAGCAGGATATCATAAAATATACTTTATCATAAAATTTGATATTTCTTTTTTTTAGAATTTGTCAAACAAAAACAAGAACAAGAATAAAAAGAAAAAAATACAATGACAGGGATGATAGGCACATAAGTGCACTTATGCACACCACCTCTATTGAAGTAAGGTCCACGGAAGTCAATTTATGACTGAAATTGTGAAAATTTGTAGCTGAGACAACTGAATCAGGTAGAGCATTCCAGACTTTAACAATTCTATTACAGAAATCATATTTTTAGTCATGTTTATAATGATGTACATAGAGTTTATTGTTTGCACACATATTATTGCAATTAAAACAGAAAAAGTCATTTACAAGTAAAGCATTACTACATACAATTTTGTATGCAATACCTAGGTCTGACTGTAAGTGATGCAGTTCTAAGTTATCCAAACCGAGAACTTTGAACCTAGTAGCACAGCACAATTCTGTTGTGTACAGAAGAGAGCAAGACTTTTCTTGTGAAATACTTTTGAACCCACTTGATTGCACTGATGTCAGATATATGGTGGGGATTCCAAACAGTTGAACAATACTCTAAGATTGGTCTAGCATAAGTTTTATAAGCTCTAATTAGCAATACAACGTTTCCAGAAAAAAAGCTTCGCAAAGTTAAAGTTTAATTCCATGTGTATTAGATAGTATTTAAGGACACCTTAAATATTTAAGGGTATTAGACATGTTTAATAGTTGTGTTTCTGTATATTTGAAAAGCCTTAGAAAAGTGCAGTATTGTAATCTGAAGTGTGAAACACACTGCCTCTATCGTGGTCACATATGCTTTATGTGTTAGCAGCTTCTTAAAGATGCTGTGAATTTTCCTGGGCTTCTGTAGTAACTGCAAATCCAGCAAAATACACATTTGAGTTTGAGAGACACTTCAAGGACAGTGACAGGGTGATGATGGCTGAATCATAGATTTTCAAATGGAATTTATGTCATTCGGTGTGTGGAAAAATTGAAAGAAAATTGGGAGAAGATGAAGTGGTAAGGAAGAGCAGGATATGGCAAGGAAATAATTGTAAAAAACTGCTAGTTCTTGTTAAAAGTTCAATCAAATAATTTCAAAAACAATGAGAAGTGGCATTTGTCTTTTTCATGCCTCATAATTATGCCTTGGCTGTCTGGGAAAGGGACAAGATAAAAAGGACAAGTTTAAAAAAAAGATATATGAAGATGACTTGAGACCAGCACACCTCAAAGTCTGCAGATCTCTGGCTCTTCTATTTATATGCTAATAAGTGGCCCTGGCCAAGGCTATGGCCAGCATATCTCTTGTCATCTTTCTTTTTCTTCTGCCTAAAATTTAATAAGCACAGTGTAGTTAAAGAAATTCAGGATTTGGAGGAGAAGGAATCCATTCCAGAAAGTATACATTTTGGGGGCAAAACAAATAAAATCACTTTCCCTTTGGGAAAAAAACAACGTGACCCACAGACTGCAGACTACATTCCAGGTTAAAAAGATAGATCAGTGATCATGGCAATTTAATTTATTAATTTTAATCTCTGATTAAACTTTCTTAATTATATACAGTATTCCAGCAGCTGCCCCTGAATACTGTTAGAAATAAGCCAACTTTTTTTCTTTACAAAATGGTAAGTTATTTCTGAAATAATGTGTGTTTAGTTCTTAAACAATCATTACTTGTTCAAACCCCTTCCATATTTTACATCAATCATCTTAAGTTTTGGAGTCCATGGTACTCTTATGTCCAAATCTGTAATATCTTCTTTTCTTTTGCTTACATGCCTTCTGTTATTCATTTTTTATGTTCATCTTTAATACTTTCCATATATTAAAGTTGTTCATTGTTTTGTTTTAATCTTTATCATACAAATATTCTTATCATTATCTTATGCAAGGCTGTCAATCCTTTCCTACATAGACTAATATTTTATTGCATTTTTATTTATTTCATTATTATATTTTTTTGAATCCAAGACAAGAAATCTTTATTTACTTGCTTATTCATTAAATATATTGATTTATCTTTTTCACATTCACATTTCACTTTGTTGAAATTTTATTTTTCACTTTTAATTTCATAATAAGATATTTGAAGGATTATTTATTTTCAGCTCATTTGCATACCTAAAATAGTAAAATTCACAAGTTTTATTCCAGCTGTCATAATGTTCAGTTCTGGCATTCTTATAGTTTCAGTAAAGCAGTACAGCAGATGTGAGAACAATATGAATATATTTCTCCCTTTTCTGTTTTCAACCACCTTTGATTAAGTTATTATCCTCTAGATTAAGTTATTATAATAGCTTATTTTTCATTGTAAAGGGTCATCAGAAGAATAAACTTATATTTTGGAAAAGAAAATACCTTTAATAAATTTCATATTCTGGTGGATTCTACACAGCCTTGATTGTTAAAGATAAAAGTTCTTTAAATTTTCTCAGTTAACTTGTGGTTAGGATATTCTGCAACTTCTCCCTTCCAGTCCTGTGATTCTGTAATTCAAACAGTATTTCAGATTTGTTTTTCCTTTATTTAATCAACTGAGTTTAAAAGAAGCAAATAAGTTACTTTCAGTTTACCAGCCACATTCCTTAGTGAGCTGTTGTGGCCCAGCAGGAGCCATTGGAGCTGCCACTCTGACAGCGAGGGTCCCTATGAGTTGGCTCTGGAGGATGTGGAGGACCCGGGACAGGGTTCTGACTCGGAGCAGGTATCAGAGAGGCTGGTTGACCACCAGGAGGCGCCTGAAGCATGGAGCAGTGGTGAAAGCCAAAGGGAGGGTGCTTCTGATGTCATGCCTTGGAGCAGTGGGGAGGAGACAAGGGACAGTGAGTCAGACATCAGCAGTGAGTTGTTGGATGCTCGTTACTGGCGCGCTAATAGGCGTCAGGAGCAATTGCGCAGTTACAGGAGGTAATTGCGCTTAGTTGATGATAATTAAACTATAAAAGGACTGCTTGTGCACACGCCCTTTTGCAGAAGTCAACACATGAACTAATGTGGGAGAACAGTCTTGTGAGCGTGGCAGGCTGAATGGCTGCCAACGCTTATCAGTGCCGAGTTGTTATGAAGGCTTATTTGTGTTGGATTGCTGCCTGTCTGTCTGTAAATAAATCCGGTACCTTATCTGTGGCTCGGAGTGTATGTTGGGGGGGGGGGTCAGAACAGTGAGCTATCATGAATATTTATTTACAGAGGTGCCAAGCTGGGGCTTTCCCACCTTCTGTTTATTTGAAGGCAAAGCACAACCACTTGAGCTTTTAAACAGCACTGACTGCTTTTTTCACTCTACTTGATATTATATAGTATTAGAATTTTATATATGGATAAATATGCATTTTACAGTGTTGGCTTAATATATATGTTAATTCTCTGTTTTCATGTCCTACTTACTTCTGAATTTACATTTAAGGAAGAGCTTACAGAAATTAGTTCAAATTTTCCATCTTTATCTCAAGCTGGCAAATGATTTTAGTTGGCAAAACCTTTGCACTGTCATCACCTTTGACTTTCACGAGCTGCCTTATGTAGAAAGGTCCTTTGACTTTCACCAGCTGTCCTTGTGTGGCTCATCTATGTGTCTTTGGCAATGTTTTCCAAACTTGAATTCATATGTATTGTAGATTTTGAACTACCTCCAACCAGCAAGACTTCAGCAGTGTAACACCCACTGTCTCCAAATCATCTTTGCCAACTCTTATTTTTTTATATTAAAATCAAAGTTTTTCAATAGTCAAAATTGCCTGGGTTTATCTTTTCTGCCAGCTAATTTTTCACTTTTCCTAGTTTACTTTCGCAGAGGTCATCTCATATTTATAGGATTAAATGTTAATGCCAACCCTGCAATTCCTCTTCTGTTATTTTATGGGAATACTATCTATGATATAAGAAACAGAATTACACCATATTCCCAGTTTACCTTTTTCAGTAAAACTAGCACAAAGCATTTGGGCTCTGAGTGGATACCTGAACAGGTGGTATATTCTACCTTATCCATTATGGAAAATGGCTGAGGAATGTTGAGAGACATCCCAGAAACTTCAGGAAGAACTTTGAAAGAATATAGAAGACATATAATGAGATTATATTTTAGATTCCAGGACTAATGAAACATTAAAAGGCTTCAAAGAGAAGCTCTTTGAAGCAGGACCTAAGAATTCATTTGGCAGAGTACCAAAATGGCCAGTAAGAGGAAAGTCAGCAACACAGGGATGGACCCTGAGGTAACAGTCTGATGCAAACATCCAGTGGAGCAGAGCCAGAAAAAAGCATCTTTTCTGTGTCTGTGTGGTAGTTATAACTAAAAAGCGGAAAAAGGCTGCATTTAAATGCCAGTTGGTAATAACTGTTCAACAGCAGCTACAAAGCAATCCAATCACTGAAACAGCCAGAGCCATCATCATCTAGTTGTAAAAAATATATATTAAGAATTAGAATGAACCTATAACAGTTTATTTACAATTTCCTTCTTCTTCTGTTAGCTGCAAGGGTTAAGAAAGGTAGAAGAGAAATGTAAGGATTCAAAGATAAAAGGGAGAAATTAGCACGTCTCATTTCCATAGGAAAAATGCAAGAGGCAGGAAAGAATTATAATCTTTTTAAGTTTTCTGTGAAATTAGGAGAGAGGAGAAATTTACTTTCTCACAGATAGTGATCTGACAAGTGTACAAAGCCACATCTGTAAAGTGTAAAGAAAGTAACTGAATTGGAGATATGTATGATCTGTTATCTAGGCAAAAGTAGATGAATCATTTTTAAGTCTAGAATGAAATAACATTTGGAAGCTTCTCAGGAAGATGTCTGCTAATTGATTGAAGGACAAGGTATGGAATAATAAGATTTAATGCTAAAATTTAGAACTGCATTTAACAATTTGTCCAGAAGAGCAATTGCAAATTATGAGATTCAAAAGCTAAGGCAAGGCACTCAATTAATTTTAATAAGAAGCTTCTGATGACCTCAGTGATGTCTGAAAACACAAAGCAGTGTTATGAGGTAATTGATTGCTGATTGGAGAAATTAAGGCAAGGAGGCATAAACAGAGAAAGATGTTTTCACAGCTTTTATTCACCTTCTTCCGACCCCCAAATCCATTGTCTCTTTTTTTAACCACAGGGAGCCATACAAATAAGAGTAATGAAGAGAGGAAATAAGCAATGAAGATAAAAACTATATTGTGTTTTAATTCTGATGCATTAAGACACATAGTGAACACTTGTTCCAATAAGCTTTCTTTTATAATTGGCTGGAAAGTATCACACCTGTGGTAATGTAGATCATTTTGCTAGTAAATACCAAGACCATTACAAAACATTGTATTTGGGAATCCCCACTCCCACTTCCAAGAACTCTGTGGGAGATGAGGGTGGGGAAGGGCAATATCTATTATAAGCAATTGCATTTTAAAGGTAAGAAGTATTCTCTGTCCAGTCGTGTCCAACTCTAGGGAGTGGTGCTCATCTCCATTTCTTAGCTGATGGAGCCAGAATTGTCTGAAGACATTTCCATATTTGTGTGGCCTGACTGACAGCATGCCAAGGAATGTTGTTACCTTCCCATCAAAATAGTACCCTTGTATCTACTCACATTTGCATGATTTGAACCGCTAAGTGGCAGGAGCTGGGGCAAGTAGCAGGAGCTCACTACATTGCACATGACTAGGATCTTGAACCCAGACTATCATATTTCTAGTTGACAAGCTCAGCATCTTTAACCTTTGAGGCATCATGCACTGCAATTACATTTTTAATTTTATAATTCTCATTAATCTTTTACCACTATGAATTAAGAAATCCATTTCTTAGTGGTTTTGAATTTTGGGGTGACTGACCATATGATCCCTACAAAATATGTGCATTGATTCTATAGATGGATTCTACAAATGCTCATTCCATATTTATGGACCATGCACCCAAAATATTCAGTGTTTTCTGGACTTTGCCGACTTGTATGGAAAATGCATCCTTGATTTTTCAAAGGACACCAGGCCACCACTCAACTTGTTAAAATGGGTGCCAATTTAAGTGGCCTACTAAGAAACAAGCAGCTGTTAAACCCTTTACCTTGTGGATGTCTTACCTTGTGTCTTTTATTTCAGACTCCTTTTCTTGGCTGAAGAGATATATGGCAATTTAATTAATAATAATTAATTAATAATTGCTGCCAGTGAAAGCAATAGTTTAGCAATGTAGCCTTTTCTTAGAGCATCCTAAGTTTAAACAGATCACCAGAATTAGGAGAACTTTCAGAAGGTTCAGAATTTCTCTAAGCCTTGGATGTAATGAAAAAAAAAAACCTATGTTTTTAGCTCAGGAAAGTATTATGCTATGTCTTTTGCTTGCATGCCTAAACTTGATATTCCATGACAATTTCCTCAAGCTATGATCTAGAAATCTCTGAGACATAGCTGAATTTTGAGAAACACAAAATAACTTGGTATTGATTATGTTAGACATAAGCTGTAAAAAGAGGCATATTTGGTAGTCAAAATTATGTTACAACAAATTATCTGAACTAGATTAAAGTATGTTCTAAGACTTCAGCAGACATATTTTCCTTGATTTTGCTTACCATGAAGGGTTGGCAATAATATATAATTATTTGAGCTGAAGTGTTCAATTCTGGTCCTCCTAAATATCAGTTATTCAGTTCAGTAGGTTTAATTTCCACTGTGATCATTTCAATTTCTCCTTGGTTCTTGTTCTCACGTAGCATTTTGTTATTGCTTGTGTCCTTTTAAATAAATAAATAAAAACCTTCCTAATTGTGTTTAGGAATGATCAGTGACAATACTTCCTTGTAGTTTTAGTCTGATTGATTGTGTGATCTCTTCCAAATCTATTTGTTAAAGTTCTGTGGCCTTTAAGAGCAAGCAAGTTAACATGTCACAGAATATGCAGCCATAATTTTGGTTGGATGGGTGGATAAATAAAATTAAAATAATGCAATATAAATTGACAGACACATCGTCCTTACCTTGCATACACCTAGGGGTCAAGACATTTATATCTGCTATAAGTTGTATAAGGCACTTTTTCTTACGATTATTGTCAAATCAGCAAATGTAAATAATACAAATAGAAATAAAGAAATAAGTAATATGAATTAATATTGGTGACAACTTGTTTGCATAGTTGCCTGTGATTTACAGTCTGACTTACTTCTTATTCTTCATTAGAAATAATTATGCCACACACATGCTGCTATAGCCTTAATTAAAATAAGTTCTGCAACAACCAAGTGGTGATATAATAACCAATTCATGGTAATAATAGGAATAATGGTGCCCACTGGGGAATAAAGCAATTGTTTTGTGCTGGTCTATCAAGAGGTCTTAACAAGTTTCTGAATAGCAACCCCACCCCCCAAAAAAACAACCAATGAAAATAAATTCTGATAAAACTAGTAGTAGTCGACAGTAGAAATGCTCCAATGGAGAGTTGTTGAAAAATGTAAGGCAATGATACATTCTCCATTCTGAAACTGGATACAACATATGAATCATAAGGGTAAAAGAAATGAGAAAATTGTGAGATGAAATTGTCAAATTTATTTGAAAGTGGTGTGTCACATTTGCAAACAAATGGTACATTTGACTTCAATTCAGTTTGTTAGATGTGCATAAATTTCAGTGGGTTCAATGAATTATTTTAAAATTAAATGTGACTAAAATTTGTTAAGTGATTACAGTAGTTATTAAACATGAATAGTTTTATGTGGACAAGAAACTCATGTTAGCATTTTATTTGTGATAAAACTAGCTAGACATTTATATGAGAATGTAAGAGTTATACTAAAGAATGTAATTAAAGAAAATCTATCTATAAAAATGATAAAATTATAAATGGTGTATAAAGACATTGAAAATCATAGGCATATAAATAAAATGTATACAATTTAATAGGAGATAAAATATGGTATGATATGAGATATTTATGAAATGATTTTAAAATGATTTTTATCCCACTGTTTTTAAGTATATGCCTATTATTAAAAATATATCAGCACTCCTCTATACAAAGGAAAATATCAACAATAAATGCATAAACTGCAAGATAATTGATTTATGAAAAGTGCCTAGGTAAGTGTTTTGTGGAATTATGACTAAAAGAGTAAAAGATGTGACAAAAAACAAGAAAGACACTGTGGCTTTATAGTGTATAAGGTAATGTGAAGGCCACAATTTTGTTCTTCAGAAGAATATTGTTGACTGAGTCAACCTATGAATTCTAAAATACAGTATACTTTACACTTATTAATATAAAGAAAGGTTGTAATAATGTGTTTGAATTATGTCATCCTTTGTATAACTTTGGAGCTCAAGGTTAGTTGATGAATACATTAGGAGTAGTATGTGATAGAAGTAAAATATGTATCTCAATAAAAAGAATAGGAATTGAATTGTTCAACATTGAACAGGGATTGAGATGTTAGCTCTATGAGGTAAACAGAAATCAGAACCAGGACTTCTAACTCTATTATAAGGCTACATTAATAGAATCTTAAAAGTCTGAAAGTACCGCTCACCCTTTTTCCTTTTACTGTCTAAAATTAATAGCGTCTCTTTTGAAATGTTTCTCATGTCTTCCCTCCTCCTGGACAGAAAGACCTTTTCAACCTGGTTGTTCAGTATGTGGCTCTTCCTCCTGTCTCCCGAGTTCATTCCTCATACTATTACATGAGATAAATACGTATTGTTCCAGTGGTGAAATCTATTTTTTCCCTACCGGTTCTGTGGGTGTGGCTTGGTGGGGGGGCATGTGACTGGGTTGGTGTGGCTATGTAGTCAGTGACTTGGAGATCAAAAGACAGAAACTCACTTTAACAATGTCCTGCTGGAGCAGGAGGTTGGACTAGATGACCTCCAGGTCCCTTCCAGCCCTGGATTGCCGGGGTCTTTCAAGGTATCCTCTGAACCTGCACCCAGTGCCAGGTTTGCGATCCCTCTCCTTCTTCCCTCCCTCCCTCTCTCTCTTTCGCAGCATCCCCCTCCACTTCTTTTCAAAACATTTTTTCTGCCTATTTCCCGAACCAGCAGGAAAAATGCTTTAAAAAGTAGGAAAAAATGCTTCCAACGATTGCGCGGCTCGCAGTTGGGCCGTGCGATCCTCGGAAGCTGCTTTTTTTTTTTAACTACCGGTTCATAGAACCAAGGACAATCGTCTGTACCAGTTTGGCCGAACTGGGAGGATTTTACCCCTGTATTGTTCCCTTTCTTATTTAATATATTTATTGGTAAATGTAAAAGCTTATATTAGTTGCAGAAGTAAATGTGCATGCACTTTTTATGTGCATAACCCCATGTAGGCTAAAAAACTGAATCACTACAGCATGGATATGGACTATTGATCTTAAAACTAATGAAATATAAAGGAAGTCAGAAGACAATTGATTATACTGGAGGAAGTAGATTAGCTAATTTATATTGATAAATATTTACTAAATATAGAAAGAGAAGTCCCCACGTAAATTGTTTTTTTATATTATGAAATGTGAATAACACATTATAGAAAATAGTGACTACAGTGGTATTTATACAATAGAAACTAGAAGTTAATGCTTTAATGATTAGAAATATTGAACTTTTAAATAGGATGAAAAAGTTTACATCAATTTTAAATGAAATTTCTAAAGTATTGATGAATATAAGGTTGTTTAAATTATACAATTAACTTTGAAAAATAATTCTAAAATGCATTGAATTATTTTGTAAGAACGGTTTTGTTCTTGAAAAAGAAAAAAAGAGAAGTAAATGACAGTAGAAACTAGGTTATTATTATTATTTGTTATAAGAAATGAAAGAAAGTTTGTTGGCAATAAATAAATAGAATGCTTTTGCCTGCATTGCTATATAGAAGTGAGAATTTAATGTATCAGGGGAAACATGCTATACAAGGTCTCCAAGAGTTGTTAGATTGTGCCGGAATACAAATGTAATGAACTAAAATTAAAGTAAAGTGAATTTAAAATGAAGTTAAAGTAAATGGAATACACTAGGCATGGTATATTTTTGAATATGAAAACACAAAGTACCAGCAAGAATAAATAGAAGATAGGTAAATGTGGACTGAATACAAAAGTGAGCTGGATGGAGTTCAATTCTTGAGAAACTTGGTTGGATAGTGGATGAGAACTTAAAATAACAGAAAGATTAAATTTACATTAAAGTTAAATTAAAGTTTAACTGCAAAAGGTAATCTTTAGACAATGGTAGTAATATAACCAATGAGGTTGAGCCGAGGTGTGATTGCTGCCTTCCTTTTCATCAATATCAAGTCTATCTTCTGCAGATTAGTTCATTAGATAATATTAATCAGAGTAAAAATCTTGCCTTGCCATTTTGGCTGAGGCTGAATCATCTGGTGCAATGTGGCAAATCAAAAGCACAAGATGTTTTGTAATAGATGAAACTCAAGTGAAAAGGTGATATTTTGAAATTTCTATTAAGCTGTGACAAATCACCAGGTATGACTGGACCATTGTTTCATTCAGCATCACAATTTTTTTTTTGATGGAAACTGTAATTGGCTGAGATTAGACAGTGTACAATAAAAGAGTCACAGTTGATGAAAAAAAAAGGTGCAGAAGCTATACAGCTACAGTAAGTTGCAAGCAAATGTAGAAAAAGAGTAACCTTTCTTGCATCTTGAAATTTAATTCTTTTACAGGTATGGAAATTAAAAGCACTACCCTAAGCAAATTAGGAAATAACTCTTAAAGCAATTTGCTCTGCTATTTATTCATAATCTGTAAACGCTATTGCATGCATTATTAGTTGTTATAAACTACAAACAATTGCATGTATTCAGATGGTCATTTGGCTTAAAAAGATGTGACAGATGACAGACACCTTTGCCTTTTATAGTTTTGTCTTATTTCAAAGATGTTGTAAAGTAATGTGCCCTTATAATGCAAGTAAAAAAATAAGTTTTGGGATTGGAGTTTTGATGGATTATAAAATTTAGAGTAACAGTTTTTGTTCCCACTCTGACACTGTGAAACATGGAGAAAAAACACAATACTGTTGCCTCTTCTCATAAAAAGGGACACTTTGTGTCCCTATTTTCAACTCTAGGAAAGCTGTACAAGACAACTCATTTAAAAGTAAAACTTTAAACTGAATAGTATGTGCTTTCTAAAATTGTGAATACTCTCCTGTACCATACTGATATTTTTCATGGGGATTTTTTTTCTGACAAATAATGATTTAACCTCAAAAACAAGCCACAGTTTTCATTGGATACCAAGGGGCCAAAGATAATATTGCAGGAGATATTAATTCTACAGCGAGTATCAGGTATTCAAATCAAACCTTCACAGTTATGATTGCATTAGTGAGTTTTCATAGGCTAATTAAACTATTTGTGTATTCCTAACAATAATTGTAGGAGTTTTAATGCTATGTTACTGATTGGGGTTTAAAGTTCAGAAGACTGTATATAATTACGTTTGTGTCCTTCTATTACATTTGTTCTTTCCTCTTTTATCCAGTGAGGTTATCTTCTTTTTTTCTCAAGTGAGCTTATATGATAGATAAAATGTCAGGCATAATTAAAATGAAAGATAGTGGAAAATTTGCAATAATTCTATAAACCCAATATGGAAGTAGTCTCTTTGAAAACTGGAAACTACTTTTTTCTTAATTTAGATATGTGTATCCTGGGTGTTTGAATTTCATCTTGATGACACTATGCTGTTTTATGCACCCCGATTTATTAGTTTATGATGAAGAGATCAAACCCTTAGAGTTTCACATTGACGTGTTTTATTGTTCCCTGAATACTGAGATTTTTTTTTTCATTGAGAAATGTTATTGGGCCATAAATATATCTATATCTACATCTACATCTACATCTACATCTGTCTGTCTGTCTGTCTGTCTATCATCTATCTATATTTGAGTAATATTCCTAAGCCTCTAGGATATTAAGATATATATATTTTGGAACAGATATCAAGAACTAATTTTATTTTGAACTATAAGTATAGCCAAGAGATAAAAGGATGATCCCTTAGAAAAAAAACTTTTGTATTACATTATTATTCTTAACTTACGTAGAACTCTTTGCCAGTACAATGCCTGTCCCTTAATTACCCATTATTTGAGGAAACCATGTGAGAAGTTTCCTCACTGTGCACTGGTTTATGTGAACCAATATATACAATAGTGGCAAGGTGTAAAATTCAGGGAAAAACAGCACAACAAAATAGCTAAAGCGCACAACCAAATAGTTGGCATTGTATATAGAAATATCTGAACAGTGTATATCCTAGACCAGGGGTGTCAAACTCCATTTTATTGAGGGCCGCAACAGGGTTGTGTTTGACTTTGGAGAGCCAGGGTGGGCATGGCTAGGGTGGGCATGGCCAGCTCAATGTCAATCATGTCAGGGTGCCTGCGGTGGACTGAGTGCTCTGCCAGTGAAAACAGACTCCTAAGTGGCCCTCCCGAGCTCCATTTTTGCTGGCAGATGCACCACGGACCAATCCTTTGGTGTTTTCAGGGTGGCACGGAGAATAACAATAGCAGACACTGTGTTAGTTGACAAGGAATGGAAGACACTGGTGATAAATAAGTGGTCCCAAGTGACAGCAACATCATTGCTGGAGATATACCAGTGCCTGAATGGAAAACTTGAGAAAATATGTAAAAGCCAAAGTGGACTCAGGAGTGGTATTAGCATTTAGGACTATGACTTTTAAGATAGTAGAGTGGAATAACTCAGGAATAACATCAACACATTTTATTCAGAAAAGTACAGTGCTAGGAACAGTTAAGAGCCTACACAGAACCCTCAAACTCTTAGGCCAGTGGCAGAGGACATGAGGGAGACAAATACCATGTTCAGAGGTAAGAATGGATAGATGGATGGATGATAGATATAGACAGGCAGGGAGGCAGACGGGCAGACAGAGTGAGCTTCTAAACAAATGAACTATATTTCATTTTATGGATAAGAAATAAAGACTTTCTTACTCTTAATTGGGAGCCAAGTGCAAGATCAAACAACATTTATATATTGTTCAGAATAAAAAAAAAGTATGGAAAATACATTGGTGATCGTTCAGTTTTATAAATACAAAAAGTACAGGAAGATGCATGCTTAATATCAATACAATTCTAAAAAAAAGTGAAAACAGTTAAAATTTTCTTAATTACACTTGCAAGTTTCAGTAGGATAGTGGTTAAATTGTTGCACTACCTAGGTTTGGAATGATCCATATTTTATATTATTCACATTCATAGACACTCAATGGCTCTAGGAAATCTACTTCATGGATTTCCATGTACAAATATGGAACTTGTATGAAGTTATGCTCACAATTCGGAACAGAATTTTCATTGCAACTTGGTACAGTTGTAAAGTGAGACATTATGTAATTGGACAACATTTTGCAATGCCCATTAAGTGAATCAACTTACTTGTTAAGTGAATTTTATGGTTGGTAAGTAATGTGTGCAGTTTTTAGAAAAATCTAGGTTTCCCAATTGAGTTTGTTTGCCAGAAAATTGAGAAAAGTTGAATTTTTTTCCACATGACTTCAATTTCATAAATGCAGACCAATTATCAAGCAATCACATGTAATCATACGACATGACACAAAAGAGTACACTTTTATTCTTAAAATCATTTATATAGCTGAAATTAAAAAAGGAATAAATGACTTGATGATATTTTCCATGAACTCTTTGTCTGTGATGATTCTTTTCTAAATTTTGTTTCTCCAAAAACTTACCTTGAATACTTTTTGAGTATGCAACAAGTACAATTTTAAATAATAATTTATTTTGGTATTAGTAATTCAGAACACAGCCTAATGAGAAGATTGTATAGATACAATTGATTTATGATCTTCTAAAAAATAACAAAATAGTTCTACTAAATTTATCAGAGAGCCTTAATTTGTCATCTTGAATTGTACTTAGTTTTTCTTATTAAAGGGTAAAAAAAGAGAAGAAGTGATTAAACCCAATGAACAGCCTAGAATTTCATAACCATACAATTTTAGTGAGCAAAAATGACTTTGATAGCAGATAACTTAATTATCTGCCACTATCAGTTTGGAATGGGTTTTAAACATGTCCAAAATGTCTACCAAATTTTTCAGTTGGAGTGACAGCAAATTTTTAAGTAAGGATAAAAATGCAACAGTCTTTCTGGAATAAAACACTTGACAGATCATGATAAATTACCTTATTATACTTGCCTGCATGACAAATGTACTTGATCAGTGCTTCTTCTTGGGAATAGTTGAGCTTTTCCTGGGGCAAAGATAGAAAGGAAATGAAAGCTTACTACTAATCAGGGTAATAGATCAGCATATCTAAGATGTAACATTTATGACTTAATCAATTACATATGTCAACAATGAACCACTTGTATATACATAGTGCAAACTGGTTGTGAATATATCACTTAATTTTTGCATCTTTTCATAGTCAGTAATATTGTAAGTATTTTCTATTAAAAGCATGATGAATAGATTTGCATCTATATTTGAAGAGATATACTGAAATAAGTCAAAGTAAGTTTGATAAGATTAGGTCCCTGACTTTTGTGGGGCCCCTTTAAACATACTTAGTATAGAAATATTTATAAAAAAGAAATTAGATATCTAATAAGAGACACAAGCATAATCTTAAAAACTTAAAACTAAACAGAAACTAATAATTTCTAAAAAGACGAAAATATAAAGGACTCGTTTTGTTATAAAATATTATTATATTTTCTGCTTCATGCAGCAAAATATATTTCTTCTTTACTTTGCTGGCTAAATTATTATTATAGACTTGCAAGGGGCAATTGGCATGCACATGAAAGCAGTGATAGTTGTATTATGATGTTACAACACTGTCTTGTCAGGTTGATGAAATCATCATGGAGATCAGTGCTTCTGCTGACATGTTTTTACTCTATCTCCAGGATATATTGAACAAGTCTTCTCTTCAATGGCTACAATCCCCAGATATAGTGACTTTCAACGAAAGATCTGTTGGGATGCAGCATATGGGAATTGGGTTTATATTCTTACTTTAAAGAATGGCTGCTAGGAACTTATGAATAAAACAATCATTTTAGTTAATAGCACTTAGTAATGATGTGTTCATCTAAAAAGCAATGAAAATCTTTAAAGATCATTTGCTATAAATTTTGTTGCTGGCTAACCTAAAGATGAAATAAAGAAAGCATTATTTCTAATGTTGCTAAATGAAAAATGAAGTTGTTATTTTCTATTGGAGCAAACAGCAATTATATTGATTGTGTTCTGTGGAGTTCAAAATATGCTAGTTACTGAACTGAAAGCTGGTATGATTTTTCCTAGTGACTTGGCTTTAAAAAGCAGGATAACAGTGTTCATTGTTTATTTATTTACTATTTTGACTATTTTGACTTAGAGGCTTAATCATTGGACAATTTTCCAGAAAATATTAAAATGCATTTTCAGTTATACAAATAAAATTTCATCATAGTATGTATTTGGGATAGAGAGCCTTTGAGTCTGTCTTGACTCCTGGCAATAGTTTGGACAAGTTCCAGCAGTTTTCTTGGCAACATTTTTGGAAGTGGTTTGCTATTGCCTGCTTTCTAGGACTGAGAAAGAAAGAGAGCATCTGGCCTAGATCATCAGATTGGCATTGTGCCTTGGATAATTTGAGTATATTATTGATCTTTATGAAACATACTAGAATGATGGAAATCTGAATACTTTTTAAAACTGCTTTCCCATAATTTAAAAAAAACATTTTAATAAAAATATTTAGTATTTTAATAAAAATTATATGGCTGCCCAACTCATTCTCAGTGACTCCAGGTGGCTTACAAAGATGAAAATCCAAATAAAAATAAAATAAAAATCAAGATCCCACCCACCCCCTGTTGACAACAATCAAATAAGTCACTTGATGGGTTCCATCACCCTCTGGGGTCCATAACCCCATTGGCAAACCAGTGCCTTGAAAAAGAATGTCAAAGTGTGGACCAATCTTATTTCCACATGGATAGGGAGAGAGATACCACAGTGAACATCCTTCTTGGTCCTGCTAAATGGACTTCCTTAGGAGAAAGGACTCATAGTAATGTCCTGCCCTGCTGTTTCGTTGGGTTGGTAGATGTGTGAGCTGTCCAGAGTCATGTATATAAGGACTGGGAGCTATATAAATAAAATAAATGAATATGCAAATTAACATAGGACTAATAAGCCATTCTCAGAAACTTACTCAAATAATTAAGACCAAAAATTATTATCCCAGTCTTCTATTTCATTTGGAGATGAACAATAAAACAAAGAGCCAGAAAACTATCAAGAGACTGAGCAGCTAGATATGAAAAGTAAAGATATAGGAGCATAGGTGGTGTTTTCATCCAGTGGAAAGTCAACATCCAAAGAGGGATCAGAAGACTAGAAGCAAACCAGTAGCTTAAGGGATAGTGCCATTGAGAGAACTTTAGATTCTTAGACCATGGTCTACTTTGGCTACATGAAGGACTTCTGTTAGGGGATGTTAGATGGATACACCTCACAAGAACTGGAAAAAAATTAACTGGCTCAGTTTTTCTAAGGGTTTGAACGAAAACTGATAGGGTGCAGAGACCAATATTTAGGACCTAATCCCAAACATAAAGTTCAAGATAACCAATCAAACAATAAGATAAGATGTAGTGAGAAGGAAGGGGAACTCAGATATAAAACAAGAAATGTAGGAAAAAAACACAAGGGGTCTCCTTTCCTTCCTCCCTCTCTCTAAATAAATAAAGAAAGAAAGAAAGAAATATTTTCCAAGTCCTAACTACTTTGCCAGTCAATAGTTCTGCAATAAAGTACAATTAAAAAACTTTCATAAGGTGATTAGATAAGGAATTTTGGCAAAAGTAAGAATTCTTATAGTTCTTGGTATATATTCAGTTAATTTCTGCCCCATTACAGGTCTGCAATCTAATCAACAACACATTAATTGATCTCAAAGTTAGCTGAGATTTCCAGTCAGTATAAGACAGAGGTTCCCAAA
The DNA here is from genome assembly GCF_964273705.1 of Natrix helvetica. Lineage (NCBI taxonomy): Eukaryota > Metazoa > Chordata > Lepidosauria > Squamata > Natricidae > Natrix > Natrix helvetica. Next base: position 43,024,858 of record NC_138550.1, on the reverse strand, counting down.
CCTCCTTGGCTCAGAGCTTCTTTAACATTGCAAAGATATAACATTACAAATGGACACAAACTTAATTTAGCAAAGAGACTTCACAAAAATGTAAACTATCCCATAGCATCCTTGTGAGTTTGTCGTGGTGTCTTGTAGTTCTCTGTCATATTGTTTGGACATCATGGGAATGAGGTCTACTTTGACCTCATTCCCATGATGTCCAAACAATATGACAGAGAACTATTTTGACCTCATTTTTATTTTTTTTCTGTCATCTCTCTGTGAAAGTATCACTGAAACAGAAGCAGATATCAGTATATTGAAATGTATATATCTTGAAATTTCTTAACTAGTTTGGCACTTTGATTAATTACATGTGGCATATTATTATTGATTTATTTCTAAAATGTTTTTTTTATTGGTTAACATATTTTTTTTATTTGTGTTTTTTTTTAGGTAAGCTAATAAAAGATCCTTCAATATAATCTGACCCAAAGAAGGTAATCAATTCCAGGTATATTATCTGTTTATCAAATGAAATCCAAATATAATTATTAGATCTAAGTTAAAGTTGATTGATTATTGCATAATTTAAAAAAAATGCTTACCTTCCCAAACATAATCGTTCCCAGACTGGGTTCCCCCTCTTAGCATTTGGTGAGTCCTTTTGTCCTCAGGCTTGGAGGGGCTGGGAATAGTGACTTGTTGAAGTAGCGGTCAATATCTATTGCTTTCCCCTAACCTTTTTAAATTGTAATATTAATTTTAACTGTTGATCACCTTTCATTTTTTTATTTTTTTATTGTGCACTGTGCATTTACATTTTGTGAGGTAGGCAGCTCTGTACATATGATTAAATGCATAAACTGAATGTTATATCAATTGAAATGACCATAATGAAAATAAGGTACAAGAGTGTAATAAAGTTTGATAACTAACACTATTTGTAAAATAATAATCTAAAGTGTAAAGCATATAAAATTAACAATAAAATAATCTATTATACAGCAACTCAAAAATTCCTTTCTACAGAATGTGGGTCGATTTGGGTGGTTCCTGGGAGCCTGCATAATGATACTGTTTTTTAATATATTTATTAATATTTATTTATTTATTTATTTATTTATTTATTTATTTATTTCATCAAGTATGAATTAGATAACAGATATAAGTATAGACATGATTATGAATACATGATATGAATACAAATACAAGGGAATATTAGGATAGGGATGGAATATAAGGACAGGGATGAGCTTATGCATGCCACCTTAAAGACCTATTAGCAATGGGGAGAGGTCGACAGTAGACAGTCTAAGGTTAAAGTTTTGGGGGTTTGGGAAGAAATCCAGTATCAGGTAGTGCATTCGAGGCATTTACAAATCTGTTACTTCAGTCGTATTTTCTGCAATCAAGTTTGGGGTGGTTTGCCATAAGTTTGTATCTATTGTGAGCTCGTGTGTTGTTGTGGTTGAAGCTGAAGTTTTCATTGACAGGTAGGATATTGTAGCAGATAATTTTATGTACGACGCTTAGGACAGATCGAAGACGGCGAAGTTCTAAATTGTATAAGCCCAAAATTTGAAGTCTGGTGGCATAAGGTATTTTGTTGCGAGCAGAGGAGTGTGGAGGACTCTTGTTGTGAAATATCTCTGGACTCATTCAATTGTATTTATGTCTGATATGCAGTGCAGATTCCAGACAGATGAGCTGTATTCAAGTATTGGTATAGCAAAAGTTTTGTATGCCCTAGTTTGCATTTCAATATTACCGGAGAAGAAGCTACACAAGATTAGGTTAACAACTCTTAATGTCTTTTTGGCAATGCTGTTACAGTGAGCTCTGGCACTTAGATCATTTGAGATGAGTACTCCAAGGTCCTTGACAGTGTGTGGGTCCTCTACAAGGTCATATCCTCTCAGCATGTATTTTGTGTACTGATTTTTTCTGCCAATGTGTAAGACAGAGCATTTGTTGGTTGAGATTTGGAATTGCCAATTTTTTGACCATTCCGACACATAGTGAAGGTCTTTTTGTAGGGTAGTAGAATTGTTGGTGGTGTTGAATAGTTTTACATTATCAGCAAAGAGAACACAGTTGCTTATAATATGATCACATTTATGTAAGGTATAAAGAATATGGGTCCTAAAATGCTGCCTTGGGAAACACCGCTGTTAACAGGTACAGGGTTTCTTTTTATAAAGTTTTTTATTTTTTTCATTTTTGTAACATATAATCACATGTATACCATTACACAGCCAACATCATATTGTATTATTAAATGTTTACATCGATTCATCTTACCATCAACTCCCAAAAACAATTATTGGCTCTTCTGCTCTCCATACACCATATTTGTATCTTATCCATCACTTTCTTCTCTCCTTCTCCTCCCCTTCTCTACCTCCTTTCTTCTCTCTGTCATCCTTTTCTCTACTCCCCCTTCCTCTGTCCTCCTCTTCTCTCCCCTTGCCCTCTCTCCTATTCCTTTCTTCTTCCCTCTCTCTCCACTATTTCCCTCTCTTCATCTCATTTACTTGGTGTATTTCAGCTTCTCAGCAAGCTCCATTTTACATTGATGATATTTATAATTCCTTTTCAATATATGTATTTAATTTTAACATGTATTCTCCTTTTTTAAAATAAAAAATAAAATAAGAAAGTATACATATATAGTCATTGTACTTTTAAAACCCGAGATGTACTTTTTGGCCGAGATGTAGACCTGGTTACAATTCCCAGCTATTCTCATCATTATCTTTATATAATTATACATCCTTACATGCCCCCAGTTAGTGATTCTGTCTTTAAATCTCAAGAGTTTCCCATTATAGGTGTATTTCATGTTCCCTCTCCATTTTCCATATCTTAGATTAGATTACCCTTAATTGTCTATAAATGGCATCCTCACTGTTCAATATTCATTACAATTCCCTTAGTCTATTATATAGAATAACAGCGATAAACATCTCACTTTATTCATTATCTTAAAAAAATTATATACTGTATGCCCATGTTTCATATATTTTAACCCATGCTTAGTTGTCCTTCTATTGTCATATTCAGTCAATTCACAACTCAGTTTAATTATCATGTATAAAAGTGAATCACAAACCTCTGATTTACAACCTCCCCATGTCAATATCATATTTATCCATATTCCATATTTTTAACCTCTGTTTAGTTATCTTTCCATTATTATATTCAAACAATTAGCAACTCCATTTTAATATCATATTTAGGGATAAAACCCTTATCTTAGCTTTATATTTTCCCATATAAAAGTTTCTAATCTGATTTTTTTCTAGTAAGTCTTTTGTCCCACTTCTCTGTTCCAATCTTCTCCCTTTTCTTTGTTTTGACACATCCACTCTCTTCAATTTTCCCCAGGTCACCATCAAAAGGATATTTTATATTTCTCTTTGTAGGGGCAAAACCACCTACTTCAATTTTCCTTATGCCACTAACAGCCTATACCTCTTTTGTCTGCTTTTTATTCCCTTTTTGCTGGGACACCTCCTCTTTTTACAGTTTTCCCTAGGCCATTGGCAAGACTAATGGGTTTTTGTCTGATTTTTATTTCCCTCTATTTCTACCCCTTCGTTGCCTTGCCCTCCTTCTTCTTTGAATTCTTCTTTAGGTATCTGCTTCTCTGGTTTCAGAATTCTATTTAGGCTTGATTTTACTGATTTTACTGATTTATGCATATTTTTTTATAATTTCACATAGTTCTTCAAATTTCCAGCTTTCCATGATGTCCAGTTCCAAAGATACAGTTAGTTATACAGTTCTTATTTCAGAGTTCTGGTCCACTTTAAATTTATCTACTTCAGCTGCTGTGGAGAAGAGCGATGGGAGCAATCTTAGTCTTTTGTTATTCCTTAATGTCCAGTTCCAAAATTGCAATTAGTTATACAAGTCTTATTTTGAGGGTCTGGTCCACCTTAAATTTCAACTACTGTGGGACCGGAAGAGAAGCCGTGGCCATCTTATTCTTTTGCAGAGAAAAAAAAGGACGAAAAAAGGAGAAAATAAATCCTTCGAATTTCCCAGTTCTTGTATCTGTAATAATTCTTTCCCCTGTCACATTCCGCCTCTGGTCAGCCACAGCTGCTCAAAACATATCAATTGGAACAAACTTGCAAATAGCCAAATTTGGGCACGCTTCTCTTTTGCCTCCTGCTTTCCCAGATTCTGATTTATGGCAGTTGGTTAATTAAAACGTCCTGCACAGTCAAGGTTAGGTTATCAGTGAGAAGAAGTGCTTTTTTCCCTTGATTTTTTGGAATTGCTTCAAAGCAAAGTAATCCCTTGGAATGTTTAGTTTCTATTTCATATCCAAAACCAAATTTAGAGTTTATATTCGAAGTGGTTTGTCACTTCTACGTTTTCTCTTTTTAGGGATGACCGTGATAAGTAACCATAAGTTATGCAACAAGCTGGTTTTGAAGGATATTTCATAGATTATGCTAAGAGGTTCTGCTAAGGTGGTTGAGAGCTTTTTTAAGAAGTAGGCACATAATCCATCAGGGCCAATATATACAGTTTTAGGTTGCAGAGTGCCTTTTCTTCTGTAATCTTCTGTAAAATCAACATGAAGTGGATTGTTGTAATTGGTTGTGGTACAATTGGGAAATGTGGGGATGAGCCATTGCTGTTTACAAAGACTGAACCGAAGAATGTGCTAAAGAGATTGGCCTTAATGGTTTCATCATTACAGTCTTTCCTATTTGACCCTTTTAGAGGTGGGGTGGATCTTGAGTCTTTAAGTTTGTTGTTTACAAAATTATAGAAGGCCCGGGTGGATTTTGTGCATAGTAGGTTTTCCTCTTGTTTGCTGTGATAACTGATGCATTCTGCCTTTATCTGTCGGATTTTGTAGCTACATAGCCAGTTTTGTTTTTGTGCCAAAGAGGTGGGGTGGGGAAGGTTTGACTGAAGCGTCCTTATTGTTATTGGTAATTTGTTCTTCCTGGCTTTGGTGGTTATTAGTGGTACATAAAGCTTGATTATTCTTTTGATTTTGTGCAAAAAATGTTATAATGGTCTTGCAGCCAGTGAGCAGAGTTTGCCAATCAAGGGATGAGAGGTCATCAGTTATGAGATCGTAGTTGGCTTTTCTGAAGTTATACTTTGGGATTCTGTCACTATTATCATCTTTGTAAGGATGTAAATTGAGACAAAAGTCAATCATGCTGTGGTCACTGTTGAAAAAGGGTTCATTTATTTGTAGACCATAGATTGACTTTAAATTATTTCAGAAGATGAGATCTAGACAGTCTAGTGCTGTTTGTAACTAGTTGATCCAATCCCAAATTAGTAACGGCATTGTACATGGTTGTATGTATTGGTTCTGTTGTACATTTGTTTAGGGTCCAATTAATAAGAGATAAATTGAGGTCACTAAGAAAGATAAGTGGTGTGGGCAATAGGTTGCCCATGTTAGTAGTGAAGTTAATTTGTTTGCATGTATAAGATCATAATCGGGTTCTGTAACAAAGCAAGAAGCGAAATGTGTTGAAGAGCAAAATCCTGTGTAACTTGAATGTTTTTAGATTAAGGGATTATTACTAGCAACATCTGAGTAATATATACACTCTGCCTCTCACACATATACATTTATCAAGTCTTCATACCAGGTCCAGCCATTGGACTATTTTTTGCTCTTTGTTATGTATTCATCACGAGAGAAAACGATGAAGCCTCATATATAAGATTTTTTTCCATTAAGCAGGGGATAGAAAGAAATCCTTTTATAATTGTGTTCATCAAGAAAGATAGTTGTAGAAAAAGAAGTGATGTTCCTTGCTTTTTATGTACGTTGGAAAAAGCATCCCGCCCTTACTATATTCACAATTAGGTTAACATCATCCATCAAGAATAAAATAGAGACCTCCTCTGTTGCTCTCATCCTCATTTATGCCGAGAAAACAATTCCTGATGTCAAGGTGTTTTTGATGGCTAGTGGTATGACACATCAAGGATGTGTAGGGATTAATTCAGTTCCTGCCTAGGGTTTTCCATTTTTTATTACCAAATGGCACTGTAAAATGTTAGAAGCAATGACATGATTCTGCTTACTGTAGAAAAACAATTATCAGAGGAAAAAATATACTGCATATTTCTTAGATATTAAATCTATACAGAGACAGAACCAAGCAGTCTTATTTCTCATTTTTTCCCATTTTTAGACTTTTTTTGTTTTTCTTATTATTCACAGCTGTAAAGAATAAAAATCATTCTATGATTGATTATTTCGCTTAGCTGTTTCAGTTAGTAATAGTTGTTTGACTCATAACTTTCAAATGTTCTACTCTTCAGTGAATGAATTGGAAGTACAATTGCATGAATTTCCAAGTTTCACTTAATTGCTATTATTATTATTACTTTGTTTTGATTATATTTGGACACGTTGTGCAGTACAGTAGTTACATTACTATACCAGCCACTTTTTAATTGTGTGTGTGTGTGTGTGTATGTATACAGTATGTATATGTATATACAGTGTGTGTTTGTGTGTTTGTGTTTGTGTGAATGACCCATTCCAATTTTTAAAATGGAACTTGTAAACAGCTTGTGGTGACATTTCCTGATGAATGATAGTTATACATATGTTATTTTGGTTGCTTAGAGCTTCAATTTGATAATGTATTAAGGATTTTTTAGGAATATTTTGATGAAAAATGATTTTTATAGTCAATTTTTGAACATGATTATACTTATGAACTTGTATTGAACTCACCCATAGTTGATTTAGGTATGACTTGCAATTCTCTCTGTCTCTCTTTCTCTCTCTCTCCCTCCCTTCTCCACCTCCCTCTCCCTCTCTTTCTTTCTCCCCTCTCTCCCTCCCACTCTCTATCTCTATCTCTATTTCTATCTTTATCAATCTATCCATCTTAAATAATTTGTCCTCTGAGTAAATGTGGTAAATTCTAATAAAGTTCACATTGTTAATTTTGCTAGTATTGTTCACAATATTTCCCATAGTGTTTCATTGTGGACCATTATTCCATTAAATAAAATATCTTTGTCTAAGTACCATATTTATGCTTTGACATTGTAAAGCCATTCAGAGTGGATCAATTAAAAGGAATAGTTCCTGTTTTATTAAAAAAAAACCACAAATTCCTTACATTAATGCTATAGTTTGGGAGGAGTGCAAATTAAAGAATGGGATATGTTCCAGTTTACGGCTGAATTGAGAGATAGTCATATTGATGTGTACCTGGCATCTCTAAACATATGACAGCTTTAGGCTTCATAATGTATTCCAGTGATTATATTCTGTATGACATTTTCCTCGGGTTTAACTGATTTGTATGTTTTCCTTGTACACAGCTGGTAGATTAGTTACTATGCAAACAACTCTTTTGAATGTCCCATTGCCACTGTGGAAATTGTTGCTATGGCATCCAAGTGAAAATAACAATCTATATAGTGTAGGTTTATGAAAAATATTTGTTTCCTTGTTTTATTAAGTGTATGCGTGTGAAAAAGAGAAAGAGAAAGAGAGAGAGTGTATGCATGTGTGTGAGAGAGTGCTCAACATAATATTTTTTAATGCTAAAATGTAATTTATGTATATATTTGAGAATGAGTTAAATTTCTTAGTAAGGAATGTATAGTATAGATATCAGAAGTATCATCTTTTGGGAAATAGTCTTATATACTTTTCTCAACTATATTTTCTAACTTCAGAAGACTCAATCTATTATGCCTCACTTTTTTCTAATACAATACTTTTTAAAAATTAGTTAACAATTAATGTTTTCAAGTTGTTTTTCTTATTTAAAAATGAGTTTATTTTTTTAAAAAAACACTATAATATTGACATTTTAAGAGAAGTGAAAAAAAGCAATGTGAAATGGGGTAGCTTGTAAAAATGATGAAATGTTATACATTTTTAGCTTTTAAGTAGGTTACTTTAATCAATTGGAAAGAAAAAAAAACACCAATAAAGACAATGAAATATCAGTATACATTTGCAACATATTTGTACTGCACATTTTATTTTATTTTACAAATAATACATCGGCTTTTAAAATAATAATAAAATTTCATTAAATTAGAATTGCTTACAGACATGCCTTAGTCATTTTTGTTTGGATAGCTGCAATTTTTTGTAGATGGACCTGATCTTAAAAATACTGAAATAAGCATCTGAATTTTTTCTACAGCAAAACTTCAAAAGCTGAGCTGAGTTTGCATCTCAGTGCAATTTAATATTTGAGGCCTCTAAAACCCTCCCTGGCATAGGATACACATATTGATGGGACCTGCCTTTACTGAGTTTCTAATTTCCATCAAAGAAAATTGAGAAGGTTGTTTCAGAGTCCTTTGTTTTATGGATTTCTTTATGGACTATAACGTCAAGCCTTCTGAGTCCCAGCACCTGTTCTTTAAAACAGCATCCTTCCATAATAAGTTTAGCATCTACCTTGTTAATTTGTAAGAAAAACATTTAAACATACATTTTCAAGAATTATAAAATGAATGCTCTGTGTATTCAAGCTTATATGAACAATAAAGAGAAAGTCCTGTCTGCTGTATAAATTACAAAGAAGATTTCCTATAAAAGAATATTACTTTATTTGGCCAAGTGTGATTAGACACGGAAGAAATTTGTTTCTAGTACAGAAGCTCTCAGTGTCTTAATGGCCAGATCTTAATGACTGGACAGAAAGTTAGTCAGGACTTAACAGTTGTTGGGCTTTCAACACCTTATAGGCAATTGAGAGGCAATTGAGATATTTCTGAATAGTGAATATGTGATCCCTATAATTTTCAGGGGTCTGCAATTTAGTTTCCTTTTCTGGCAACTGCGACTTATGCCAACTGGACACCTTTCAAGCTCAACACAGAGCATATAGTTTAATAGTTCAATAGTTTAAAAATGTGGATCATTATTACCAAATTGACTAGCATAGGGAATGTCATAGGTAATGTATTCACTTTATGTGAAAATTCTCCTGGCCACAACTTGTATTAGTATATCCAATGAGAAATGAGTCTGAGCACCAGTTACAGGAAGTAATTGGTTGCATTTATTACAGGTACAAACAACCAGTTACTGAATCTAAGTGAACAATTGTTTTTCACACTGATACATCACATCTTGGATAAATTTGTTTATAAAATAAAACAAGCATATTTTAAAAATTTTTTACTTTAGTTTTTGTTTTATTTGCATTTTATTTTATTTGCTTATATATCAATATTTTTGCCCATTGTATCTAGTGAGAATCTAACCCACCAAAGCTTTTTCTGCCATTAAAGTTTCCTGTCCTAAGTATCTTAATCATGAAAGGCTGCTCTTTCACAACTGTGAAAAATGGATAAAATACTTCTCAGTACAGGCTGGGAAAAGAAGGCAGGATCTGGAAAGAATGAAGTAAGAAGTTGAAGGGCAATAGGGGAACATTAATCTTGAGACTATGTTTGTTCTATCCTTCATGCAAGAAAAAAAAAGGATTCCTAAGAGAAATTCTTAAATATAATCACAATGATAACATGTATATGATACATTAATTTTGGAAGAAATTGCCACAGAAAAAGAAATATTATTTCATTTTTAATATTGAGCATGTTACAGTATGATGCAAACTGTCATCTATCATCATCATCATCATCATCATCATCATCAGTAATCTCCATCTCTTTTTATTGATGGAAATGTACCAGCAATGCAGCCTGTGCCTGATATCTTCAGTTTAAATTCATAGTTCTTTTAAAAGAAAGATAAAATAGTGAAATTAGTTTCCACTTTTATAAGAGTTTTTTTATAAAGTATTTTATAAATGTTTAGAATCATTAATCAAAATTTAATACATAGTATTTTCACAACACTCACAATATCTATTATTATCCTAGTATACTAGGTGTTTGATGAAATATTTAACAAAAAAAACCTCAACTATAGAAATAATAATAATAATAATAATAATAATAATAATAATAATAATAATAATAATAATAATAATAACTTTTATTTCTAGACCGCACTCTTTCCTAGGCAGGACTCGGGGCGATGTACAGTCATATTTAAAAAAACCATATACAAATACATAGACATGAACATAGACATAGACATAGACATAGATGTGGATGTAGACGGAGGAGGTAAAAAAATACTGTACAATTCTTAGTTAAAATACAAATATTAAAATACCCTTAAAAATTCCCCAATATAATGTTTCCCAGGAGGTGGAAGATGGAACTGTCAATCAGCTAAGCCAGCTAGTCGGAACAGGTGAGTCTTGAGCTTCTGCCGGAAGGAGCGGAGGTCATTGGTAATTCTAATATCGGGAGGAAGGTCATTCCAGAGGGTTGGGCCCATCACAGAGAAGGGTCTACTCCTAGGCGTCACCCGCTGGCACTGCTTGGCGGATGGCACCTTGAGGAGTCCCTCCCTGTGAGAGCGGATAGGTCGTAGGGATGTATGAGGTGAGATGCGGTCCCGCAGGTAACTAGGTGTTAGGGTGTAACCAACAAGTTGGGTAGACAATATATTGCACAAGGCATGTTATGTATCTTTAAGAGAGGAGCTCTGCTAATTAGTAGATTACAGCATTTAAATTGCAGCTGATGTTGTTGCTCTCTCTCTCTCTCTCTCTTGATTGATGTATGATAACTGCTGTCTAACTGTTACTACTGTTGCTACTACTTACTGTGTGTAAGTTATTTGCTACTTGTATCCAAGTTATCTTGGTAGTATTGGACTGTTTTTTCTGTGTATGACTTTTTGGCTGTGTTTATGGATTTTGCTATATTCTTCAAAAAGTAAAGTTTATTTTGTTACTTTACTATCCATTATTCAGTGTGGTTGCTTTATCTATCGCACGTTGCGTATACTTTACAGGGTTGCTCTGTTATAACCTCGACCTGGGGTTCATTGCTAGTGCTTAATCGCACCAGTACCTAACATTGGTTATGGGCCCAGACGCCCTGCCTTAACCATTTTTTTTTTTAAGCACCACTTTTTGGATAGTTTATTTTTGTGAATATGGCACAAGAACAGTCTGCTGCACTCTCCATGATTACCCGGTTTGATGGAACCAACTATGTTTCCTGGTCCTTGAAGTGTTCCCTACTTCTGCGTAGAGAAGGACTGTGGTTTGTGGTTCAGAACCCACCAGATGTTACAGATTGGGATCCTGCTGATAATGAGGATGCGAAGAAGATTGCGCAGTTTAACAGGGACAATGAGAGAGCTGTCTGCATTATTGGACTAACACTGAATGACCAGCAACTGGTCCATATTCGTGGCGAAGAGTCTGCTGCTAGGTGTTGGAACACATTGCAGAGAATTTATGTTTGGGACAGTGTGTGTGCTCATATTCATCTCACACGGAAACTGTTTAGAGCCCGTTTGCAAAAAGGTGGTGATATGTTGGCTCATTTAGACTTCAAGAAAACTTTGCAGGATTTGCAAGAAAAAGAGTTGATTTTTTCTGAGCTTCAACAGGTGTATATTATTCTATCATCGCTTGATGAAAGCTACGACTCTTTTGTTTCCTCATTGGAAGTTCTTTCACGAGATGAACTGACATTATCTGAGGTTACCGGGAGATTGCTTGAAGAGTCCAGACAAAGAGAGGATAGAGTTCAGTTCAGAGACAATCAATCACAAGAAGAAACACAGTTTTCAACTGTAAATTTTGTTAAGAAATGTTATTCTTGTGGTGGTAAGGGGCATATTGCTAAGAACTGTAAAAATAGCAAGAAAAGGAGTGTTGCTAATAGTAAAAGAAAAAGCAACAATGTTACTGTAACTGTAGCTAAGGTAGATAAGGCTGTAAACCATAGTTTCTGGGTGGTTGACAGTGGCGCATCCCATTCTATAACTAAGGTTAAAGAAAGGTTTGTTACTATGAAGGCTAGCAAACAGCACATTTCCTTAGCAAATGGTTGGAAAATTAAGGCTTCAGGTGAAGGTACAGCTTATTGTCCATGTATTAATGAAAAATTGGAAATGTTATATGTACCTAAAATGAAATTTAACCTATTATCTGTAAAAGACCTTGTGAAATGTGGGTTTACAGTAACATTTAAGAATGATAGATGCATTATTGAAAAGGAAGGTAATAGTGTTATTGCCAATTTGGAGAATAATTTATTTATTCTACATGAGAACTCTTTAAATATTGCGAGTTCTGAACCTGGTTATAAGAATAAACAGCCCCATGATAACTGTATACATCTACTTCATAGACGTTTAGGCCATGTAAATTTTAAAATGGTACGTCAAACTGTTATTCTATCTAATGGAATCAATTTGAAACCTTGTTCAAAATATCTTAACTGTAATGCCTGTAACCAGGCTAAAAGTAAGGTTACCCCTGCAAACCGGTTTCAAGGATTCAAGACATCTAAACCACTGGATGTAGTGTTTGCAGACCTAATTGGCCCTAAGAAACCTAGCTTAGGAGGTGCCTGCTATATACTCAGCATTATGGACCATTATTCTAGGTATGGTTTCTGTTATGTAATGAAATCAAAGGCAGAAACTTTCCAACATTTTACTAAATGGTTAAAGTTTGTTGAACGTAAGATGGATAAAAAGTACTTTGCCTAGTCACTGATAATGGGTCTGAATTCACTAATCATAGGTTTACATCAATGTTGGAGAATGCTGGTATAGAACATAGGCGTTCTGCCCCCTACAGGCCAGAACATAATTCATTTATTGAAAGACGTGGTCAATCATTGCAGGCTATGACCAGAACTATGCTGGTTGATTCTGGTTTGTCAGAAAAGCTTTGGGGTGAGGCTATAATGTGTGCAAACCATATTCTGAACATAGTAGTTAACTCAACTACTGGTAAGATTCCTTATACTCTTTGGCATGGTAGGAAGCCTGATTTGAGTTATTTACACACATTTGGTGTCCCTGCTTGGGTGCATATTCCCTCACAGACTAGACGGAAGGATCAAAGCAGAGCTAGGAAGATGGTTTTTGTTGGGTACAATTCCAATCATAGATCGTTTAGGTTCTGGGGACCTGGAACTCGGAGAATTATGCACAGTGCTAGTGCTAAATTTTCAGAACATGTTGGTTGGGAGAAGCTAGAACAAGAGTTTCACAAGGTTTGTGATGATATAGATGTTGATCGTTTGGTTAATCATGATACACCAAATGAGCAGTTAGAGAATCAGATGGTCCATCTATTACTCTGAAAAAGGAGGAAGATGTAGATGTAGAATCTACTCGTGAGGTGGAACAGGATGATTCTGCAAGTCCTGTATTGCCTAGGAGGTCTACTAGGGACAGGCATCCACCCGACAGATACCAAGCCAGTGTAGTATTGCAAGTTAGCATAGAACCTTCTAGTTTTGCAGAGTTAAGGCTGTATCCTGAAAAGGAAAAGAAATTGTGGAAAACAGCTATTGAGAAGGAGTTGAAATCCTTACAGGAATTGAAGGTTTATGAAGAAGCTAGGCTCCCTTCAGGGGAGAGTGCAATTGGCTGTAGATGGGTGTTTAAAATTAAAAACGATGCTGCTGGCAATGCTATTTATAAGGCTCGTTTAGTTGCTCAAGGGTTTTCCCAAACTGAGAGGGATTACGATGAGGTTTTTGCTCCGAGCTTGAAAGCCTCTACGTTGAGGGCAGCATTGGTGTGGGCTGCTAAGTATCGGTGTAAAGTTACCCATATTGATGTTGAAACAGCGTATCTACATGCTCCATTGCAGCATACCATTTATATGAAGATGCCACCAGGTGTGGATTCTAATGGCCAGACTGGTTGTTGGAGACTTAAAAAGAGCCTTTATGGTTTAAAACAGTCCGGTTTTGAGTGGAACAGATGCATAGTAAATGAACTAAAAGCTATGGGATTTATTCCACGTTTGGCTGATCCTTGTTTATTTAGACGGGTGAAAAATGGTTTGATCTCGTTGTTGCTTTTGTTCACGGACGATATAGCTATTATTACTAGGTCTGAGCAGGAAGCCATTGACATTGTTTCACAATTAGAGAGTAAATTTAAAATCCGGAATTTGGGTGAAATTAAGCATTATCTGGGCTTAGACGTGGTTAGAACCAGTAAAGGTTTTAAGCTGTCGCAGGCTGGTAAAATTAATCATTTACTTAAGAAATATAGCATGGAGCTATGTAAGACTGCAAAGACACCAATGGCATTGGAGTTTAAACCTGAGGTTACTGAGGGTACTGGTTTTGATAAGGGAATCTATCAATCTTTGATAGGTAGCCTAATGTACCTAAGTAATTGGTCTAGACCAGATATATCATTTAGTGTGAACCAACTGGCTAGATTCAATGATAGTCCTTCAGAGAGGCATTGGCAAGCAGCAAAGCGTGTGCTGCGTTATTTGAAGAAAACTATCCACTATGCATTATATTTAGAACCGAATAGGGATTTAGTTTTGACTGTTTATGCTGATGCGAATTTTGCAGCTGCTATAGATAATAGGAAGTCAACTTCCAGCATAGCCTTTATGCTAGGTGGTGTACTGATTGGATGGAAGTCGATACGACAGAAACACATAAGCTTATCCACAATGGAAGCTGAGTTTTCATGTTTGTCGTTGACATGTACTGAGCTGATATATTATAAGCAGTTGCTTATAGATATGGGATTAAGTATCAATGAACCTTTTACTGTTTATGAAGATAATCAGGCAGCAATAAAAATGGCGACTAGTTTAGCTATTAAGACGAGATCGAAGTATACTGATTTGAGGTATCTTAATGTTCGACAAAGCATTAAGGATGGCCTGATAAAGTTGGAATATTGTTCAACTGAAGACAATTTAGCGGACAACTTCACTAAGGCACAAAGTTCAGTGAAACATACCTCATCATGTGAAGGTTATCATCTTACATTGTGAGTGGATATATTGATCTACCCAAAGGGGAGAATGTTAGGGTGTAACCAACAAGTTGGGTAGACAATATATTGCACAAGGCATGTTATGTATCTTTAAGAGAGGAGCTCTGCTAATTAGTAGATTACAGCATTTAAATTGCAGCTGATGTTGTTGCTCTCTCTCTCTCTCTCTTGATTGATGTATGATAACTGCTGTCTAACTGTTACTACTGTTGCTACTACTTACTGTGTGTAAGTTATTTGCTACTTGTATCCAAGTTATCTTGGTAGTATTGGACTGTTTTTTCTGTGTATGACTTTTTGGCTGTGTTTATGGATTTTGCTATATTCTTCAAAAAGTAAAGTTTATTTTGTTACTTTACTATCCATTATTCAGTGTGGTTGCTTTATCTATCGCACGTTGCGTATACTTTACAGGGTTGCTCTGTTATAACCTCGACCTGGGGTTCATTGCTAGTGCTTAATCGCACCAGTACCTAACATTAGGTCCCATGCCATGGAGCGCTTTGAAGATAGTAACCAACACCTTGAAACGCACCCGAAAAACCACAGGCAGCCAGTGCAGCTCGCGCAGGAATGGTGTTATGTGGGAGTATCTTGATCCTCCCACGATAACCCGCGCGGCCGCATTCTGAACTAGCTGCAGTCTTCGGGTGCATCTCAAGGGGAGCCCCATGTAGAGAGCATTGCAGTAGTCCAGGCGAGACGTCACCAGCGCATGAGTGACTGTGCGTAGGGCGTCCCGATCCAATAGGGGGCGCAATTGACGCACCAGGCGAACCTGGTGGAACGCCCCCTCACCACGGCTGTCAGATGGTCATCCATCGACAGCCGGGCATCAAGGAGGACGCCCAAATTGCGCGCCCATTCCACGGGGGGCAATAATTCGCCCCCTATGGCCAGTGATGGCGTCAACTGGTTAAATCGGGGCGCCGGTAGCCACAGCCACTCAGTCTTGGAAGGGTTGAGTTTAAGTCTGTTGTCCCCCATCCAGACCCGCACGGCTTCCAAACACCGGGACAACATTTCGACGGCCTCGTTGGGGTGGTTTGGGGTGGAAATGTACAACTGTGTATCATCAGCATACAGATGGTATCCAACCCCAAAACCACAGATGATCTCACCCAGCGGCTTCATGTATGTGTTGAACAGGAGGGGTGAGAGGACCGAACCCTGAGGCACCCCACAAATGAGTGGCCTCAGGGTCGACCTCTGCTCCCCTGCCAACACACACTGTGTCCGGTCGGAGAGATAGGAGCGGAACCACCGCAAAACGGTGCCCCCCACGCCCATCTCTTCCAGCCGGCGCAATAAGATATCATGGTCGATGGTATCGAAAGCCGCTGATAGATCTAATAGGACCAGGATAGAGGAACAACCCCTATCTCTGGCCCTCCATAGATCATCTACCAACGCGACCAAGGCCGTCTCCGTGCTTCGCTAAAAAGGGAAGGTTGGAGACAGGACGGTAATTAGCTAGTTCCTCCGGATCCAGGGAAGGCCTCTTGAGCAGGGGCCTCACCACCGCCTCTTTCAAGGCGGTCGGCAAGGACCCCTCCTCCAGTGAAGCGTTCACCAGACCCAGGAGCCAGCCTCGTGTAACCTCCCAGGATGCCAGTACAAGCCAGGAGGGACACGGGTCCAGTAAACATGAAGTGGCTCGCAGTCGCCCACGTAAGCTGTCCAAGTCCTCGGGGGCAACAGAGTCAAACTCCTCCCAGCATGGTGTCTCAAGACTTGCTTCCGACGTCTCTCCTGGTCCACTGAAGGGGCCCATCCACTCCGGTTCTGATCGATTTTGTCCTGCAGATATTCCCCAAACTCCTCTGCTCTACCCTGCAAAGGGGCTTCCCGCGACCTCTGAAATAAGAGAGAGCGGGTCACCCGAAACAGGGCGGCAGGGCGGTTATCCGCGGACGCAATAAGAGCGGCACAGTGTCTACGTTTGGCCGCTCTTAGAGCCACAAGGTAGGTCCGTAAATAGGCTCTTACCTGTGTTCGGTCAGATTCGGAGCGTGAGGACCTCCACCTGCTTTCTAGGCGTCTCTTGTGGCGTTTCATCACCCTCAGCTCCTCGGTAAACCAAGGAGCCAGGGTGGTTCGTTGCCGCAAGAGAGGCCGCAAAGGCGCTACCCGGTCCAAGGCCCCCACAGCCGCCTTATTCCAAGCGGCCACTAGGTCCTCCGTCCGGAGTGGATCAGGGCTACAGGAAATGGCCCAAGCTCCGTCTGGAACCTATCCGGTTCCATCAGTCGCTTGGGGCGGAACCATCTAGGACAATCAGGTTCCGCCTCCCCACGGTGGGGGGTAGCGCCGGGGAAGTCGAGCCAAATACTGTTGTCAAGGTGTCATTAAGGAATTCATAATAACTGACATAAAGATATGTTTGCAAGCTATATTAAAATTTAAAAATAACAAAGTAGTATGGCATGTAAGGGAAATATATTTTCTCTGCTCCACTATTATCCTGTACTTTACATACTGGTCATTGATTATTGTACAAATAAATGAAATGTATAAATTGGAACATATATAATATTTTATATTCTGCTGATGTTCAAGTGTTTCCAATTATCTGGCTATTCCCAGGTATATTTCTGTTGTTGTCATTATCATTACTATGATTTAACTGTGCACATTGCAGAGAGTTTTATGAAGTTGGACAACTTTCTTAATCCAGAAAATAAATAAATAAATAAATAATAAATTAAAAAATAAATAAATAAATAAATAAATAAATAAAAATAAATAATAAATAAATAAATAAATAAATAAATAAACAAACATACACACATATACATACACACACACATACATACATACATACATACATACATACAGTTTTTGAGGATGTGCTGTTTCTTCTTACTTATTAACAAGTAAAAGAAAAGTCTAATATTCTTAAGTTCTGATAGCAGGAACCATTTATGAGATTTACAGTTACTGAAGATAGCTCTTTGGCAAAAAACAAACACAAAATGGAATCAAGACTATGAGTCAATTAAGAGATTTATCAGAAAGCATTTCATATTAAACCATCTCTATATTTTACACCAGAACAAACACAATACAAAATAAAACCACATCATAAATCCTTAGTTAGAATCCAGAATACCTTGTCAGTGTGAACTAAAGGGAGTAAGACACTCCTTAATTTTATAAATGAAAACATTAAGATTTTTGTTCTATACTAAGTACTCTAAGTTGCCCCATGTCTAAGCTCCAAAAATCATTTTTACACGTAATTAAGTACTGACAACTTGGCTGTTCCCAGTTTAGGAATCTTCCTGGAAAGCTTGTCCCTATTACATTGTATTTTTAAAAAAATCCTTTCAGGGATTTTCTTCTGTTATGAGGTATGTTTCTCCTGTTCTACTGGGAAAATCATCAGAGCAAAGCTGCTGTGATGCAGGCAAACCTCTTTTTTCATCCTGCTCCTCCCAGGCAGACCACTGTATGCAGTCACTCTGGAACAGCTTTGAGCAATTTAGTCCTATGAGTTGAAAGTTTCTTCTAGCATATGGAAGAGAGTTAGAGAAGTTAACGGGAAAAGCACGAGAATGAGGATGAAAATGAAAAAAAAAAAAACTAAGTATATTGATGCACTGATATTACCGATAATTTTTCACATTGAAAGTAAAGGCCAAACAATTTCTGCAATATGTTTTTTTCACACACATTGCACACCCACAGTTTAATACCAAAAATCAATGACTGAAGTGGCTGAGAAGTAATTAAATTATGAGTCACTGATTTTAGGCAATCTCTCACTTAATCCAATATTCCCTTTCTCAGCTTTTTATTAAGGTATTTTATGAAACAAATGTCACATAGAAATACAACTATTACTTGTATAACTGCTACATGATAATTGCTAAAAAGAGGGATACTATGGATTAGGATCTGTAGAAGGTTCAGAGCAGCTGTAGAAATGACTTTCCTAAATTTGAAAACGATCAACTTGAAATTACTGCAGGGTTTGGACTTGATATTTGTTTTTTGGGGGAGGGGTTGATATACTTTCTTACTTAGGTTTTGATTTGTGTGCATCATTTTTTAATGAGGAAAAACGGATGGAAGAGAATATTTATTTTGGGGGAAATTGAGAAAATAGAAAATTATGTCCTTTCCATTAAGTTCCCCTCTCTTCCACCTTTTCATATTCATAAGAGTAAACTTCTAAAAGCTATTTCAGAATGACTGTATACAATGGTCCGCCTGGAAGGAACAGGATGAAAGAGGAGGCTTGGCTGCAACACAGAAGCTTGGCTCTCATTTTCTCACTAGAACAGAAGAAACATATCCCTGAAAGGGATTTTTAGCATATAACGTAATAGGGACAATTTTACTAGAAAAAAGAAGGTCTCTGACCATTTATCGTTCCTAAACTGGCCAAGCTGCCAGTACTGAAAAAAAGAGGAAGGAAATTATTTATTTTGAGAAAAATTGAAAAAAATAGCAAATATTAGAAAGCATTTAAATTCTCTTCATTTTATTGCATACTTTATTTTTCTTACACTATGTTTGATTACATATAAGAATTCATAAGTTATAAGTATGATATACCAATTACAATAATACGGAAATGTTGTTCATAATACCTTCTTCACATTAGAGCTTCTTTTTTTTAGTTACAAGTTAAATATGTCTATTATGCTAATAGTTCATTATACTTTAGTAGAGTAGTATTCTAATTTAAGTACTTACTTTATTTGTACATATGGAATGTCACCTGTCATTCAATGCATACTAACAAGAGCAAAACAATAACAGAACCAAAGTTCTTATATGATGAATATAAATATTGATATGTAACTTGAATGTGCTCATTATCTAGAGACCATCATTTGATAATCTGTTATGATAGTTTTTATTTCTGTAATATTTAGAATATCTCATAATATCTGTTGCGTTAACTTCTACTTTTAATTGGGTCACTACTTTTATTTTTTATTTTTTAAAATTTTGTTTATACAATCATATCATCTTTGCAACACATTTTACATCTTTTACATCTCTCTGTTTTGTTCTCTCTCTGTTTCTCTCTCTCTCTCTGTGTATGTGTGTATGTGTGTGTGTGTATGTATGCATATGTGTATGTATGCATATGTGTATGTGTATATATATGTATATATGTGTGTGTGTATGTGTATATATATATATATATATATATATATATATATATATATATATATATATATATATATATATATATATATATATATATATATATATATATATGTTGTATTTGTGCTGATAAATAAATAAATAAAGGGAAACTTATCAGCACAAATACAACACAAATATAACAAAGGCAACATTAAAAATATGGTTTTCTGCCTGGATGGTCTCCTGGAGTGAGCTGAAAGACAGACAAAGGGAAACAGTGTGTTCCCTCCCATATTTGGGCATACCAGGAGTTGTGAAACAATAGATACACACACACACACACACGCATACACACACGCATACACACACACACACATACATATTTTGTTTTGTATATCTTTTCTATTAATTCCATATATAACATCATTTATATACCTTTAATCCTCTTATGTTTCTTATTTCATACTATTTTTTCTACAATCTGTCTTGTATTTCCTCCTCTTATTTATTCTGCAGTTTTGTATTTCTTTTGTAGTTTCTTGATCTTTCTTCTCTTTATTGCTTTCCTACTTTTTTTCATCTTTCCTCTAGCCAACTACTTTTAAATATTGCTTTTTTAGCTGCTTCTTTAAGATTCATATAGATTGGGATTTGAGGTTTTATTGTACTTTATTATTAATTGCGGTGTGACTCATAAATCTTAGAACTTGATGGGATTAAGTCACAATTAACTTAGGCTGGATAAAAGCCAAGGTGAATGTCTCTTCTCAGTACAGTATTTGATTATTTCCAGTAAATCAGTCATTAGCTAGAAATCAAAATTAGCTAGAAAGAAAAAAGATCTATGATAGGATAAATAATAGGAAGCATAATTGTACAACTGTATTTCCCACCATAGTCCAACCTGTGAATCTAATGATAGACAGACTATTGAAGAATACTCTGGTTTTAAAACCAGCCATTTCAGGAGCAGTGACAAGCTATCCAAATAAGTTCCACATCAGTCATTCATCAAGAATACTCTGGTTTTAAAACCAGCCATTTCAGGAGCAATGACAAGCTATCCAAATAAGTTCCACATCAGTCATTGAGCTGTGCTATGTATTTAATAACAGCACCTCTGCCTTGTCTGGATTTAATTCTAGCATGCTCTCTTTTATTTTGTTAATTACCATAAATAAGGAATATTTATTTATTTAATCAATTTATAATTTTAAATCAATATCATTATTGCAAAAATACTAGATGATGTACAACATTATTAATACATTATACTGATAAAGATTAATTAAAAGTTAAAATTCCACATAAGAAACAATGTGCTTAACCTTCATGCATTTAGTAATCGTAAATTGTAAATTCAAAGTCAATATTTAAACCAGAATCAGAAATCACTCTTTTCAAGAACCTGAAAGAGAGGCATTTTATTCAAGGATCCTAATTGTTTATCTGAAATTGGATGCTGAGAAGCAATTGACGCAACTATTATCATTACACAAATAGCATCCTACTCCACAGTTATGGATAAAGAAGTTTTATGCGTAAAACTAACAGAATAAGGCCTGAAATATTGTATGTCGAAGATCTATCTATCTATCTATCTATCTATCTATCTATCTATCTATCTATCTATCTATCTATCTATCTATCTATCTACCTACCTACCTACCTACCTCCCTACCTACCTACCTACCTACCTACCTACCTACCTACCTATCTATCTTCAACATACAATATTTCACAGCTATCTATCTATATCTATCTATCTATTTATCTATCTACCTATCCATCCATCCATACATCCATACATCCATACATCCATCTCTTCAACATACAATATTTCAGACCTCATCAATGCTATCTTCTGATTTTTGCTAATAAGTCGGCTATTGGAAGAAACTACACACATGCAGACACACATACACACACACACACACACACTATCTGATTGTATCATAAGCAATGCAAATTTGTATTTATTGATAGCTAAATGTAAATGTTTGTTTCCTCTGTTTATCAATCATTGCACTTTAACTGAATTTAAACAATATTCTTCTCTAAGCCAATAGTCTCTTCACTCTCATTCCACTGGCAGAAAAGTGGTTTATTATACTAAATATTATTGAAAAAATATAATTTAACTTTCACAATAAAATATTTCAGACCTCATTCTATGATACCGGTAGTAATTTCTATATCTAAATAGTTTAAATTAAGTCATTCAAGTCACTTAGGTGACTTGATTTATTTACTAAGTGACTTAGAGTCACATAGACGAGATGGGTGGTACAGAAATTTAATAACTAAATAATATCATAATTTCAGAAATGTTGCTTCTGTTTCAATTTTTGAAACTATATAATATAGACATTCTTGCTATGTGATGAATTTAGAACCATAATATTTGATATGATAAAATACAAAGATAAACTTTAAAATTAAATCCTTTTGTTTTAATGTTTACAATACTTTATTTAAATAATTGGCTCTAGATTGATAGAGACATCTGCTTATTTCTCAAAGCCCCATTCTTTTGCATTTATAGCATTCTTGTCATTATTAACATTTTCTTTGCCTTGTTCCAGTAATTCAATATTTTCATCAAGAAATGGAAAATGAGACACAGCAACATGATAGGGAGTCCAGATTCTCCATGGAACAGTTGCCCTATCAAGGAGAGAAAGTAGGAACTAGGAACCAGGGAACTCAAATCCCAGATCTCTGAGAGAAACATGACACAAGTTCTAAACAGACTCTGAATTACATAATTTTATATTATTTTCTTTGATAGTGGGACTTAAATCTTAGTCTCTGTCATTGGTGTATAAAGCCACTTTTCCTAGAAGATAAAATGTGGAAATAATAGTAGCGGATTTGGGGCTCTCTTAGTAGAGGACAGTTTGCATACCTGAAAAATATATGTTGAGCAAGTTGGCTCTCATATGTTCATTATTTCATTCTGTAGGCATAGTACAATGTACATTTCCCACAAAGAAGGCCACACCTACAGAAGAGGTTCTAAAAAAAATTGAAACCCGCCGCTGGTATGTATGTATACACATGCATATCAAGAACAAATACAAAGGGAGAGAGAGAGAGAGAAAGACCGCTATCTTTTTAACTATAAACAATAAAAAGTATATTATATATTATATGTTCCAATAATCTGTTTGTTGTAATAGAAATCTTGCCTTTATAGGTGTAGATTTAAAGATGGATTTAAATTTAAGGATGCAACAAAATGTGAACAGATTAGAACTCAGGGAAAAAGATATACAGTAATTTAAACGTAAAGCTCTTTTCTCTTTTCTCTATGTTTTCCTGTTCCAAGTTGTGATAGTATAAATTTAAATAACGTTCGGTATAATTGTTGCAGATGTCGTGAAATGGAAATTCATAGAACAATGCTACAAATATGAACAATCAGTGTATATTTATTGGACAAACCATCAGTATTTGAAAGTCAAATAAAGCAAATTGAATACCCTATTTATTTAAAAGGAATATGAGTTTTTTAAACTCCTGAATAATTACCTATAAATGGCAAAGGGATTGTTATATTTTGAGTGAATAAATATAATGTATCATATAATATAATATAATGCAACATATAATGAATAGATAATATTGGGAAATATGTGGTAAAAAGTTGCATTGAGAGGTAGTATGTGCAGTTCAGACATTTTTTTTAATAAAGCTAACACTAAAGCTGTTATGGCGAACCTATGGCATGTGTGCAGCAGATGACATGCAGAGCCCTCTCTGCGGGCATATGAGCCGTTGCCCCAGCTCAGCTATGCATGTGCATGAACCTCCCACAATCCAGCAGGTCTTTCAGTCTTCTGCATATGTGTGGAGCGGCTGGGTGCATGTGCAAGAGTCATACAGGCTTGGGGGGTGGGGTGGTGCCCAGGATCAAGTGTGCATGCGTGGGGTTGTGTGTATATTACGCAGTGGGTGGGGTACATACAAGGGGCACATACATGCATTAGAGGTGGGGTGCACAGTGGGTCGCACATGCGTGTGTGCATGCATACACCACTTTCAGCAATCAGCATCAAAAAGGTTAGCCATCACTGCACTAAAGGAGGATCTGGAAAATCAGATGATGGAATCTCTCTGGACTAAGAAATTCTCTATTGCAGTTATTTAGCTTCTACATTGAGAAATAAAATGAAAGAAAAATAGAGCTAGCACACTACTGAAACTTCACTAACTATTCTTAGATTATTTAGGAATAAGAACAATTGACTTCAAAAGACATGGTGCAAAGAAATCATGAGCTGATTTTTTAAAGCTTACAGCTAAAAATGAAAATGCCTGTCAAATCTTTTTGTGCAATGAAACAACAACAAAAAAGAGAAAACAAATTGCTCAATTTTCAAAGGAACTCTTCTTCAATATACATCTTGACTTATATTTTGGTGCTCCGAGATCGCAGTTGATATTTCTACCGTTGGACAGTCCATTCAGACATAAAATGCCCCGTAGAGACAGTGATTGAGAAGGGCACCTCCTGCTGATCTCAGGGACACCGCAAAGTCCCTGAAAGATCCAGGAATAGCCGTTTTTCCAGCGAAAGAAACACAGGAAATGAAGCTGCTGAAGTTGGGACAGCTCCGGAATGGGAAGAAAGCGGAAAGAGAAAGTGTGTCGAATTGGTGAGGACATTTTATTATTAGAAAAAGAGACTATCCCCCCCAAAATTAAGTTAAATTAAAATTGAAGACAGAAGACTTAGCGGTGAAATTAGTCTACATTTAACTTAGTGTGTTATCCTGTTTCTAATTTTTTTTTCACGGATGGAACTTTTGCAAAGGGTCTCTATTTTTTAAACTAAATGGATTAATTATTTCTTCTTTTTTCACTTTTGCTTACACCTATGGATTAAAATTCTCCTTTTTTAAAAATAATGCTTGATTGGATTGTTTTTGATGTCCATTTAAGGTTTTTTTCTTTCTTTCTTAAGCTTGGAATATAAAGAAGATAATAAGAAGGATTATAAAGAGGGTTGTAACAACAGGAGGAAAAGCAATTACAATGCCACTTAGAGATTGGAAGCTGGATACATTGTTTTTTCTTCTTTCTCTTTGATCACTTGAGATTCAAGGTTCTTTCAGTTTGTTTACAACAGTGATAGCAGGAAGAGCACAAGTTGTTTATACAGGTGCCTTTTGGGAGTTCTATCACTAGCTATTGGAGGGAAGACAACATTTTGACTTGAGAGATAATAAATGAACCTATTTGAAGTTTATTAAAATAGCCTTGAACCCTATAGTGGCAGTGTCTGCAAAATTGAAAGAGTGGCTCAGCAGGAAAAAGAAACTGTAACATTGCAAATGATTATGTTTGAAATTCAAAATCTATTAGTTGTGACAGAGAGAATTGAAAAGAGATTGGAGAATATGGAATACAAAACAGAAAAATTTGATGGAGAAACTGAGGATGTTTATCAAATGAAGAAAGCGGAGGACAGAGTTCAAAAGATGGAAGAAAAAAATGAGCAAAGAGATAAGAAAAATATGGATACTGACAACAAAGTGAGTGTGGTTGGTAGTGGCAAGAGCAGAATATGGAAAGGGGAGATAGATGGATTGGAACTCTACCCCAGACTTCAAAGCACAGAAGAAGAAAAGAGAGAAAAATTGACAGAGATAAGGAGAGAAATCTTAATAATAATAATAAGTTTGAATTTATTATTAGCCGCTCCCTTTCCAAGTAGGACTCGGGGCGGCGTACAATGGGGCATATAAAACACAGAAAATATATAAAACACATAGGCGTACATACAGAACATACATACAGATACACAAACACGGACTCGGAGGAGGTAAACAATTTACATCATATAGACAGTTAAAAGACCCGCATTAAAATACCCCAATTGTAAAAACCCGATATAAAATTAAGATTTAACGTTTAAAATACAATTTAAAAACAGTTAGGAGGAATAAGAATAATTACGATTGAGCCAGGCCAGATAATTGAAAGAGGTGGGTCTTCAGCTGTACACGGAAGGAGCGGAGATCGGAAGTAATCCTGATGTCACGGGGGAGGTCATTCCACAGGGCTGGGCCCACCACAGAGAAGGCTCTGCTCCTGGGTGTCGCCCCCCGGCACTGTTTGGCGGACGGCACCCGGAGAAGTCCCTCTCTGTGTGAGCGAATTGGTCGTAGGGATGTGTGGGGCAGGATGCGATCCTGCATATAACTAGGCCCTGTGCCATGAAGCGCTTTAAAGATCATAATCAAAACCTTGAAACGCACTCGGTAGACCACAGGAAGCCAGTGCAGCTCGCGCAGGAGAGGTGTTACAGGGGAGTACCTAGTCCTCCCCATAATCACCCGCGCGGCCGCGTTCTGGACCAACTGTAGTCTCCGAGTGCATCTCAAGGGAAGCCCCATGTAGAGAGCATTGCAGTAATCCAGGCGAGACGTCACTAGCGCATGGGTGACTGTGCGTAGGGCATCCCGGTCCAATAAGGGGCGCAATTGGCGCATCAGGCGGACCTGATGGAACGCCCCCCTTGCCACGGCTGTTACATGGTTATCCATGGACAGCCGGGCATCCAGGAGGACGCCCAAATTGCGCACCTGTTCCATGGGGGCTAGTTGGACGCCCCCGATGGCCAGAGATGGAAACACCTGGTTGAACCGGGAGGCCGGAAGCCACAGCCACTCCGTCTTGGAAGGGTTGAGTTTTAGTCGGTTGCCATCCATCCAGACCCGTACGGCCTCCAGACACCGGGACATCATTTCGACGGCCTCATTGGGGTGGTTCGGGGTGGAAATGTATAGCTGAGTATCATCAGCATACAGATGATATCCCACCCCAAAACCACGGATGATCTCGCCCAGCGGTTTCATATATGTGTTGAACAGGAGAGGCGAGAGTACCGATCCCTGTGGCACTCCACATGTGAGTGGCCTCCGGGTCGAACTCTGCTCCCCTGTCAACACACGTTGCGTCCGATCAGAGAGGTAGGAGCCAAACCACCGTAAGACGGTGCCCCTGACTCCCAGCCCCTCTAGCCGGTGCAACAGGATACCATGGTCGATGGTATCGAACGCCGCCGAGAGATCTAATAGGACCAGGATAGAGGAACAACCCCTATCTCTGGCCCTCCAGAGATCATCAACCAATGCGACCAAGGCCGTCTCTGTGCTGTGCCCGGGTCGGAAGCCGGACTGGCGCGGGTCTAGATAATCATTTTCCTCCAGGTGACGTGGGAACTGCTGTGCTACCACACTCTCTACAACCTTCGCTAAAAAAGGAAGGTTGGAGACTGGACGATAATTGACTAGGTCCGTTGGGTCCAGGGAAGGCTTCTTGAGCAGGGGCCTCACCACCGCCTCTTTCAAGGCGGCCGGTAGAGAACCCTCACCCAGCGAGGCGTTCACCAGGCCCAGGAGCCAGTCGCGCGTAACCTCCCAGGATGCCAGTACAAGCCAGGAGGGACACGGGTCCAATAAACATGTGGTAGGTCGCAGACGTCCACGCAACCTGTCCAAATCCTCGATGGCAACCGAGTCGAACTCCTCCCAAAGCGGTCCCTCAAGACTCGCAACGGGCGTCTCTACTGAATCACTGAAAGGGGTCCATCCCATCCGGATTTGAGCGACTTTATCCTGTAGATAATTCCCAAACTCCTCTGCTCTGCCCTGTAATGGGGCTTCCCGTGGTCTCTCAAACAAGAGGGAACGGGTCACCCGAAACAGGGCAGCAGGGCGGTTATCTGCAGACGCAATAAGAGCGGCACAATGTTGACGTTTGGCCGCTCTTAATGCCACAAGGTACGTCTTCAAATATGCTCGTACCTGTGCTCGGTCAAATTCGGAACGGGAGGATCTCCAACGACTCTCTAGGCGTCTCTTGTGGCGTTTCATCACCCTTAGCTCCTCGGTAAACCAAGGTGCCAGGGTGGTTCGTCGCCGCAAGAGAGGCCGCAAAGGCGCCACCCGGTCTAGGGCCCCGGTAGTCGCACTATTCCATGCGTCTACCAGGTCCTCCACTCGGGGGCGGGTCAGGTCCACAGTAGGTGGCCCAAGTTCCGTCTGGAACCTATCCGGTTCCATCAGGCGCTTGGGGCGGAACCATCTAATACCTTCCAGTTCCGCCTCCTCGCGGCGGGGGGTGGCACCAGGGAAGTCCAGCCGGAGAAGTGAGTGATCCGACCATGACAGGGGAATAGTGTCTAGATCCCCTATTCCCAGATCACTCGTCCACTGGCCAGAGACAAAAACAAGGTCCAGGGTGTGGCCTCCCTCGTGAGTAGGGCCCTGAATTAACTGGGTCAGGTCCATGGCTGTCATGGAAGCCATGAACTCCCGAACCCCCTCAGACGCTTCTCCCATCGACGGCAGATTAAAATCCCCCATCACTAAAAGTTTGGGGGTCTCAACCGCCACCGATGAGATCAGCTCAAGGAGTTCGGGCAGGGCCGCTGAAGTATAGCGAGGAGCCAGGTATACTATCAGCAGGCCCAACTGCCTCCCTGGGCCCCATCTCACGACGAGGGACTCACACCCGGATGTCTGCGGCACAGTGAACTCTCTCGGCTCTAAGTCTTCCCGGATAATCACTGCTACCCCACCGCCCCTTCCCTGGGCCCGAGGCTGGTGAAATGCTCGATAACCTGGAGGGCACATTTCCACAAGGGGTAGACCTCCCTCGTGGCCCAACCAGGTCTCGGTTATTCCGGCGAGGTCCGGGTCCCCCTCCAAAATTAGATCGTGGATGAGGGGGGCCTTATTGACAACGGACCTCGCATTGCATAACAGCAGTCTCAGGCCTTGGGTCTGTAGATCCTGACCACCTAGTATGCAGGGGTTGGTACAAACGACCGGGAATGACCAAAAACCCCGGTCTCCCAACCGACTACGTGCTCTTAAACTGTCCTCGCACCTGCCCCTCCCTACGACCGTTGGTATTAAAGTGCCCTGCACAGGAATGCTATCTTCCTTCTCCTCCCCCACTCCGCTCCCTCCTCCTTCGACCACACCTAGATGCCTGGCTCTACCATCACTCCTGACCTGTTCCCCCCTGACAGAAGCACTAGTGATAACCAAATATAAGATAATGGAAAGAACAGATGATGGGTTTTATGAGATATGGAAGGAACAACATGTTGCAAAGAGAAGTTTATACAAGATTTATTAAGAAAGTAACTAGAACATTAATGCTACAAATGGCAAGAGATATATGACCATATTATTACTGGAAAGATACAGGTTGATGCAATGAAAATGTATAATAAATACTAAATTTAGTTCACTAGTAGTATGTATAAAATGAAGTGACAATAGCTATAGTTAAATAATGATTAATAATGACAACAATACATATAGATATATTAGTTTGATAATATGAAATTTTATATAAACAACACATGGAGAATATGAGAGGAGGTTTAAAAGCCTTATCTAGAATATGTTATAAAGATGTATTGCGATCGGATGATTTTAGGATGATTTAATATGATTATCATATAATCCTATTCTAGATTTTGAATATTATATATAAAAGGATGTAAAAACAATTATAGTCAAATTAAGGTTAAGATATAATAATTGTGATATACATGAATAAAGAGGAATTTAAAATATGTGATTTGATATTAAAAGCAGGTGATGACTATGGAAGAGACACATGGAAATAGTGTAACTAACTGACACAATTTCTACAATTTGTAGTGGAAGATGGCTTTTTTTAATGTTTATTTGTCTGTTCAAAAATAAATAAAAGTTGTATAAATAAAGGAAATATGAACCATTGAATCCAGTACGGCTTAGTACAAAGTCAGCATGTATAACATTATGCTTGATGAGTTCATACTTTCATAGTTGTGTGTGTGTGTGTGTGTGTGTGTGTGTGTGTGATATAAAGAGCATACAAATAGTTTTGATATGTATGTGCAAGTGGCAGATTAATTTTATAAATTTATTTATTGGCTCTTTCCATTCCTTATGTCCCACCCCAGATAACAAGAAAGCCAATAGCAAGATCAAACAAGGCAAAGTTATCTTTAAAAATGCAATCCATGTTCTGATCATCTCAGCCTCTTAGAGAAAGATATTCTAAAGAATGGAAGCTTGTTTCTGGTTTACAGCTCAATCGTATTGATTTCATTGTCACTCCATTGCTTTTGCTGTTGGAGTCGCTAAAGTCATTATATCTATATCAGAGTTCCCCAACATTTCTGAATTTGTGGACTGGTGGATGGGAGAAGGGATGGTTTGCGGAAGTGGCCAGTAAAAGTGAGTGAGCGAACAACATACACACACACCTGCTGCTTATGCAAATTGAGGATGTGAACACTCGGGCACTACTCACGCAAGTGGGACGCATGGATGCATGTGTGTGCTTGCTGGCCATTTCCACGGCCCAGTTGGCTACTTGTGGACCCCTGATCTATACTACAGTAGTAATATTGTAATTTTGTAAACTCACAGTGTTGAATTTTTCAATTTTGTTTCGCACTTGTTAGAGTAATCCTGTCCCAATATACTGTTAATGATTGTCTTGATAAACAATAGTTTTAATTTTATTTTTAAAAATTCTTCTTGGATTTCTTTCTCATTCATTTTACAAATCAATTATTTTTCTCATTTCTCTATATTATCTTTTTACTGAATATTTAGGCAGGCCACTTATAACTCATCTAAATTCACTAGAATAGTTTAGTTATACCACTGTCTTGATGATTTTGGCATTTTATTAAAATGTACAGATTTTCTCTGTATAAGCAGAGAATAAGCAGTTTGGGCTTTACTTGCCCTTTCTTCTTTAGTTCTTCTTGAAAATGACTCACTTCTTTGGGATTGGCCTTTTTCATTTGATCTCGTCAGTGGATCTCGGGCTTTTACTTTGTTTCAGCAGTTTTCTTTTGCATGCAAATTGACTCTCAAAGAACAGCATTTCCTTCCTGCTAGTTGAAATGCTACTTCCTTTGATTCTATTTCTTTTTTGTTTGCTTTCTAAGATTATATTCTAGCAAATGTTCTTTCATTTGCAGAGTATTAGTAATTCCCTCATATTCTAAGGCAAACTGTAGCAATAGGTAAACCTATTTTTGCTGCTTCTGCTAATAAGGCATTTTGGTTTTCAAGTTGTTTCAAAGAAAGAGAGAAGAGAAAAGTTAGTTATATAACTATAAAAACATTAATATTTAAATACCACTGATAGTTGGTCCTAGTTATTAGTTTATTTTACATAGTGGAAAGAACACATGAAAGTACAAATGCTAGTTGCAAATAAAATGTTTGTAAGTAAGCATTATTCATTCTTTTGCTGATGTGAAAGGAAATAGGTACAGTTTATACAGTAGATCAGTGGTGGATTCTAGATCCCAGTACAACCGGTACGGTGCAATGGGGCCAGGCATCCACCACATGAACATGTACAGTGCGCGCGCAGCATGTACATACATACTGCCCGCAACACTCCACGATGCTCTAGCTGCTCGGCAGAGCATTGCACAGGCTATTTATGCTCCGTGCATGTACACGGAAGCCCCGAAAACCTCAAATATCAGTAAGGAGCGTGGCAGGCGGGTGGGCCCTCTGGAGCATCATACTGGAACGGTACCTGGTGCTCCTGCCAAGCACCGGTACGCCTGTACTGGGGCATATCAGTCATAATATAGATATAAAAAGCCTACACAACCATCTTAAAATGCCTGGTTTTTGAGATGTAAATCCAAGGTAAGTCATTTCAGAATTTTTTCTACCTTTAATATAATATATAAGGTATACATTCAATTTAAAAACCAACTGAAATCTTTTAGGGGAGAATGACAACAAAAACCTAACAATAATGTGATTGCATAAGTGTGCACATTCTTTTATAAGTAGGTATTGGTTGTGTCAAAAGTTAACCATTCAAACTAATGTACACAACTGCCATTAATTAAAGGGATTATGATCAAAGTCCTATAAAATTCAATTGAATCTAGTAGGATTTTTCTAGGTTGCTTCTTACACAAAAGTCATGGTCTGCACAGAACTTACAAAACATCAAAATTATATTATTATTGGAAGATATCAGTCAAAAAAAGGATACAACCCCCACCCCCAAGGCATTGAATATATCATGGAATACAGTAAGACCGGCACCAACAAGTGGAGAAAATATGGCACAATATTAATGCAATACAGTAGCAGAGTTGGAAGGGACCTTGGAGGTCTTCTAGTTCAACCCCCTGCCTAGGCAGGAAACCCTACACCATTCCAGACAAATGGCTATCCATCATCTTCATAGAGACTTCCAGTGTTTGGGCATTCACAACTTCTGGAGGCGAGCTGTTCCATTGATTAATTGTTCTAACTGTTAAGAAAATTTTTCCTCAGTTCTAAGTTGTTTCTCTCCTTGATTAGTTTCCACCCATTGCTTCTTGTTCTACCCTCAGGTGCCTTGGAGAATAGTTTGACTCCCTCTTCTTTGTGGCAACCCCTGACATATTGGAACACTGCTATCATGTCTTCCCTAGTCCTTGTTTTCATTAAACTAGACATATCCAGTTCCTGCAACCGTTCTTAATATGTTTTAGTGTCCAATCCCCTAATCATCTTTGTTGCTCTTCTTTGCACTCTTTCTACAGTTTCCACATCTTTTCTACATCGTGGCGATCAAAACTAAATGCAGTATTCCAAGTGTGGCCTTACCAAGGCATTATAAAGTGGTATTGACACTTCACCTGATCTTGATTCTATCCCTCCGTTTATGTAGCCTAGAACTGTGTTGGCTTCTTTGGCACCTGCTGCACACTGCTGGCTCATATTTACAATACAATAGCAGAGTTGGAAGGGACCTTGGAGGTCTTCTAGTCCAACCCCTTGCCTAGGCAGGAAACCCTATACCGTTTCAGACAAATGGCTATCCAACATCTTCTTAAAGACTTCCAGTGTTGGAGCAGTCACAACTTCTGGAGGCAAGCTGTATTTAAATGGTTGTCCACTAGGACTCCAAGATCCCTCTCACAGTTACTGCTATTGAGCAAGGTACCACCTATACTGTACCTGTGCATTTTGTTTTTCTTGCCTAAAGTAGAACATTACTCTTTTCACCATTGAATTTCATTTTACTAGATAGTGCCCAATTTTCAAGTTTATCAAGATCCTTCTGTATCTTAAGCCTGTCTTCTGGAATGTTGGCTATTCCTGCAAACTTAGTGTCATCTGCAAATTTGATGAGTTCTCCATTTATTCCCTCATCCAAATCATTGATGAAGATGTTGAAGAGTACTGGGTGTCAGCCTCTGCTTCGCTATTTGTTTTCGGCTGCCATTGAAACGGGGAGGGGGAACTTGGTATTTGGGAGGGTAAGTTTTAGTACAGGAGAGATTGTAAAAAGGGAGTTTTGTTCTCACCGTCTACTGCGCATGCTGGAGACTGGTGCTTGATGTTGGTCAAGGCCAACTGTCCTGCATACCAACATGATGATGCTCCTTGAAGATGAAACTCACGAGTCCCTTCGGGGAGAGGGGGCGGTCTATAAATTTAATAAATAATAATAATAACATGACACCTGAGGGATTTGCAGATTGGACGGTGGGATGAGGGTTACCGGGAGGAGGGGGTTGGTCACATATTGATATGTATGATTTCGCGCTCTTTTGCCTCAGATCTTGCTTTGCTTAGCTGCTATCTTTTCATAACCAGTGAAAGTACTCTTAATTCTGCAAAATGGAGTTAAGTGGTTTCTTTCTTGGTTGCTGAGGGAGGCCGGCTTGACACTGGGCCTAAAACAGAGCCTTGGGGTACTCCACTGCCTACTTCCCTCCATGTAGATGCAGTTCCATTGAGGACTACACATTGAGTGCGGTTGGTTAGCCAGTTTTGAATCCATCTGGTGGTGATGCTCTCTAACCCACATTCTTCTACTTTATCTAGTAATAGGTTATGGTCTACCTTATCAAATGCCTTACTTTATTCCAGGTAAACTATATTGACAGCATTCCTCTGGTCACTAATTTTGTCACTTTGTCAAAGAATGCAATAAGATTAGTCTGGCATGATCTGTTTTTGACAAACCTATGTTGGCTTTTGGCTATTACTTTGTTTACTTCTAGGTGTTCGCTAATTCTTTGCTTGATCATCTTTTCCAGAATATTTCCTGGTATTGAGGTCAGGCTGATAGGCCTGTAGTTTGCTGGATCTATTTTTTCCCCTTTTTTGAAGATGGGAGCCACATCAACTCTTTTCCAGTTCTCTGGCAGTTCCCCAGTGCTCCAGGATCTCTGAAAGATATAGTTAGTGGTTCTGAGATCTTGTCTGCCAGTTCCTTCAGAATCCTGGGGTGCAATCCATCCAGCCCTGGTGATTTGAATTCATTTAGGGTAGGCTCACTTACTATTTTCTTCCCTATTTCAATTTGTGTTCCTAATCTGATTTTTGTGATGCTGTTTTTGATAGGTTGGACTGTTTTATCCCTTTGTGTAAAGACAAGCTCGGGCTATTTGCTGATATTCTGCCTTAGTTATGTCCCCCTCTTTCCACTTTTTATACTTATCTTTTTTGTCTTTTAATTTATCAAAGAGTTCTTTATGCAACCATGCTAGTTTCTTTTGGGAGCTGTTATTTTTCTTCTTCATTGGTATTATGCTAGACTGGGCTTTTGTAATCTAATTTTTCAAAATTTCCCAAGCTTCTTGAGTTGTTTTCCCCTTGAGGATTCTTATCCATGAAATTCTTCCCAAGCTCTCTCTAAGTTTGTTGAAATTAGCTCTCTTAAAGTCCAAGACTCTAGTTTGACTTTGTTCTACTTCTTGTGTTTGCATAATGTTGAATTCCAATATTGCCTGGTCACTTGCCCCCACAGTTCCTATGGCTTCAACACCTTCTATCATTTCCTCTCTATTAGTGAGAATTAAGTCCAATATGGCGGATCCTCTTGTTCCCTTCTCTACTTTTTGGGAAACAAAGTTGTCTGCTAGGTTCGTTAGGAACCTGTTGGATCTTCCACTTGGTGCAGAGTTTGTTTCCCACTTGATGTCAGGGTAGTTGAAATCTCCCATTATTTTTGTGGTGTGCTTCCTACATACCTTATTTAGCTGAATAGCAACTAAGAAAAGGAACATTTCCAAAAACTGACTATTCCTCTCAATTGATGAAAAACAAGAAGATAATTGATCCAAGATGTTGCCAAGTTGCCCACAGCAACATTAAAGGAATGGCAGGAATTTTTGGCAAGCAGTGGTTGTGTACTACATCTGACAATAATTTTTCAAATTCTTCATATATCTGGACTGTGGGGTAGGGTGGCAAGGAAAACATCCAAGCCCACTACATTTTGTAAATACCTACATCAAGTCTGACAAAAGGATGTTGGAAAATTTCTTATTGTCTGATGAGACCAATTTTGAATATTTTGGCCATAATTACAAAAAGTATGTTTGACTCAGAAACAACACTTTACATCACCAAGAGTACATTAAAGCCATAATGAGGCAGGTTGGTGGCAATATTATGCTTTGGGGCTACTTTTTTTTCAGCTGGAATTGAGTCTTTAGTCAAGATGGAGGGAATTATGAACACTTCCAAATACATTTTTTGGCACAAAACCTTCAATCCTCTGCTAAAATGCTGAAGATGAAGAAGAATTTTACCTTTCAACATGACAATACTTCCAGATCGCAAAAGGTAAAAAAAAGGCTTCATGAGAAGAAGATCAAAGTTTTGGAATGGTCCTGGCATTTTAACAGGGGTGTGTAGAGTTTGTATATGCTCTCTAAGTTACCACGAGACAGAATTTGAATGAATGTGAAAGTTAAGAAAATCCTAATATTAAGAGCAGTTTTATAGTGGAACCAACTACCTAAAGAGATGATAAGCTTTCCTACCACAAAAAACTGAATGCTGCCATAATTTTTTTTTTTAAAAAAGTGTTTCAACAAAGTATTACTGTATTTTTCGGGGTATAAGATGCACCAAGATTTTGAAGAGGCAAATTTAAAAAAAAGTTTTTGCACACTCTGCAGACCTCTAAAAAACATCCAGTTTTTCACGAAAATGGGCCTGTTTTTTGTCAAATGTATAGTCCTTTTGGAGGCTTATAGAGTGCTCCTGGGGTTTGGGGGGAGGAATTGATCAAAGAATGGTCCATTTTTGCTCATTTCTGCCCTCCCCAGCCACCAGGAGCACTCTGAAAGCCTCCTAAAAGCCTTTTGGTAAAGGGGATGGGGTTTCGGGAGGCAAAAAAATGCTGTATTCTTTGTATAAGATGCGCCCAGATTTTAAGTCTCTTTTTTGAAGGAAAAAGGTGTGTCTTATACTTTGAAAAATGCAGTAGTTTAAAGGTGTACACATTTATGCAACAACTTTATGGTAGGTTTTTTTTAAAAAAAATATTTTTCCCCTTAAGGATTTCAGTTTGGTTTTCAGTTGAATTCTATAGCTTATATTAAAGGTGGAAAAATTCTGAAATAATTTATCAGGTTTGATTTTCAGAACCTGACATTTTTAGAGGGGTGTACAGACTTTTTATATCCGTGTGTGTGTGTGTGTGTGTGTGTTTGTGTGTGTGTGTATACTGTGTATATATATTGTTCAGTAATAATGGTTAAATAATGTCATAAAAGTTTGCAGAAACTCGTGTTTAATTGAATGAGATTATATATCTGCCCTTTTTCCTTCTGTTGATTATAATTAACCTGGCAGTACAGCAGTTAGCCTTGTTTGGTACTAAGTGTCTCATATAAATAGTATATATAGTATATGTACTCATATACTACACATACCATTCAAAAGCAAAAAGGTTTAAAAGTCTAAGAGGGTCAATAGATTATATTTTATAGATAACAATTTATATGTTTTCACTTTTCCTGCTACCCTTTCTGTCTTTATAGGGACGAGGAAAATAATAATCTGCTACGTTTGTGTATGTATGTATGCATGTATGTATGTATGTATGTATGTATGTATGTATATATTTATTTATTTATTATGTCAAATATAAAGAAGCTGTGGTTAGTCATCACCTTCTTAATTCATATATCATGAGCAGTTGAAAATAGAGGCCATTTCCTCTTTATACTTATGCCAGAGGAAGAAAAGATAGGAATGGAATGTGAAAACCTGAATTTAGATATGTCTTACCAACATTATAACGAGTTTCTCTAGTACATAATGGAGCTCATTGTTTCGTAGTATTATATTTCATTGGAAGAGAAGTAGTATGGTGGTGGTAGTAGTAGTCCTTAATTAACATTTGTCTTGAAAATTAGATGCTAAATTTCTATTTTTAATCCATGTTTCCCTTTTTCTTTTCCCTGCTGCTTGTTAGCATGTCAGCATTGTAATTATGCCAGCCACCAAGATTAAAGTATTTTCTATTTGCATTCAAGTTTTAGAAGCATTTTGCTGGCAATGCCCATCAATCCTAAATCGTGCCGTAGATCAATTCCTGCAACTTTTACTTGTGATGTTAATTAATTTCAGACCACATTCCACTATTCTTATCCTTCCTGCTAAGTAATCCATCACTGGACTGAAGCAAGGGAAATCCAATCCATCACTGCTGGATCCTGATAGAGGTCTATAAGGGGGAATGCAAGTCATCTTCCAACCAGTAATCAAACAGCAGTGATACATGCCACTTTAAGCTTGTATCATTATATAATGGATGACTTTCTTGTACAGGAGAATTCTGGAGATTTTTCAAAAGAAATCTCTCTTGCAGGTATTTTAGTCTGTGAAATGGAAAAACTATAAACTATTTATCCACATAAATTACATCATCATTTCCAGTTGAAGGCACAAACTAATAAGTATAACATTGGCACTAATCTTTATTTAATCAGCCTTAAAATGATAATTTCAAATGTGCCTAGGTAATAGATTCTTTCCTGAAACTGCTTCTAAAAATGTTTCCATATTTTATAAAGCTGGTACAATCCAGAAGACCAGATCAGGAAAGAGATACCATAAAATGTAATACTTAATAAGAAGAATACTGTAAGCTTCACATAATTTTTCTCCTCTCCTCTTACACCCAAAAATAGTCAAGGCAGAATAGTTCAAATCTGAACATCCAGTCATACACTCCAAAGTCAGGCTCCAGGCAGAAATAAAGTAGAATTGATCTGTTTCCCCGGCCTTGTATTTTGGGCAGCTGGATATCAGTCTTGCTAATAAATATGCCCAGACTAACGTCCAATTGCCAAGTTTTCTTTTCCAGTTCTCCTGATTACCAACACGTTCTCTGTATTAAATTTCTCTATGATTGAATCACAAAACACACAGTATGAGAAAATTCGGTATTAAAACAGCATTATTCATATCCACTTGTCTATCAGCTCAGTTGGAGTACATTGTGAAAGGTTTTATCCTAAAAAATGTATGGTGCAAATTCACAATTATAGCACTTTAATTATATTTGTCCAATAAGAAATATTTCCCTTTTTACTAACAGAATGTCAAAAAATATGTCAAAAAACCCCTAGTACAGTATTAGCAGTAAAGATTAGAAAAACATAGCTGATATGTTAGATCTTCTAAAAACAATATAAGGCGATACAGATCAATTCAGTCAAAATTACTATGATTACAATTGGAAGAAAGTTCTTATAGAATTACAAAAGTGTAATTAAAAACAACCTGGGTGAAATAGGTAGAGGTTATCTTCTACTCAGTTTGTCTGAAAGACTATCTGATCAGTTATATTCATTTGGACAATATCAAACTCCATTTTTATTATTTGAAAAAGTGCATTTTTATGGAATGCCACTTAATATTGTTTTATGAATTATAATGGATTTAAAGCCCAGTATCAATATCAGAAATAGAAAAATAACATAGCAAAGTGGCTGTTGCTAAAAATGGTAATGATACATGACAGTTCATACCTTTAAACTTTCTAGCAAGCTTTTGCAGTTTCTTACCATTTATTTTAATTAAAATAAGAGACTGAAAAGTTCAAAAGAAAATAGCGCACATTTTTAACAAGTCTCTCTCTCCCTCCCTCCCCCCTCTCTTCCCTTCTCTCCCTTTACCTCCCTCCCTTCCTCTATGTCTCTCCCCCTCCTTCCTTCCTTCCTTCCTTCCTTCCTTCCTTCCTTCCTTCCTTCCTTCCTTTCTTTCTTTCTTTCTTTCTTTCTTTCTTTCTTTCTTTCTTTCTTTCTTTCTTTCTTTGTGTCTGTAGTGTGGGTAGGGTGAAATGGGCTACCTAGACATGTTTATGTATCCTTGAAAA
The DNA here is from genome assembly GCF_964273705.1 of Natrix helvetica. Lineage (NCBI taxonomy): Eukaryota > Metazoa > Chordata > Lepidosauria > Squamata > Natricidae > Natrix > Natrix helvetica. Next base: position 42,985,728 of record NC_138550.1, on the reverse strand, counting down.
GACCAAGGTTTATGGATTAACAACATATCTGAAGATAATGTTACACCTGTGAAAGATATGCGAGTGGCCGTTATTATAGATCTGTTATAATATTATAATAGATCAGTGGTTCTCAACCTTCCCAATGCCGCGACCCTTTAATACAGTTCCTCATGTGATGACCCCCAACCATCAAATTGGTGTCTCAGTTCCTAAGACCATTGAAAATATGTGTTTTCTGATGGTCTTAGGCGACCCCTGTGAAAGGGTCGTTCAACCCCCAAAGGGGTCCCAACTTACAAGTTGAGAACCACTGTAATAGATCTGTTAAGGTGGTTATTTTTTTCCTGATAAATTCCTTGGGTTTAACAATTCCATGGTAAATACTTGAAGGTTAGTCCTGTCCATTCTGCAGAACAAATGTGACTATTGAATTTGACAGGTGCAAATTTATGAGAATTGTTATTGTTTTGTTTTTTTTAAAAAAAACAATGTATCAGCATTTTCAGGTATTTCATAAATAGCATAGCTATTTAGCGTAGCTGATATGTGAAAATCAAAAGATTCAGAAGGAAAGCTTCTGATTCATCAGGAAATACTATGTGCATTGTGATATAAGAAACATGTTTGCTATTACTGAACTCAGTGAATAAATAGTTTTTAAAAAGAGAGAATTGTTAAATTTTACAAATAGCATTATCCTTCTCTGGAAATAATTTCAAGAATGTGATAAAGAACATTATGTTTGGAATGGACATATATGTATGTGTAGAATCCTTGTTATCCTTGCTACCAAATTCCAAATGTAGTTTATTTGCATTTTCTTAAACATCCTCCTGCAATTTTACAGAAGTTCGATATTTATATCTCTGGCAATGGACAAAAGACAATTTTATTTTGAGACTGACCCACATATTTGTAGCTCATAAAAACTCTTGATCAACATTGTCATGGGATCCAGTTATTTTGATCAGAATCAAAAAAGCAGCGTTAGATGATAATTATAGCAGCCCAAGGGGGCAGGTCTTGAGTTCTGAGGCTGCAAAGCTGCTTTCATTAGTTTGACCTCTCTTCATTTATGGTCTTCCGTGATGCCACTGATTTTGTTATTAGCCTCTTTATACCATATGAAAGCTCACATACATGGGAGTCTTTTTTTACTGTTCTGTTCTTTACTGTTCTGTTCTCTTTTTTCTGGTTTCTAACATATATATAACATTATATATTATACTGCTGTTGCCATTGTCTAGAATAAATAATTTCACCACTCTTTATTTTTAAGGCAACTTTATTCTACTAGATTGGAATTTACTTATTATATTTCTAAGAAATATAGTCCATATAAAGATGACACTCCTCAAGAACTGATATTGTTTCAAAAGCTATGGCTCGGTTGCTGTCTGGCTCTCAGCTATGTTATGATTATTGCAAATTATTTTAGTGGACTAAATCCAAATTATTCAGCATATTGTTGGTGTGATGTATGCTAAATGCAGTACTTTTATTGGTGACAATGCAATGCAAAGTAGAATTAACCGGTGCAGATAGTTTGAAATGAAAGTAATTCATTTCCTAAAATGAATACCTATGAGAAGCCAAGATAAAATGTATTCCAGTTTCTAGCAGCGCCACTCACTACAAAGTGCCACAGATATTATTTTTAGTAATTTTATTAAAATTATAAATATTATAAACTAAAAAAAAATAAAAGAATGAACAGAAAACAAGACTGCAGAACAGAATAAAAAGGGAGAAAAAATAAAAAATATGAGAAAAAATATAAATATAAACGTGTAACTTGTTTATTTATTTATTGAATTTATTTACCATTACAAAATGATGTATGCCACTCAGAACTGTAACAAAACACCTCTGGGTGGTACATGCATTAAAACATTAAAATCCTAAGAAATAAATATCTCTAAAACAATAAAAATAAATCTTATAGCTTTATCTTCAAATACAACAAATGGTCTCTTCTCCCCATATTTCATCTCTTACCTATAAAACAATTCATTGCGTCTTGAATAGTCCATTAAGAATTACCAGAAATAACAAATATTATAAATGTAGATATTCAAACTGCAAAACTACAGACTAACATTAGGGATCATTGAGCATTTTGACAATGCAAATTTTACAAATTTCCATGCTGGAAGTATCGTTACAAAATAACTCTTTGTATAATTAACTTTGTCTGTAATAACATGTTTCTTGAATAGCACAATGCAAAATTGAGTTTATTCCTGGAGGGGTATTTTATTCCTATTATAGAAATATGTTTAGCTTACTTGACTATAAAATATCAGTGTGTTGCCAAGAGGAAGACTGACTGCCAAATCCATCATCTGTGTATATGTGATTCTATCTAGGATTTGAAGCTCAGTACTACTGTATGATCATTAAGAAAGACTACAATGAAACCATGGAAGGATCAACATATTGTCTATGTTTCCCCAAAATTTAAGTCTATTGTTTTTAAAATAAAGGGTGGAAGGAGGAGGGCAGAAATAGCTTAATATAGTAATTTGGATTGTTTTTAGAAAACTGAATTCCTTACGAATAAGCTAATTTTCTTATTCTAAAGTTTAGAAAATACAAAATAATTTGATAATTTGAGTTGTATTTGAGGTAGTAGAAGATGATCTTCATCTAGGACCTATTCAATTTTTACAAATTTTGTCCTTTTGCAAAGAAATGCAAATTAATTCCAATTTAGATTCTTGTGGAAGTAAATTATGGCATTTAACTCCAATTGCCTAGCATTTGACTTCTAAGAAATCATATTTTATTAAGTGCACATTATATAAGATTGCCAAAAAATTCTTCAGAATTTTTGTTTACCTTGATTCAGTTCCCGCATTCTCACACAGCATTATTCATAGAGTGTTTCTGTCTTTAGTGTTATGTCTGCAATATCTCAAGGAAATATAAAATTGTAAGATAATGAATATTTCAGAAAATGCTACTGCAGAGAAAGTTTGTACCTGGGCAGTCTAGCATTATTCATGTATCTGGTATTAAATTCGACTAAATACATCCACAATGCTTTTAGACACTCTGATACTTGAGAGTTGGGAATGTTGTGAAGGACCAATAGAAGATCAAAGCTACAGGAAAAATAAAGATAAAGTTATGTCAGGAAGGAAGGGAAGGGAAGTATTGGATTAATGATCAACAGAACTTCATTTCAAAGTGATCCTCACAATTACAGTATATTTTTTTAGGATTTATTTATTATACTTTGCTGCCCATCTTACCATAAGGTAACATATGTTTACGTTATTCTATAGCAAAAGATAATTGGCTGACAGGAAGTGGGATAATCCAAATAGGAGAACTGTTTAAAACTGCAAGGAAATCACTCTCTTTCTCAAAATTTCCAAAGAAGTTTTTAAAGGTAACCCAATGTAAGCTTATGTGCAGTTTTCAAATCACGAATAACTGTTGCTAAGTTCAACACAGTCAGGAAGGGTTGCAGGTGGCACATTAGCTCTAATTAATCAATATACCTTACCATAGTGCCCACAATAAATCCATTGACGTGTAATGCGAATTATCTTAACTATCTTGTCTTATCTACAGTTGACTCTTGTCATCTCTTTTTTTTTCCAATATTTTTTTTATTTTTTATTTTCAAAACAAACACATCACATCCTTCTTTACATACTGTAGAAAGTGTATCAGTTGGTTACAAAAAGGCTTTCGTGCATCTCTTCCACAGTCAACAAACAAAATTCATATTAACTCAAGTATTTTAACTCAGATATTTATACATGTTACCATCATCATACCTTCATTTTCATTTGACTATAATTGTTTAAACGTCCTTCATCATAAAATATACCAAGATTTAATACATAACCACATACTGGCATTTCATTTACTATTTCTAAAATCCTCCAATAACACTGAATCCTTATGTCCTATTCTAGCTAAACATCCATAATATTTAATAACAAAATTTTCTAATCCTCCTTTCCAAATTACTGTTTGCAATTTACATCCAGTTTCCTTATGTTGTACCCATACCTGTATATACTTAGTTATCATTATCCCTATTTTATTTAACTATATCCTGTATCATAATATTTCCCCCCTAATAATCAAGACTTAACTGTATCTACTTTAGTTTTTTTATTAACCTTTATATATAATCCAAAAGGATTTCTAATCTTCCTTTCATGGGTAACATTCAATATTCATATCCAATTACTACTTAACATAACACTACACATTGTATACATTATTATCATTATCAATTATTTAACTATATCTATTGTCACTAAATTTCACTAACTTTAACTATTTTTAAATTATACTCTTCCATCAACCTGTATCTTTCCAGTAGCAAAACAGTCTCATATCTTCTGCCATTTGTGGTGTCAGTCTTCTAATCATCTCCTTAATCAACTTTGTATGGACTCCTCTTAGCAACTCCTTGCTTATAAAATATCTCATGTAATTTCAATGCCCTTCTTCTGTTTCCTTAATCAGCTTATCTTTGATTGTCGATAGTGTTAGCAATGATATTGCTAATAAAATTTCTCTCTTTAAATCCATAAATTCTTTTGTTTTTTGTTCTTCTGTAACTTGCCATCTGGGGTAGATTTCCCCTCCATTTAATTCCTCTTTCAGTATTCCACTCTTTCCATTTTCAGAGACAAACCAATCACCATAAATATCAGCAATTTTAATTTCTTTATATTCATTTTTCTCTTTGATTTTTAGAATTTTAACCATTACTTTTTCCACTTGATAAACATCTCCAACTTCTTCGTCATATTTTGCTGTTAGTTGCTCTAAGTCTTCCAACTTCTTCTCTATCCTCTCATATGGGTTTGATAATTTCTGTATTTCTGAGAATATATTTTGCAGACTTAAAGTTTTTTTCTGCTGTTGAAATTGTGCCATTTTCTCCAGCTAACAAACACTGCTGCTCTAGCTTGGAAGGTTAATAAGATTAAGCATAGATTCACAATAACATTTTATTTTTACTTTTCTCCGGTTAAGGATATACTTCAAAGGGACATCTGTATGCTTTTCTTCTTATCACTCTCTATAAACAAGCAGTGAGACCTTGGAGTGCCAAGCCAGGTTAATCAGTGAGAAAAGTAAGAGTGTTTCATTTCCAATACACAAACTTCCAGCCTCCAAGCAGCAGTGTTATTGTTGCAATTTTCTTTGTTTCCTTTTGTATCTGTTTTGTATTTCAAGTTTTAAAAAGTCTGATTCTTGAATGAGTTAGAATGAGTTAGAATGAGAAAGAGGAGAATTTTAGTCCACAGGTTAAAAAGAATAATAAAAGGAAAAAAAAATAGAAGAAAACTTAATCCATTCATTTTAAAAGGCTTACATAAATTCTATCCATGAAGATAGCATTTAAAAAGTAAGATAACCCACTGTCCAAAACCATTCCAAACTTAATTCTGCTGCTTCTTTCTTCTATTCTCCAATTTAAATTAATTTTAAGTTTTTTATAGGCAGTCTCTTTTAAAATGGTAAAAATTCCTCACCAGCTGGAAACATTTTCTCTTTCCGTATCCTTCCGTTTAGGAGCCGCCCCGACTTCATCAGCCTAATGGTTGGATTTTTTGTCGCCGGCTTGAAGAACTTATCTTGGATCGATCAGGGACTTTGCGATGTCCCTGAGATCAGCAAGACATATTCTTCCTGTTCACCGTCTGCAGGACGGTTTAGGTCCGTTTGGACCACCAAGTGGCAAAAGTATCGACAGCGATCTCAGAGCATTGAGATTGCATGTCGTCTCTTCGCGACATTGGCTCCTCCTCCGACTCTTGTCATCTCTGATTCTATAACATGTCATCAATTTCTTCTTGTAAATTTAGAAAAAAGTATTTTTAAATTATAGATAGATTCTTCCTTTGAAGCCTAATTAGAAAGGAGGAATGAAATTCAGTAGTAGCCATTGCTTTGTCTTGCTTTGCTTTACTTTACTTTGCTTTTTTGTTACTTTGCTTAACTAATTTAGTTTAAGATATGTACAAATTAAATTATTGTATACATGCAAAATGTATGTATCAAGGCATAATGCCTTGGTAAGGCCACACTTAGAATACTGCATTCGGTTTTGGTCGCCACGATGTAGAAAATATGTGTAGACTCTAGAAAGAGTGCAAAGAAGAGCAACAAAGATGATTAGGGGACTGGACACTAAAACATATGAAGAACGGTTGCAGGAACTGGGTATGTCTAGTTTAATGAAAAGAAGGACTAGGGGAGACATGATAGCAGTGTTCCAATATCTGATGGGTTGCCACAAAGAAGAGGGAGTCAAACTATTCTCCAAGGCACCTGAGTGTAGAACAAGAAGCAATGGGTGGAAACTAATCAAGGAAAGAAGCAACTTAGAACTGAGGAGAAATTTCCCAACAGTTAGAACAATTAATCAATGGAACAGCTTCCCTCCAGAAATTGTGAATGCTTCAACACTGGAAGTCTTTAAGAAGATGTTGGATAGCCATTTGTCTGAAATGGTATAGGGTTTCCTGCCTAGGCAGGGGCTTGGACTAGAAGACCTCCAAGGTCCCTTCCAACTCTGCTATTGTATTGTATTATACTGACAAATGTACCATTATACACAGTAATTCAATGTGATTAATGTCAAAATCTGTCTCTAAAGGTATTACTGTTTTGCTCATATGAATTTCCTATGAGTAATCATGATTATAGCAATAGCACTTAGACTTATATACTGCTACACAATTCTTCACAGCCCTCTCTAGGTGGTTTAGAGAGTCAGCATATTGCCCCTACAATCTGGGTCCTTATTTTTCCTGCCTTGGAAGGATGGAAGGCTGAGTCAACCTTGAGCTGGTGATAGTCAAACTGGCAGCTAGCAGTCTGCTGTAAGGACAGCTATTGATTATTTCAATAAATAACAGGTGGGAACATCATCAAATCAATTTTTTATTATGTAAATATTAAAACCTTGGATGATGCACATGGTAGTTATAGAAATGAAGAATTAGGCATACGGTAAAGATGTATCTAAATAGTCAGAACTTTGTTAAGATGAAATAATATTTATATTAATAAAATAAAATTACTCCATTTAAAACCGTGTGCAGTAAGCGAGGCTTACCAAATCATTACTAATTCATGAGGTAAAATGAGCTATTTTCTCCCCTTTCCTGATAATACTTTTACAATTCCATATTACTTTGTATTATTCACTCAATTTTCTTCTTCTTTTAGGATGTAGCTAATATGCAAACACTTCAAACATCCTTTGAGTACACAGTCTTTTGAATTCTCTAAAACCAATAATAGTAAAAGCTTTAGCCCAATTAATTTGAAATTTCCTGCTGAGGCACACATTACTTTCATTGCTCTTCAGATAAATTCATAATATATGGTGAAGAAATAAATACCTACATGAGAAATACCTAATTTTGTTTCTATGTGGGTGTCAGACAGAGAACAAGATTGTGTACATACCTATAAAGCTAATTAATTGGGTGGATTAAGTACCAGATTAGTATTTTGGTATTAATTTATGGACTAACTTTTATCATTATAGTTTCAACATAAATATATTTTACCATTTCAATCATATCCATGTTGATGTATATTTTTTTAAAAAAATGTTATCCAACTGACATAATTTTAAAAATCCATGAAAATCCATAAAAACATGAGGAAAATAAGATTGTGTATTGTCCATTTGAAACTTAGATATCTCATAAAGAGAAAAATTAGAAAGAATGTATGTGATTAGAGAGTTGGATTGAAAACGGGGAAACCCAAGTTCAGCCATTATATTCTAGATTCAATTGGAAAGAAAAAAAAAGAAAGAAAGAGAAGAAGAAGAAGCTAATAGTAAATAAAAATGTTGATTTCCTTCACTGACAACAAAGAATTATTGCATTTTGATATTTCCATATATTACAACTGTACTACTTAGTATAATAATGGTAACGGACTATAATTACTCTGATCTGTACTGAGAAACAAATTTAGCAGAATATTGTATATTCAGTAAATTCCTGGATTATCAGAAAAGAAAGGCAGATGGAATGGTTCAGATATGGATAAAAACAGTCTTTACAAAAAAGCAGCAAACAAGTTATTACAGTTATACATATAGTATATGATGTAATCTTTTCAATAATATTCATTTTGCCTTGTTTCAAAAGTTTTAAATTTTAATATGATTTATTTTTCCTTCTGTATAGTCTGATATGTTTGAAAATGTTCAATTGAACAAACTATGTTTAAGTCTTTCATTATTGCAATATGCCCTTTGTTGCCATTACCCTTGTCTGCATGAATCCAGGTGTGCTTCAGATTGTATTATGTTTGTTTAATGCAGTATGTGCTGTTAAATATAGCACTAGCTGCTGCTTCAAAAATGATATTATTTTGGTTGGTTTGTAGAACCTTTTAGGATTCAACAATGTATTATTCTTCCGTTTGTTTTTGAAAATGTAAAAATGGCTAATACTCTCAAAATATTGAAATGCTAAAGGAAATACTGGTTAAGAATATATGGTGCATCCTTATAATAAGATCACAGTAAAGTTCTGTCTTGCCAAGGCATATTGACTTTACATTTCCTGAGATGATTAGCTGCCAGCTTTAATCAAATTGAGAAGTAATTACCAAATCAAAACTTGATTAGCTCTTTGCTTCATTTGCTAAAATTACAGTTTATACAGTTGAAATGATGGGGGACGGGATATGTCGGCACTTCGCATAAAACCTAAGTTGCTGCAATATGAGAAAGAACTAGTTAATGGGAGTTTTTAAGTAAGAATAGTTTTACTTTCCTCCCTCCCCCCCCCTCTCGCACATGCACATGCACACGCACACAGAAACACAAAATGACACATATACTATACGTTTGGTTTGGTTTGGTTTGGTTTATTTGGATTTGTATGCTGCCCTTCTCCAAAAGGACTCAGGGCGGCGTATAACATTAAAAAACACACATCTCAAAAGTTTAAAAAGATTAAATCCATTAAACGTTGTATGTATGTATGTATGTATAGGTATACATGCACAGCTACATACCAGGGTGGTATTCAGTAGGTTCTGACTAGTTATGGAAAACTGGTAGTAAACTTTTTACAGTATCCTTCCCCTGGAGTGGGGTGGAAATGGAGATTTTATAATATCCTTCCCCTGTCATGCCCACCAAGCCATACCATGCCCACCAAGCCACACTCACAGAACCGGTAGTAAAAAAAATAATAATAATCCCACCATTGCTACATATATTGGTGCTTAAAAGCTGTGAACCCTTTTGAATTTGCAATATATCTGCCTAAATATTACCTAACATGTGACATGTTTTCCTAAACATGTCTTAAAAGTAGAAAAAAACGTTATGGGTATGTTATGTTGATTTTATTTGTACCTCCATCATTATCTTTGTATTTCACTTTTTCTTTTGTCTTTTTTTCTTAGTTTATTATTAAAAAGCAACTGAGAAAAAAGTTCTCTATGCTACATCTCTGATTTATGCAATAAGGAGGAAGCAATCATCCTGTCTCTTGTATTGCTTACAGTAAACATTATGCATATTGGAAATATGATTTATATAGTGGTTTCATTATGTCTACATAGACTATTGCACAAACAGTAACATTTATTGGAATTGTGCAGTAAAAGGCAGACAGTCTTTAAATCTCTAGAGAGAGTACTAACAGAAGGCTGTCTTGCATCCCTGCTATAGCTCTAGCTGAGTGCATTTAACTTGACCTACATGCCTAAGTATTACTCAAAGATTAGCAATGTGATGAACAAATAGACAATATTTTATTGTATACATTGCTAGTGCAAAATCTAGCAAAGTAAAGCATCTTTCAAAAGAAAACTTTATAAAGATATGAATGAATTCTAGTCAGAATTTGAATCTAGTTGTCAAATAAATGCATACCACTGACAGTGAATTAAAGGTAGAATACAAAACGTTAATTTTGGATGTCGGATTATTGTGAAAACGTTTTATTAATACATTACGTTTTATACATATTTATATCAGCTACTAGAACTTGAAATGTTTCTGATTATGTTTAAAATTCTGCTTAAGCAAAAAAAAAACTATATAATGTTAAGAGTTAAGGAACAATACCTTCAACTTAGGACAGAAGCTTTTATTGATTTAACTAAGGCTAAATTATCACAAATTATTTTACGTTTCTGGGAGTATAAAATGTAAAATTTCTTCGCAGAATCTATTTATCATTTAAATATATCATTTATTTTTAATCATTCTCTTTTGAAAAAGAGAACTGATTACCAGTTCAGTGCTAGTGGTTTGAAATATTCTACAAAGCCCTTCTTTAGTGTTCATTTGACTATACAGTGTGCTGGTCTATTATAATTTACATGCTGCTCCTACTTTTTTCCATTGCAACTCCCTATACCTATTCTTCTTCTCAGTTCTGTAATCTCAGTCATTTCTCTATGAGTACAGTGTTTTACATAATCTAGACTCTATTTAGTAAAAATAATTAGAAGGCTTCTCTATGGCAGAATTAGTCCTCCTTGAAAATTGGCTGTTGAAATAAAATTATGAGTTAAGGTCTAATTTATCATATTTATGTGGATGGAGATGATAGGTAGGTAGGTAGGTAGGTAGGTAGGTGGGTGGATAGGTAAGTAGGTAGGTAGGTAGGTAGGTAGATGATAGATAGATAGATAGATAGATAGATAGATAGATAGATGATGATAGATAGATATTGTTCACCATTTTATTTGAAAAAATATAATAAATAATTAATAAACGCTTGATGCAAGTACATAAAATAAATAATTTGTTTTAGAGCTTTAGCCAGTGATTTATATGTGAATTTCTGAAGAATTTTTTTTAAATTCCACTTCTCATTTGATTTGGTCATCATGAACAATGGTGAAAAAATGAAATCCAGCAACATTTCAAATACCATATGTCACCTTACTTGGAATATTGGAGTAATATGTTCTCTTTTGCTATGCAACTTTAGTAGAATGTGGGTTGACATTTAAAAACTGTAATTTCTTTGTCTAAAGGTTATAACACAACATATGGCTTATAACTTGAAAGTCAATGTGAATTATGTACCGAGACAATTCTCAATCCATTTCAAAATAATATGTGGTGCTTAGTGGTGGTTGCTGCTGCTCTTGAAGTAGTGCTTGTTCTCCTTACTTGGACATTCATTTTAATCACACAATATTATATAGGAAATTCATGAGTCATATTGCAGTGCTTTGATCATATTACTATCTTGTTTGATTAGTGTGTTATGCTGTGAGTGCAACAGCAGTGTGCATTTTGGTTTAGTCATTTTATTTCATCATCTGAATCTAACTTTTTTCTTTCTTTTTATTAATAAAGACTTTTTTAACAAGGAATTATATTTTCAAAGAAAGAATAATCAATATTTACCATATATTTTTCACTGTATTGTGTTTAACTGGTTACAGGTATAAATAATCTTTACAATCATAGTATTTATCATCTTACTGATAAATACTATGATTGCAATAATGTCATATTATTAAGACTTTAGTATATGTTTACAAATATTATGTAAAATGGTTTACGTAATACAGTTTTTTCTGTATTTATGTATAGGCATTGTTAGCTCAGTTTGATTTATAAATTTTATTACAATAAGGCACTAAATATAAAATATTCAGGAGCTATCACAAAACATATGGTACATCAGTATACAACATATCATAAGGCTGTAATGTTTCTGGTTAGATTAGGAATTAGATCAGGGGTGGACTCCAATGGGTTCATCTGGGTTCGGTAGAACCTGTAGCTAATATAATGGCCAATTCAGAGAACCTCCAAATCCAATCCCTGGCTGGCCCCTCCCACCCCACCCCTCCCAGGAGTCTCCAGGTGGTCCATTTTGGATGTGAGGTAAGTGCAGGGCCTGTGCAGAGGCTTGGGGAGAGGGGAAAATGGGCCACCTAAAAGGTCTCCAGAGCCTGGGGAAGGCAAAAACATCACCCCCGCCATGGTGCAGAAGGCCAACTAGGCCACTCCCACCATGGCCATACCCACCCAGCAACCGAGCAGAGAACCCGTTGCTGAAATTTTTAAAGCCCACCCCTTAATTAGATCATATATATTGTTCAATATTTTCAGTAAAAAAAGCATGCAATCATTATTATTATTACTCTTATACTGATATGACTATCCTTAAAGTTATGCCACAATTTACATGGATTTATAATTATAAATAGGGAAGAATCTGAAGTTTCAGTGAATAAATGATAAGCAGCATTTTGTTAATTAATATTCTTGTAGTAAACATTTTATTTTATTTTATTTAAAAAGAATAGAGTCTAGGGCATAATTGTTGCCTTTATATAAATTAAGATGTACACTCATCATTGTGTTTGTTTTTTGGACTATTTCTAATTTCCTTTTAACTTTTGTACTATGTGTTTTTTAATGCTGTACGCCGCCCTGAGTCCTTGGGAAAAGGGCGGCATATAAATCCAATAAATCCAATCCAATCCAATAATAAAAAACAAAAAAATGTAGTGAGATTTTTTTCTCTTTGGATACATGTGAGAAACCTATTCATGATTCTAAAACTCAGCTGACTGATAATATATTTTAGAACAATTTGTAATTAAAGTTCAAGTTTCAATTTTTTATAAAATATGAAAATTGAAGATCGATACTTTTTTATTGATTGATTGATTGATTGTCCTGTCTTTATTATTTTTAAAAACATAGAATGTAATTTTACCATTTGGTATTAATATTTGATATCAAATATCAGTTGACACATGGTGGCATGTTTTAGACCTGTGCAGCCTTTCGTATTTAGTTTTAAAAATGGGTTTTTAGAGAGTGGTAACATTTTTTTTTACAACTCTTTAATATAGGTACAACTTTTCCCACCATGTACAGTAGCTTAGCAGCAGTGTTGCTATGTTTACAATCCCCTGTTCTTGAAATACTTCCGAGTTTGAAGTTACATAGTATTAGATATAACCTTTACTTCAATGCTTTCATTAATTATGAATTAACCTGCAATCAAAATCATAAATCTGGCAGACAGAGCCATAATTGTAAATGTATACATAGTCCTTGATTTAAGACCACCATTGAGACCAGAATTTGTGTTTCAAAGCAAGATAATTAGTTGTGCCCAGTTTTACCTTTCTTGCCATAGTTAAGTGATTCACACAGCCGTTAAGCAAATACAGCTTTCCCTAATGATTTTGCTTGTCAATGACCCTAAGATGTAATTTTGTGTTGTAAGTTTGCAATTTTGATCGCATGGAGATGCTGTGATAGACATAAGTGTAAGAACCATTTGTAAGACACCTTTTTTAGTATCGTTGTAACTTTGAATGGTTACAGCTTTGACTTAGGTTGTAAGTCAAGGACTACCTATAGTTTGAATTTAAATTAATAGTTGCCAAAATTCATAGAACAAAAGATTTAGAGCATGATTTCCAAAAGGGTTTAGAACCAGAGATAGGTATGATTATATTAACCTTAAATCAACTACATAGAAAGTTAGTTCAGTGTTGACCTGCACTCAGGTGGATCCTTAAACACTAGATAATATAAGCGTCCACCTCGGCAATGTTGATATTGATCAATATGATTTACAAATCCAGTTGTCTCCAATCTCAGCTTTCCTGAACTAAATCTTCTTCTAGGTATAGAAGGTACATGGTTCCAAATGTAAGAATGAGTTCCATTCATGAGATCTGTCCTTAAGTCAAAACTGTACATAAGCTGGAACATTATAATTGCATAGTACTTTATAAGTAGACTTATGGCATGAACCTGAACCATTATATAGTTAACTTGAAGCATTTTATATTCTATATTTTGGCCCAACAGCCTCTCTTCTTACCTATGGTTATCCTTAAACCAAGAACTTGTTGGAACTGTGTTTCATTTCCCTACTGAAATTAAGATTTCAATATTCCCATGGGCTGGAATGAACAAAACACTGGTTGAAAATAATGATTTTAACAGCTAGGGTTACGTAAGATAGACCTTTCTACTGCTATGAAGTCCAGGACTCTTTTTTATAATTCCTTGACTACTTCTATTTACTGTTACCTTTCAAGGCAATCTGGCTGGTGTGAGTGGCATATTTACTATATCAAATAAGTTCATTTATATATCCACAATATTATTTATGCTATTGAATAGAAATACAAGGGGTGTTTTATTCATTAAGTGTATAAAACAAATGATTCATTTTACAAACATAGCTATGCAAACTTGACAAAATAATTAGAAAGGCCAGTTTCAACTCACATTGTTACAGGTAATGGTAACCTGTCTGATTTGTCAGTTATTGCAATTGAGAATCAACTGCAGTAACTTAATGAATCAACAATGTTGAAGAAAAGTGCAATTTGAAATATTAATAACCATGGACTTATTTTGTAAGATAATATTAAGCACCATATCTTTAAAATGAATGTCGGTTTTTGGAATGTTAGTTATTTATTATTATTATTTATTCACATTTCTAAACCGCCCCCTCTCCCAAAAAGGGACTCGGGGCGGTGTACAGTCCACAATAAATCACAGATAAAATACAAATATAAATAGAACTATAAATATATGTATGTATGTGGAGGAGGTTAAAATTAAGAGTACTGTACTGTAGTGTATGGTAACTGCTACATTTACTATGTCAACCAGATATTCACATCACAGCACTGAAGAATACCTTCTCTCTGTCCATCTCTCCCCCCTCTCTAACATAGGACCAACGTTTCCATGTTAATTACCCACAAGTTGATTTATTCCCTTTGCACATTTTCTTCTAACAACAAATTGTATTGAAAAATACAATAAATGCATTTTATTGTAAATGTAAATATACTTTTGTTTTGTTTTAATTCTCATTACAAATGAAAGATAGTTGCAAAATAACTGGATTCCATATGAGAAAGTTAAGTCCTGATTATCAAATAATTTATTTATATATTGTTTTAGAGTTGACCCAAATTTCAGAAATTTATATTTTTTTTATTTCTTATGACTTACTATAACAACTTTTAATTATTGCTTCCATTTCAAAAGATATTTTATCTATTTTGAATTCAAAGCTTTTTATCTTGTTTTTTTATGTAATGAAAACTTGATTGTCAAGACGAAAATTTAGTAGATTTCTAAATCACATTTTTGGATTCATACATACAGTACAAATACACACACACACACACATACAGAGTCCTTGACTTACCTGAAACATGAAAACCCACTCGCAGTCTGAGTGTCCTTTAGGTGCTTTTTTGAAAACTTCAAGAGGACTCTCATGTGTTTTTCACTGAGGAGAGGCTTCCATCCAGCTACTCTTCCATAAAGCCCAGATCGGTGGACAGCTGCATTGATAGTTGTTCTTCTGGAACTCTATCCCATCTCCACACAGGAACTTTGGAGCTCAGTCAGAGTGACCATTGGATTCTTGGTCACTTGTTTTACTAAGGCTCTATTCCCTCGATTGTTCAGTTTGACCAGTTTGTGTCAAACCTCTTCCATTTGAAAATTATGGAGGCCACTGTGGTGTTAGGAACTTTCAGTGCAGCAGAATTTGTATTGTAGTCTTCCTCAGATCTGTGCCTTGCAATAATCCTATCTGTGAGCTCTGCAGGCAGTTTCTTTAACTTATGGCTTTTGCTCTGCTACAGTATGCATTGTCAGCTGTCACACTTTCTATAGAGAGATGTGTGCCTTTCCAAATCATGTCCAATCAATTTAATTTACCAGGGTCCACTCCATTCAAAGTGTAGAAACATGTCAGCAATGATAAAGAGAAATGGGAAGCCTTAGAACTAAATTTCATGTATTGTTGCAAAGGAACTGAATACTTATGCCAATGTGATATTTCAGTTTTTTCTTTTTAATAAATTTACAGACATTTATAAAATTTTGTTTAAACTTTGTCATTATGGAGTACTGAATGTAGGTTAATGAGAAAAAAATGAATTTCAACAACTATAGAATTTTTCAATAACAAAATTGACAAAAGTGAAGGGGTTTGAATACTTTCTAAATACGCTGTAGGTTCCTCCCTGCATTTGCTGGGTAGTTGATGTGATTTAATCCCTTGGGTAACCATGGTGGGAATATATAATCTGGGCATTTAATCCCAATATTTTTGCTTACTCCTCCTAGAAACCCACCACAGCAATGAGGCAGCACCACAACACTAGGGTGCTATATAGAATATGCTTGTTTGGAGTTATTATAGTCCCTACATGGTGAACTCTTTCCCAAATTTCTTCAAATTTCACACAGAGAGGATGAGGATTTTATATTTATAATTAATTACAATGGTTGACATATGTAACAGAAAAATAAAGGAATAACCTATTGGACTTTCCTAAATTAGTTGCTAAGCCAGATCAGCTACTTACAATATATGATCACACAAGTATTTGGTATCTATGGAATGGAACATACAAGTAGGAGGATTTAAATTATTTAAAAGAAATAGGCCAAATAAGAGAGGAGGTGGAGTTGAACTATATATAAGAAATAACTACATCTCTACAGAAACAGAGCACAACAATGATGAGAACTATCTTGAATGCATTTGGGTCAATATTAAAGGTTTGGGGGGGGGGTGGCATTGCCATAGGTCTATACTACAGGCCACCCAACCAAGCAGATAAAGTTTTTGCTAGTCAGCTAACTAAGGTATGTAGTAAGCACACCACAGTAGTAATGGGGGATTTTAATTACCCTGACATCAATTGGGAAACAAATTGCACCAAGTGGAAGATCCAACAGATTCCTAACAAACCTAGCAGACAATTTTGCTTCCCAAAATGTAGAGAAGGGAACAAGGAGTTCGGACATATTGGAATTAATTCTCATTAACAGAGAGGAAATGACAGAAGGTGTTGAAACCACAGGAATCCTGGGGGCAAGTGACCATGCAATATTGGAATTCAACATCATGCAAACACAAGTAGTAGAACAAAGTCAAACAAGAGTCTTGGACTTTAAGAGAGCTAATTTCAATAAACTTAGAGAGAGCTTGGGAAGAATTCTATGGATGAGAATCCTCAAGGGAAAACAACTCAAGAAGCTTGGGAAATTTTGAAAAATGACATTACAAAAGCCCAGTCTAGCACAATACCAATGAAGAAGAAAAATAACAGTTCCCAAAGGAAACCAGCATGGCTGCATAAAGTACTATCTGACAAATTGAAAGATAAAAAAGATAAGTATAAAAGTGGAAAGAGGGAACATAACTAAGGCAGAATATCAGCAAATAGCCCGAGCCTGTAATGATGAAGTGAGGAGAGCTAAGCCTCACAATGAAGAAAGGCTTGCCACAAAAGTAAAAAATAACAAAAAAAAGCTTCTTCCAACATGTTAAAAACAAGAAAAAAAAGTTAAGGAAACAATTGGTCCATTGCTGGGAGAAAGTGGCAAGAAGGTGACAAGCAACAGGGAGAAAGGAGAACTATTTAACTCATTTTTTTGCATCTGTCTTTACGCAAAGGGATAAAACAGTCTAACCTATCAAAAACAGCACCACAAAAATCAGATTAGGAACACAAATTGAAGTAGGGAAGAAAATGGTAAGTGAGCCTACCCTAGACGATTTCAAATCACCAGGACCGGACAGATTCACCCCAGGGTTCTGAAGGAACTGGCAGACAATATCTGAGAACCACTGAACTATATCTTTCAGAGATCCTGGAGCACCAAGGAACTGCCAGAGGACTGGAAAAGAGCTGATGTGGTTCCCATCTTCAAAATAGGGAAAAAATAGATCCAAGAAACTATAAGACCTATCAGCCTGACCTCAATACCAGGAAAGATTCTGGAAAAGATGATCAAGCAATGAATTAGCGAACATCTAGAAGTAACAAAGTAGTAGCCAAAAGTCAATATGGGTTTGTCAAAAGCAGATCATGCCAGACTAATCTTATTGCATTCTTTGATAAAGTGACAAAATTAGTGGACCAGAGGAATGCCGTCAATATAGTTTACTTGGACTTCAGTAAGACGTTTGATAACCTACTACTAGATAAAGTAGAAGAATGTGGGTTAGAGAGCATCACTACCAGATGGATTCGTAACTGGCTGACCAACCACATTCAAAATGTAGTTCTAAATGGAACTGCATCTACATGGAGGGAAGTATGCAATCCAAGGCTCTGTTTTAGGCCCAGTACTCTTCAACATCTTCATCAATGATTTTGATGAGGGAATAAATGGGGAACTCATCAAATTTGCAGATGACACCAAGCTGGCAGGAATAGCCAACACTCCAGAAGATAGGCTTAAGATACAGAAGGATCTTGACAAACTTGAACATTGGGCACTATCTAATAAAATGAAATTTAATGGTGAAAAGGGTAAGGTTCTATATTTAGGCAAGAAAAACGAAATGCTCAGGTACAGTATAGGTGGTACCTTACTCAACAGTAGTAACTGTGAGAGAGATCTTGATGTCCCAGTGGACAACCATTTAAATAGGAGCCAGCAGTGTGAAACCAACACAGCTTTAAGCTACATAAACAGGGATAGAATCAAGATCATGTGAAGTGTTAATACCATTTTATAATGCATTGGTAAGGCCACACTTGGAATACTGCATTCAGTTTTGGTCGCCACAATGTAGAAAAGATGTGGAGACTCTAGAAAGAGTGCAGAGAAGAGCAACGAAGATGATTAGGGGACTGGAGACTAAAACATATGAAGAACGGTTGCAGGAACTGGGTATGTCTAGTTTAATGAAAAGAAGGACTAGGGGAGATATGATAGCAGTGTTCCAATATCTCCAATTGCCACAAAGAAGAGGGACTCAAACTACCTGAGGGTTGAACAAGAAGCAATGGTGGAAACTAATCAAGGAGAGAAGCAATTTAGAACTGAGGAAAAATTTCCTGACAGTTACAACAATTAATCAGTGGAACAGCTTGCCTCAAGAAGTTGTGAATGCCCCAACACAGGAATCTTTAAGAAGATGTTGGATAGCCATTTGTCTGAAATGGTATAGGGTTTCCTGCCTAAGTCGGGGGTTGGACTAGAAAACTTCCAAGATCCCTTCCAACTCTGCTATTGTATTGTATTCTACCAAAACTTTGGTGATAACAAGGTGAAATAGTGAAATGAAGTGTTTTTCTAAAAAATTTAAAGCTGTAGTTAACAAACTAAAATCAAATTTGTCTTTTTACTTTAGTTATTATTCCCTTTAGCTTTTCTGTCTCCTTCCATCCTTCCTCTCTCTCACCATTTTTAGACAGATAATAATGGTCTGAATTAATTAAATGAAAACACAAGTGCATCAAGCAATTAAAGACAAGTTAATGAAGTGGACAATTGTGTTGCAGAACCAGAGTAATATGTGCCACTATTGACTGAGCTTAATGTAAAGTAATGCTCTAATTTACTAAACGTGCATTTCTTTCAATTATTGCATTAGGCAGTGGCATCTTGTCTGTAAGTTTAGAGTGAAAGAAGGATAGTATCCATAATTAAAAGCTATGCTCAAATTTATATTACATAGACATATGGCTCTTAACATGAATATTGTTTGTTTTCAAATAATATACTATATGGATGTTGAAAATTTCCCAAAATGAAATGTTTCTTGGAAATGTGATTGACACAAGATTGCAGATACCATGGAAGATTAGAATAAATGCTATGTGATCTCCAGGGTTTATCAGCTATATCTTCATAAAAATCACATTCCAACTAGGTAGATCATCTGAATGTTGTAATATAATTTCAGAGTGGACTAGAATATCCCAAGAAAATGTACCATGCAATAAAAATCATTATCCTATGACATTATGCAGAAAATTGGAAATACTTTATTATCTAAGCATTATCTTCAAATACTTCTTTTTCCTAATTCAAAACCAATATATAGCTTTTAGACAGCTTTTAGATATTTTCAAAAACTGCCTCCATTTGAAAGAAGGAAAATGTGAGGTTCAAGATGTAATGTATGGAGATACAGTAACTCCAATGTATTAATTATAATGAGATACATTTGGTGTCAAATCATGAACACATTTTTCAACTAACAAAGTTTTGTTCAAGTTCAAGTCCCTCCTTAGCCATGAAAGCCATCTGGGTAACTGTGGGCCAGTTATTCTAACTCAGTCCAACCCACTTCACGGGATTGTTGTTGTGGAAGGAATAGGAGGAGAAACATATGTTGGATATGTTAACTGCTTTCAGGTATTTTTAAGAATAATAAAGTATGTATATGTTTGTGTATGCTGTGGTTATTTTTAATTTTGCTTATTAATAAATTGTATCTTGGATACTTGATCTCTGACTGTGAATAAAATATTTGGTTGATCAGGATTCTTTATTTATTGAAGTAATGTTGCTTCCCATCTTAAATCTGGATTCTGATGATTTACAACTACTATTGCTAATAATAATAATAATCTCCCTGTGAGGCACTGCTTTGATGTGCTTGTGGGACTTGTGTGCTCTGAAGAAGAGCTATGCTAAAGTTTCAACCATAGTGGACAAATTTCATCAGAGGAGTCAGACAAAGGGTTCCTCTCCCATAACAAAATATGTTGAGATGTAATTTGCAGAAAGCCATACTGGCTCTGTCATTCATTGCACAAGTCTACAAGAACTGTCAATCTTCAACTAGATGTTGAAGTTCCTGAACATCTAGTGAAAAATGGGCTATAGGACTCAGGACTATTGGCTGAGCATCCAGGGACAGTAGCTGCTGACTGAACTATTGGAAAAAAATAGTGTATACCCATTGCAAATGTACAAATAGAAAATGAAGTAATAATCTGCTGGTACAAGTCAAATCCAATAAGAAGAGAGTATTTGAAACAAATGCAACAGTTCTAGAAAGAATAACATCCAGAATCGTAAATAAGAAAAGAGAAGCTAGTAGATAAATGTTGATTCATAATATGATATGAAGTATTGCCAGAAGCAGAATTGGAAGAAATGCAAAGGTCTCCTCTGAGACAAAAAATCAAGTAGTTATTCAGACTGTAGAGGCAACTAGGATACGTTGGCTGTAGAAGAAGCCAGTATAGCTATTGAATTGTTCTCATTCTGAAACCAGGCACATCTTATCTGCCTCCTCCTCAAGAAAAAACAAAGCCCCTTAAATAAGTTTAATTGAAACAAAGAATAATTTAGCATCTAAAACAGTACAAAACAGCAGAATAAGGTTGTCCACACTGAAGCTTGTTCCAAAGAAAGCTGGCATCTCCAATTTCAATCCAATCAGAAATATTTATACCAATCCATCAATGGAAAGATTGCAGTGAATCAGTAAGCAACTGAAGGAAGAAGCAAAGCAATTTTGGACAAAGGTATAGAATAACCGAAGGAAATATAATAAGAATGCCATTTAGTTAAAAGTGGATAAGAATAAAAAAGGATGAAAGAACTTGTTATAAACAGTAGAAATCATGAATAAAAAAGTAATAAAGATCAAGAATTGGTCAGCGCTACCATAGATAAAGATAAATTACATGAATTTTGGATGAAACATCTGATGAGACAGAGAGAAAGAGAGCTTCTATCTATGTCTGTCAAAATAAGGTTGCTTACATTGAACAATAGCTGGCACAAACATTAAAAGATGTCAACACTGTAATATCAAAATATAAAAACTAGCTCACTGCGATAAAAAAATCAATTAATGTACAGCACAGCTGTAGTCATAACTGAATACCTGGGATGCAAAATCCACAAAGAAGAAAATCCGAACAGTGTGCCACCAAAAGAGAAGATAAGACTGGAAAATCAGATTGGCAAGCTGAGATCATTTGCAAGCAAGCTAGAAAGGATGAAAGAAAAGTAGCTGAAGAACAAGAAGACCAAAAATACCTAATCAAGCAATACCACTTAGAAACAAGGATGATCAATGAAGCGCTGGAAATAATAAAGCAGCAAATAACAGCTATAGCCAAGAAGATCAGCAGATACGAAGCTTAAATTGTAAATTATAGGCAGAACCTCCAATTTCAATCAATCATAAATGTTTCTATCAATGGACAAACTGCAGTGAAACAGTCCATACCTGACAAGGAAGAAACAGTGCAGTTCTGGACACAGATATGGCAAACTCAATGAAATACAAGGATTCTACTTGAGTAAAAGGAGGTAGATGAGAATAAAAGAAGCTGAAATGAAAGAACTGGCAATAAAATCAGAAATGGTAGAGGAAACCAAGAAAGATCAAGAAATGGTCTAGGTGAAGATGAAACGTCATTGTTGAAACTTCTGACTGGTCTACAACTACTATTTGCCAAGCAGTTTAACAACATACTGTAAAGAGATGAAATTGAAGAGTGGTTAACACCTGGCAAAATCAGTATGATAATGAAAGATCCAGAAAAAGTTAGAAAAAGAAAAAGTTAGGCAACTACAGGCCAATTAGCTGCATACCAACAACTTTCAAATTGTTAACTGGTGGGATAGCTGATGCGGTCCAACATCATCTATTTGAAAATAAGTTCTTTCTACCTGAGGATATATGTAGGATACATATTTTGATTTTATAGTCTACTGCTTACAATAGTATAGAAACTTTGGAGAACACTGGTTCAAGGAATTATAGTTTCTTTAATGCAACATTAGGTCTATTGCATGGCCATTTTAAATTTGCTTCTGCTGTATGCTAGATACTATTAGCATTTCAAGATCAGAAAAACAAAAATGAAAACAATAAAATGTATACTTAAGAAAAAGGTATTTCATGTACAATTCATTGCAATTCTATTTTGCATTCAAGCCACACTTGTGCTTTTGTACTATATGCAATATGGACAACTCAAGGATTTGTATTATTTTCTTTGTGTCAATCTATTTGTTATAAATAGGCAAGTTACATTATTTGTTACAGCAAACTGTCACTTACCAGTGTGTATGGTACCTAATATTTCATGAGTTGTTTTTACCTTTGCTGACGATTATAGCCTTTTACCATGCTGATCACTCATGTTCAGGTTTGATAATAAATAAGAGTGATATTGCTGACCTTCAGGATTGAAATTGTACATTGTTTTTAATGTCATGGAAACTGATTTGCATTTGTATTTTTACTTCCATGCAGCAGCAACAACAACTGGTAAAATATGTTACAATTGTAAAAGAATTTATGAAAGAGATACTATAGCAGTATTTTGCATTTAGATTTATTAAAATTTTAATTTTCTTTTAATATAAACCACAGCTATATCCTTTTTTATTATGTATTAAATAAACAAGTAAAAATCAATTAAATATAATATATATATTCAAATTTCCTGCTCTTAGCCATTGCTAGATCTTGTTATTATCTGCTTTGTCTGCCATGTAATACTTTGTCTTCCCATGCCTCATTTGAGTATTTAATTTAATCTTTCTTATAGGCCAGTTTGGTTTTTCCAGTATTCATTATGTCCTTCTGATAAATTTGCTTCAGTGTAACTTCTTCACTGTCATTCATATATTTTTCCAATGGCCATTTTTCTTCTTCAATCATCTAATGTACTTGCAACAATCCACAGCCACCTATTTTCCTTGAAAACTAGAGCCTGTTAACATGGGTGTGAAGATGAAAGACATAATTCATTGTCATTATGTTTCTGGTCTTCAAAATCATGACTTTTAATTCTGTTTGAGTCCAGTTCAATATCACAGTGGTGTACCTAACGACTGAATTGTTCAAGTCTTAATTGCCCTGATGGCCTTTATTCCTCTGAGTTTGGACTGTAAGATCTTCTTCAGTCTCTTGAAGTATTCACTTCTGACCTTGTTCTTGATTTCAACATGCTTGATGTTGTCAGCTTGAAAGATGTTGGAGACAAAGATCTTCAAAGTCCCTTCCAACTATGTTATTCTAAGTTATCCTTTGTTATTCTTAATTTCCATTCGATGCTCAGTAGTTTGCCTAAGCTCTCAATCAGGCTTTCCTTTTATGCACATAATTAACATTTTAAAATATATTATTTTAAAATAATATATTATTTTCTTGGTTGTTTTGATTTGTATTGTTTTTCTGTAGATATCAGCAGCCAGTCAACTGCTTTGGAGCCCAGTGAGCATCAGAAAGGTCTTATATCATCCTTCCAAGTTTCAATACAAGAGAACATTATTAGCTTAGGGCTGGACTATAGAATTTTTGGGACTTTCAGAAGTCTCTATTCAGAAGGACTTTCTGAACTTGGTTGTTTGCTTGCAGATGTTTTATTAGCCAACTAAGTAATATAATCCATGGGAGTGAGTGTGGGATTTTCTACCTTTTCATATATAGTAGCTTGTCCTCCCACATGAGGTCAGGGTGTAATTTCCTTCTTGATGATCCCTTGATTATATTGTTTCTTTTTTTGCACGCTTGATTGTTTGGTGTTATTTGCTTATCAGAATGTTGGCTTCTGGAAGCGATGTGTTCATTCTTAGAATTTTTAATTGTCTTTTTTATATATTGGTTTACCTTCATGTGTCTAATTTTATGAAAATTAAAGATTTTCCCCACAAATAACTATGTGAAGTATTAAGATGCATACATACAGTAGATGCATGAGTTTGGTCATTTGAAATCTTTCTAAAGAGATTTGAGTATTTATTTATAAGATTTATTATTTATTATAAGATTTATAATCTTTTATTGTTTCAAACATTTTCTTTTCTCTTCTTTTGGTTTTTGTTTTGTACCAAGTCCATCTCCAACAGAAATGTATGAATTTTCAAAAATTTGTGATTGCCAACCAATACTTTATAATGACATCTTTGCTGCAGTTAAGATATGTTTTATTTATTATATGTTATTTGCTATTTTTAATCTAAAAAATTGTTCAATGATCTATCTCAGGGCTTCACTCATTTTTGATACATCATGACCGCTATTAAACACTTCTGTTAATGTTTTCAAAGAAACATACCTGAATTACTTTGACACTGTGTTCTTTAATACTTCCACATCTGAATTATCATAGGTAGGTCTCAGTGTTCTTTTAGATAATTAAAGTCTCTCTTTATCTATATCCAAGTTGTGTATTTAATATCCCAGAACAAAAGGATGTGATTTCATTTATGTTGCTCCAGGGGTCTAAAGTTGATAATCACTTTTCCACATCTGCCTTAATCAGAGTCTGCTGCTATATATGTTACACATCTCTTATCCAGTGATTTATTTCATTAATATTCACATTCTCAGCCATGTGTAATATTTCTATTCCACGGGTTATCCCCCACTGTATTCTTATACAGTACACACATTTGCTTTCAATTTGTCTTAATTTCTCTGCCATAGAAAACAAATTTCACCTTCATTATTTGTTTGCATTCAGTATTTGCATAACACTGTATTATAACAAAAATGAAAGTTATTCTGTAATAATAAATTATCCTCGTTAGTTTAACATCGGGTATAAAAGTTCGCAAATTAAAGTAGAACAATATAGGTTTATTCTGATGATACTTTTTTTTTTCTTTGCACCAAGCTGCCTAACTTTATCAAACTACCTCACATTTATTTGTAGACTATTGCTAAAGAAAAGACTGGAAGTCTTTAAGAAGATGTTGGATAGCCATTTGTCTGGAACGGTATAGGGTTTCCTGCCTAGGCAGGGGGTTGGACTAGAAGATCTCCAAGGTCCCTTCCAACTCTACTATTGTATTGTAAAAAGTAGAGATTTAGCACCTATGGTCCTTCAGAAGTTTTAAACTGCTGAATTTAGCCATGCTGATTAAGTTCTTGGAAAGTTTAGTTGAGTACCTTTGCACCTTCTTTTCTGGAGAACCACATATTCCTACGCTCTGTTAAGAGATTACAGTATTGATTTATTTTGCTACCCTGATAATCCATTGTCTTTAAAATGTGCTTGCTTTGCATGCACTTAATTTGCAAAATAAGAGATAATGCTGTCATTAACTACATACTATTATTGTTTAATCTATACTTTGACATCTTTTACTGTACTAACCATTAATTAGACAGTAGTAGAAATACTGTTTCATAGCAACCATTTTATAATAGAAACAGATGTATGAAAATGATAATAAGAAATTATGTAATATGTGAGATGAGGTTTTTAGAGTATTTAAAATCCATTTTAAAAATACTACTTTGGACTATATAAAATTTAATATTTTATGTACTCTTTGGTTATTACCATTATTATTGCTTCTACATTTATTTCGCTATTGTTCTAAAGAGCAATTTTTATTCTGAAGTATTGTGGGTTGAAATAGGTAGTCAAATATACAAGTGTAAATGAACAAAAGCTGACACAGATTATACATTGTACAAACTTAAACACAATGTCTTTTTCCATATTGAATACATCCTTACTATTTAGGTGCCAGTTTTTAGAGATTCAAAGGAACAAAAGAATGAATATTGCAGGTGCAAAGTTTTGAAAACCATTTCAGATAGCACTTCATTTGGTAGAAATAATAGTTTCATATAGCCAACTAAGAGTTTCTCTATTCTTAATTTAATTTTCTAATGTTTAATTTCCTACTCTTCCTTGCAAAAGTCTTCGAGCTCAGAAATATTCTTAATCCATTGCATGCACTGCATATTTGTGATGCCCCCACAGATATTCAATTATGTCCAGATTTAGAGGCTATAAAGCCAATTCCAAAACCACATCATTTCTTTCTCATAAGTACTTTTTCTAATTAAATAGTTATTATTTGTATCTGTGCAATATTTTCTGACCTACAGGATACAGTTGAATTTTTCCAAAAAATAAAGAATGATTTTGGGTTAGAAATCCCAATGATCCCAGGAATGTCTCTACATGATTTTGTACTGGTTTGCATTCTCCCATTCAAAAGCAGTTCACAATTTGAAGTTTTGCTGTTTAAGTTCTTCTGCTTGAAGAACAGACAACTGCTTTGTCTAGGAGAGTTTTTTGTGCAGTTGTTGACCAAATGTAATTTTTTATTGGACTCACAGCAGAGGTGGGTTGCTACCGGTTCAGACCGGTTCATAGTAGAATGTTGTCCTGGGTCACAGAACCGGTGCTGCTGCTGTTCCCGGTATGGTTTTCTGTTCTTTTTTAATGTTATGTGCATGCGTAGAACTATTTACAGGCAACTGCGCATGTACGTGCAGCGTGTGCAAAGCGAACCAGCAGTAATGCTGGCAGCTACTCACCCCTGACTCAGAGCTCCTACTACAATTACTCAAAGCCTAGTCATATTCCATTAACCCCTGTTAAAAGTTCTACATAGTGTTGCCCTTGGAAAACATTATAAAAACATTGAAAAACTAGCCCAAAAAATCATAGCGGAGTTATGATTTATTTGGGTGGTCCCACTGGTTCAAAAGCTGCATTAAATACAACTTAACTTCTCAATGTAAGTCAAGTTGTTGGTTCTCACAACAACTCCAAATATTTATATGTGAACATAGCTTCTCCTATATGCATCAGCCCATCCAAATATATAAAATATGGAGACTTCTGATGCCATTATTTATAGTACTATTTATTAGCTTCCAAAAGACTTCACGAATGAGCAACATAAAGCAAAGTAAATAAAAATAAATGAATAAATCATTGTAACTTTAATGCATGGGTTTGATACTAGGTTACAAAATTGCATAGTACACTAAATAGAGGTTAATAATATTGGACCACATATTAAATTAAACACCTGGTTTACTTATTAATTAAATTGTAATTAAACACTTGGTTTATTTGTTAATTAAATTGTAACTAGGGCTATTTCATTCAGGACATAGAATATTTTAATAGAAGTACCGACAACACTGCCATAGAGTTTTGTGAAATTTTAATTTAGTTTTATTTTCATTCATATTTTAATTTGACTAATTTTAAAAAGAATACATAGTTCTTTTTAATTCAATCTTACCTGGAATAAATTACACTTCATTTTCTGAATAATTTGAATTATAAATATAAAGTACAAATGTCACATAAAGCAAATTTGATAATGTATTTGCTGAAGAGAAGGCTCATGGGGTATTTAGAATATACATATGAAATTTTATGAATTATTTAGTATATTATTAGAAATCTACTTGAAAATACACTGATAGATAATAATATTTTAAGGAGGTGTGATTCTTGGCATGTTTGAAATATGCCATGCTATTTCATCTCCTTATGAAACCTGTTTCAGGTATTGAGGTTTTTGCTAGAGAAATGTCATATTGCACATCTTTTTATAAAGAAAGCCTAATCCATTCATTGTTTTTATTTCTTTTAGATTTTGTTAACTACATAAAGAATTTCGTGCCATATTTATGTAAATGCTCAATACAAAATGTATTCTAGGATTATATTAGCATAATTTAAAGTCCTTACCCAAAATAATAGTTACGCGGTTGGTTAAATATCACTGAGCATATGTTCATAGCTGCAGATGGTTGCAAACAGGTGTCATTTGTCTTCAGTCACACACAGGCATACACAGAGACAGATACACACAAACTCACAAGATACGTAGATCTGTTTCAGTGGTACTTTAGAATGATCTCTCCAAAACAAAACTGAACTAAGTTAAATAACATCTATTAATATTTTCATTGTATGTTCTTTTGTAATGGATTTGTTGTTTTGGCATGGTTTAGTTTCCTTCAAGTAGTTTTCATGATTAGAAGACTGGGGAAATGCCACATCCTGTCAGAGTTGCCAAGAAACAAGTTAGAACTGTCAACACGAATCCATTCATCTGCATTTTAAGCAAGTCTTCAGATTTTCCCTTAAATGTACCCTTAAATGAATGAATAGCTGCTGTTGTGCTGTGTTGAGAGTTGATTCAGTTCTCTATTGTGAACGTTATATAAAAGTAGAAAAATAAAATTTATACAGTAAGTTTCAGACATTGTAAAGAGTTTAAATTACCTAGTGACTACTTCTATTGTGTTTAGGAATATAAATAGCTTAGTTAAAAAAAATAGTTGTACCATACCTTGTGAATTTCATGTTTCTTAAATACTTCTCATGAATGAAATATTTTTCTTTTGAACTCTATTTTACATTGAGATCATACACATTGAGGATTCTCAGCATTTATTGCACAGTCAGTGCATTATACCTCCATTCTTTCAAAGAAATGTAGAACCTATTTAAGAAAAAAAGTACCATTATTTAGAAAACAAATGGAAATGTTTTGTCTTTTGAATAAGAATTTAAAAATACACAAATTGGTAAAGATACCATGGTAGAGTAATTGGACATAAAAGTAGAATCCAGTGTTAATTAGCTGGCGAATGGAATAAGAATATCCGTAAAAAAAATTGTCAAAGGAAATCAGCCACGCTTAAAAACAGTAGAAAAACAACTTGAAATGAGTAATTTAGTAAGTATGTGTTAAACACTGGTCACTGTGAAAAAGTGGAAATATAAGACCATACAAATCATTTTGTGATCAATCTAAAGCTGGAAATGTTTTTTTTTTTAATGTCGATTGTGTATGGCTAAGGAAGGTTTGTACCTATTGTACAAACACCTTATAACTACAGATGGTATTGTGTTATTTTGCTGAGATCAATATTACAAATAAATTTATCTTCTTATTATAATTTATTAATTTATAAATTTCTTCTGTAGTAATGCAATTGTATTTGGTTCTCCTATATCCGTGATGGCGAACCTATGGCACGCTTGTCACAGGTGGCACGCAGAGCCATTTTTTAGCATGTGTGAGGTGTTGCCATGTCAGCTCCAGCGTGTATGCACACTCTGGCCAGCTGACTTCAGCCTTCTTTTTCAGCTGTTTTTCGGCCTCTGGAGGCTTCCCTGAAGACTCCAGAGAGTGAAAAACAACCCAACACACAAACCGGAAGTTCAGGAACAGACTTCCAGTTTATCCGTTGGGCCATTTTTCACCATCTGGAGCCTTCAGGAGTGCAAAAAACACCCCTATGGGCAAACCAGAAGTTCAGAAATGGACCTCTAGTGCCTGTAGGGCCATTTTTTGCCCTAAGGAGCCTACAGGGAAGCCTCCTGAAGCCTCCGGAGGGCATCCGGGAGTCCGGGGGAGGCTGTTTTTGCCTGGGGAGGGAAAAATGGGTCCATCATGCACCAAAAGTGGGAGGTCATGTGCATAGCATTATGGGTGTGGGCATGCCCGTGTATGACCCCCTACACTCCTCCCACTTTTGGCACATAATGGGATAAACATTAGCCATCACAGTCCTATATCTTCTGATTAATTTTACCAGTGTAAAATCAGTAAAACATTAAATGATGTAGCCATTATGATCAGGAAACAGCAAATTTTGTGTAGTCAATTCCTGAACCACAAGTAAATATATTTTGCTAAGGCCATAGAAGGAAAGGGGATTGTTTGGTTCTAAATACATGCCTAAATGTGGTAATTCCAAAATGTTTTTATTTGTCTGTACAGTTTTAAAAGTTGAGTTTTAAAGAAATGTTTAAAAATCTTTATATCCTTGTGCTGATAAGCTTTGGTGTGTATAAAGTGTGCACAAAGTGTACATGTACAGAAAATTCAGCAAGCCATCAGTTCACAATATCCTTACTTCATTCAGAAATCTGTGCAAGTTGTATTTTTTTGTGTTGTTTGGCTCTTTTGGATTTTCAATTCTCTGTGCATTTCAGAAATGTGTGCTTTTGTTTGTAGAACACATTTAAAAATAATAATAAAAACCCTCTGGCCTGATTGTTTGCTTAATATTAGGCAAGAGTTTTTTCATCATGTTCTTTATTGTTGATCCATAATACATTTTGCTGCAAAGACAGGTTTGAACTTTTTGGTTTAACCCCTTTGCTGCAGAGTTCTTCTATCATTTAGCATTTCAAGTATTAGAAAAGAGTTTTATTTAGCATAATACATTATTACTCTTTTGCTCTTGACCACTTAGAGTACAACATATGTGATCATTACTAGGCACGAAAGTATGTTTTGTGTTCCCCAGGGAATTCATTAAATGTTTTCTGAAAGGATGTCCTCCCATATTGGTTGCATCTTTTTTTTTTTAAAAAAAAAGAAATTTTATTGGTTTTTTTAACATTTATAAGGGAAAAGGTAAATGGAAAGGTATACAAATTTTGGCAGTTGCAAAGTGTGGCAGGCGCCCCCTCCCTCCAAACTCATATTATACATCTGAGTATAAAACATTAATACATAATCATATATAATCAGCATATTAATTCTATTGGTATTTTCAATCAGTTTATACATTGTAGTGTATAATCCACATATAATTCCATTACTACTTTCGGTCAGTTTATAACAATGTGATTTTCTTATTCATTTTTGTGATCTGAGCTTTCTTGGTATTGCCCCTTCTCCCCCCGCTGGCAGAGCTCCGGCCCCTCCCGTGTCCTGTATATCCGTTGTAGGATCTTCTGTTTTTTCTAGGTGTGTTTTATTTTTTTCCATAAAGGCCTGTGCCTCTATGGGTGTATTAATTCTAATTCTTGTCTCCTCCCAGAATATCAGCATACCTTCAGGCATCAACCATCTAAACCACACCCCCTTCTGGTATAATTTATTCGCCAATTGCGAATAGTTTTTCCTTTTTTCCCTAATTTTCTTGGGGATCTGCTTCAAGATGGTTATTTCCCTTTCGTGGTATGTCAGTGCCTGCCCCCTTTGTACACCCAGAATTTCATCTCTTGTGCTTTTTCTAAGAAATTTAATATGGTTGCATCTTGTATGAAAAATGGAAAACACAAAGGGCCAAAGCTATCTCTTTTCACACAGCTTTCAGTTATGATGCCTACAATATAGCCCAAGGGCAGATTGTAGGTCTAATGTGAAGTAAAGGAGTTTTTTGTCAGCAAAGAATTATAATATATAATTGGTCCTCAAGGTTTTGCAATACAATACACTTTTAAATCTTATCTTTCCCAAGACACCTAAAATTGTTTCCAATTTTGCTTCCAATTAAGCTACAAATGCACAAATCATTAAGTGTCTTGTTTCTGCTGAATCATACTTGATCCAAAGATTTCAGAGTTTCAGAGTTGCTTTTCTACTTTGTGTATACTTTTAATGTTTGGACATTATAAAAGTGATCTACTGTTCATATGGCTAGTGTCAAATACCTGAATTTTGATTTTGAATTGTTTTCTAAGCTTATTATTTTTATTGCTTTCATCTTTCAAAAGTGATTTGGCAAAGATAAGAAAACTAAATTTCCCATGAAGATTTCTAACTTTTTTAGTGAATTTTCTTTGATCCCAGCCATAAGCACTCAAAACATTACATATGCATTTAGTAACCTTATTTGTTTCCAAAAATTAACAAGAACACTGTGCAGAGTATTAAAGGGAAAAGCATAAAATAATATACAATATGCTAAATGTAAATTGCACAAAATAATATATTTTATATTGTAATATATTGTAATATCTATAAGAAAAGGAATCATAATTTTCAGGCTAAGCCATGTAATTTTCAAATTGATTGCAAGCACATTGTTTAATAAAGCAAGGTATTTGAAATGTGTATTGTTAGATATTCACTCTAGCTACCAGAGTTTCCAGATCGCACTTGATGAGGCCAGAGCATCCGAATCCGCAGACAAGTCCACGGAAGCCTTGCAGCATCAACATAATGTGCCATAAACTGCGCAGAAGCAAACACGCGTCTATCATGAGGCCACAGAACGAGAACCCTCTGACAGCAAAGAAGATGACAGCTACCGCATATGCAGTAGCCGCACGAAGCCGGCACGAAAATTCAACTCGCGTTTGCCGCCTTGCGCTAGCTGTGGAGGAAACCATGCCCGGTCTATCTGTCGGTTCCGAGACACAACCTGCCAGCGTTGCGATAAGAAGGGACACATTGCCAAAGTGTGCCCGAGCAAATTCCCTGCCACCGCTTGGCAGCCAAAAACCACTCCAAACCACCAACAGAGGCCCAATCCAGGGGCCTGGCAGAAACCACAAGGGTGCCCAGAGAGAGAACCAAAGGTTACCTATCAAACCACGATAGGACACGTCTGCACTAGGCAGCCAAATAAGCTGAAGGTCACCATCCTCATTAATGACACTCCCTACGAGCTAGAAATTGACACAGGATCGTCTTTAACGATCATCTCATGGTCGACCCTGAAGCAAGCCATCCCGAGCTTGAAAAAACAGCACCTTCGCACCCCAGACATCAGGCTGCACAACTACCAGGGAACCAAGTCCCCATCATAGGCCAAGGCACCTTCCGGGTACCGTTCAAGGATTTCTGCACCCAAGCTCCCTGTAACCATGGCCAAAGCACCCCTGCAGAGCCTCCTGGGGCTCGATTGGTTTGAAGCCCTAGGCTTGTAAGTGACCGGAATCAACTCTGTGAAAGATGACGGCGCCGAGGCCATCTTTAAGGAGTTCGAGAACGTCTTCGGTCCCGGCCTCGGTAAGTATGTGGGGACGCCAATCTCTTTTAGCTTGGACCCTAACATAGCGCCTATCAGGCTTAAGCCCAGGAGAGTACCTTTCGCTCTCCGCCCTAAAATCGATAGGGAAATTGACAAGCTCGTGAGCCAGGGCATCCTAGAGCCAGTCGACCATGCAGGCTGGGAAACCCCTATTGTGACCTCGGTAAAGCCCGATGGGTCAGTCCGCATCTGCGCGGACTATAAATGCACAATTAACAATGCACTACAATAGAACGCATACCCTGTACCCATTGTATAGCACAATTCGCTAGGCCCAGGCAAATTTTTTGCTAAATTGGACATGGTGCAGGCATACCAGCAGTTCCCTGTAGATGGCGCCACAGTGGAGGCTCAAACCATTGTGACACACAGGGGTGCATTCAAATGCCACCGCCTGCAATTTTGAGTTAGTATCGCCCCTGGACCTTTCCAAAGCATCATGGAATGGCTTTTGCAGGGGATACCAGGAGTCGTCCCCTATTTCGACGACATCTTGGTATTGGCTGCAAACGAGGAGCAACTTTTAAAACGGGTAAGAATGTTTTTGACCAGAATTCGCGAAAAAGGCTTCTGGCTCAAAAATGAAAAAATTCAAAATTAATGTACCAAGGGTTGAATTCCTGGGGTATATGATAGATGGCTCTGGGATTCACCTGACATCACAAAAAATAAAAGCCATTCAGGAAGCCCCCACACCCCGCACTCAAGCCGAGCTGCAGGCGTTCCTTGGGCTCCTTAATTTCTACAGCGTCTTTCTCAAACAGGAAGCCACCGTCACTGAACTATTGCATCGCCTCCTGACCAAGAATGCCAAGTGGTCCTGGGGCCGAGCCGAGGCTGCCACATTCCCTGCGGTCAAGCGCCTTCTGACTGCAGACTCCCTGCTGGTCTAGTACAGCCAGACCCTGCATTTGGTGTTAACCTATGACACATCCCCTTTTGGCGTTGGCGCTGTTCTTAGCCACCGCATGTCAAATGGCACAGAAGCCCCCATTGCTTTCTACTCGAGAACCTTGTCTTCTGCAGAAAAAAATTACAGCCAAATGGACCGAGAGGCTTTGGTTGCAGTAGCGGGAGTTAAAAAGTTCCACGAGTACCTTTACAGCCGGGACTTTGAACTTGTGATGGACCACAAGCCTTTGTTGGGTCTACTGGCTGGGGACCGACCTACCCCGGTATCTCTGTCACCTCGCATGACCAGATGGATTGTTTTCCTGGCTGCTTACTCCTACAAACTGATCCACCGCCCTGGTTCCACGTTGGGACACCCAGACGCTTTAAGTCGCCCTACCTGAACTGCTCGCTGACCCCACTCCCGAGACACCGGTCCTACTTATTAATTACCTGTACACTGGACCTGTCTCGTCCAATGATGTTGCCTGTCATTCTGCGAAGGATTCCACCATCAAGCAAATCTTGAACTGGGTGTGGAGGGGGTGGCCCAAGGGGCCTGTTGGGGCCGAATTTAAAATGTTTTTTACAAAACGTGATGAGTTGTCGGTAATCAAAGGCTATTTACTGTGGGGGGATCATGTGGTTGTTCCAAACAAACTGCACAAGGCAGTATAGGAAGCGTTACATCTGGGCATCCTGGAATTGTCAGGATGAAGTCTTTGGCTAGGAGCTACGTGTGGTGGCCTAACATAGACAGGGAGATAGAAGAATGGGTGGCTACCTGCACTCCATGCCAGGAATCCAGATCAGCTCCCCCAGAGGTGCCCGCTAAGGAGTGGGAGTGCCCTCAAGCATCCTGGTCTAGGGTGCACATTGACTTCGCTGGCCCCGTTCATGGCCAAACGTTCCTTGTAGTTGTGGACGCATATTCAAAGTGGTTAGAGGCAGCCCTGGTGACCTCCACCACAGCAGAGGCGGTCATCAATGTGCTACGGAGACTTTTCTCCATGCACAGCTTGCCCAACATCCTGGTCTCTGACAACGAGCCCCAATTCACGGTCATGCAATTAGAGACCTACTTAGCAAGTCAGGGAATCAGGCATGCCCTGGTTGCGCCATTCCATCCAGCTTCCAATGGTCAGGTGGAGAGAATGGTGCGATCCGCAAAAGAGACCCTCGCTAGGATGGGCCTGGGTGATTGGCAAACACGGGTTGATCACTATTTGTTAATCCAACATATCACGCCAAGTGCCACTACCGGGAGAAGCCCTTCCGAGCTTCTCATGGGTCGCCGGCTAAGGTCCCACTTAGACCGGCTACACCCAAACTACGCTGCGGCATCGCACCCTGACTCCACAAGCAAAATTCGAGACTTTAGCGTAGGTAACTAAGTATACGCCCACAACTACGCTGGGGGGAGTCTGTGGATCCCTGCCACGGTGATAGGCATCACCGGGCCTCGCTCTTGTCTATTAGAGCTAGAGGATGGCAGAAATTGGAGGAGGCATGTTGACCAACTCCGTGGTCACCTCTCGCACTCCAACCTTAGAACACCAAACTAATCTTCTGAACAAATCAGCCAAAGCCCTACCCAAAAGGAGAAAACGCTCACTCCTTCTACAGACAGCTCAAACCCAAGGGTACCGGGAAACTTATCTGAATTTGTTGCAGGCCCACAGTGATCTCCAAGCGAGCAAATCCCAGAAGCTCCAGCCGTGGCCTGGGAAAAGTTCCAGCAGGTTCCACAGAGCGGAACTGGAGAGCAGACAGGTCCGTCTAACCTGCCTGAAGAACTGGTTCCAAATGAACTGCGCAGGTCTGGTAGAGTAAGACAAAGACCCGCCTACCTACGGGACTTTGTAACCAATAGGAACATCCCAACCAAGAGAGGAGGGGTGTTAGATATTCACTCTAGTTACCAGAGTTTCCACTCTGGTCCTCTGTTCCGGTAGGAACAGAGGTTTAATCCTATTGGCTAAGAGGTCTGACAGCTCCCATGAAAAGAGCTGCTGTCAGACCAAGCGTTGCTGGATTGTACATACTTGTCTTATTATAATAAAGAGCTGTTGTTACGTTAAGCCGGTGTCTGCCTTCTCATTACTCGATCTAACATGTATATTGTTTTGTGCACTGTCAGATATTTTCTGTATGGTCTGCATTTTAACAGAAACATGCAAGTTTTTATGTCTATGCATGAAATAAAGAAGGCTGCTTCCATACATATACTCCTCTTAGCAATATATTTCAGAATGGCATGGCCTACAAGGATATTGTTTCTATGGATATATGACGAAGAAATGTCACATTTTGAATGCTGACCCTCCCATATAACAAGGTTTTAGGTGAAATATTTGATAAGGAAACCCATGGAAAAATCTATAATAATAATAATAATAATAATAATAATAATAATAATAATAATAATAATAATAATAATAATAATAATAATAATAATAATAATAATAATAATAATAACAGCAACAGCAACAACAGGAAGGAAAATTGGGAAATGAATATATTATAGGCAGAACAATAGAGAAAGGTGTTCTACTACTTAGACTTTCAAAAAACCTTTGAAAAACTTCCTAAAGAAAGTTACTTTCCATGGAATAAAAGAATTGTGCTGTCATAAAATGGTATTAGGTTGAAAGAACAGGACAGAGCAATAAATAAACAATTTTTGTGCTAAGTGAGATATGCAGAATGCCTTCTGGATGTTGGAATAAATGCTTGTGTTTTAAAATCTACCTACTGTAACTATGAATGAATAAATTACCTGGAGTCACCATGCTTAATGTTGATAAAAATGATACCATGTTTACTGTTCAGTAATAAAAACAAAAACAAAGAGTTTGTAAAACACTCTAAAAAGATGTGTCCAAACTGGGTGAAAAGCCTTCAAAAAGATAAATACACTTTATTGTATAGATGTATAAAGTAATTCATGCTGGCACAAATAATACAAACTACATATAGACCTAAATGATACTTGGCATTGACTGGCAATGAGAAAATCTTGTAAGAATTGTGCACAGCTAAAAAAAACAAGAGTCCCATAATGTATTAAAAATGGTATTAGTGATCAAAGAAGAGTTCGGCTTGTATACTAGTCTATTTCATTTCCCCTTCCCATTTTTCCCCATTTGTCTTTGGGCCTAAAGCAGGATTAGAACTCATAGTCTCCCAGTTTCAGTATTATTATATTTTGCCCCAAAATTCATAAAGGCTTTTCTTCTATATTTTAACTATTCATAGACAAATTTTCAAGCATTTTCATTTTAAAAAAAATGTTAAAAGTGAATTAAATAGATATGGTGGATATTTTTTTCCCTTTTATTAATTTAGTTTCTGTATTATATTTTGGCTTTTTTTTTTTAGAAATTCAGAATAATGTAATGGGAACCTCTTTCCCTCTCAATCTAGTAAGGTCCACAGTTGTATTTTGTGAGCTGATTTCAGTTTTTTTTATCACCCAATTAGCATACTAATAAATAATTGCTTCAGCATTATTATTAGCATCTTCATGACTGTTTTCCTGACATATCAATAAATCAAAAATTATAAAAACCTAAGATATAGGTGTTATGAGCATATAAAGAAGGAATAATATAAATATCCAAATGTTCTGCCATATAAGGTCAAAACCTTACCATAAAATATTTTATGATTTTTAAAGCTTTTAATGTGTAATCCAACTGATTATGCATTAATCCAAATGAGATGGGTAGCAAAGATAGATAGATGATAGATAGATAGATAGATAGATAGATAGATAGATAGATAGATAGATGATAGATAGATATTGATGTAGATAAATTGAAATGTTGATTTTTTTTAAAAAAGGTAAATAATTTAAATTACAAATTGTATGGCAGTTTGGTGGATAGCTAATTGCAATTACTGCTGCCAGTCCTCTATTTCAAGGAACATTGGCATCAATGTAGAATACAATATAGACATCATTTATTTTGGTAAACTATGTAGCGGAAAAGTATGTATTGTGACATAACAGAGATACTGTATTTGAAACTAACTTTTACTAGTCCTATATCATTAGGTATAGGACTTTTTCTATACTTTTTCTATACTTTCATCCAAACTACTGACTAACCTCTGTCTGTTCTCTTCTCCTCTTGCAATCTTTTCCTTGGTCCCAGTGGCTACTACAAAAAGCAAAGCTAAAGGTGAGTTTTCATTTTTATGCCTGATTTGCACTGCATGTGCTTTGCAGTACCTATTCTATTATGATTACAATTAATCATGCAAATTTGTTAATTTGCATATATCAATAGATTTGCATGTTTTCATTGGAAATTTGAAGGCATGGATATTCCCCTTTCATTTTCGATTGAACCTTATTTTGCACTTCTGTTTGGTCTTTTGAGAATAATTAAAAGTTTTGAATTTCTAAGCAATAATTGCATCTCAAAATATGCAACTTGTTTTATTTCTAGGAAATTGCTACCAAACTAGAAGAATTAGATTGCAAGAAAAGCATGATATCTATCTTATTTGTTTATCCTTAAAGTTTATGCATTGTTAAATATCATTCCTAAATAAATAAATAAATATTTCTATTGACATAAAAATGGCATATGCATACTAATGGAAAAAATGAAACAGAAACAGAAAATATGAGCTGAATACCAAACAATTAAACAAATAACATTCATCTTACAATCTAGTTTACAAATTTAGCTTAATATTGCAAATTTAATTCTGCAACTTTTTTGTAAACCACTGGAATGCATTCTCACTGAAATTTTCTCTATTTAACAATGGCTACTGTTGATGGATGAAAATCCCACTATATTTGATGGAGTACTTGTTTCGTTGTCTCTCTTATTATAACCTGATGGACTGAGCATAGTACCATATTTTTCAGAATATAAGACACTTCGAAGTATAAGATTTTGGGGAGGAAAACAAGGGAAAAATATCTACCTCTGCCTCCCAGTAATTTGCCTCCTTGCAACAAACAGTACAGACAATATACACTGTTTGTAGTGTTATATTTCAGACTATACTTGTACAGATGCTGTTAAAATTGATGTGCTTTCTGGAAGTACAGTTATTCTCTGCTATTTAAAAGAATAGCACTTTTTAAAACAATAGCATGGGCCTCTTCAGGTCATGCATTTGTTTTAAAAAGCTTCTTCATTTTGTTATGTTGTCTAAAATAATAATAAAGCAGTCTTTAAAAAGTAAGTCTAATAATTTGAACATTCTATAGGCCAGCGATGGCGAACCTTTTTTGGCTCGCGTGCCAAAAGTGGGGGGAGTGCAGGGGGGTCATGTGCGGGCGTGCCGCACCCATAATGCAATGCGCGATTGCCCCCAGTGTGCATGCACGCACAATGCGCGACCCCCTCATTTGTACATGCTTTTTTTGCTCTCCCCAGGCTCCAGAGGCTTTATAGGAGCCTGGGGAAGGCGAAAAGAGCCTCCCCTGCCCCCCCAGAGGCCCTCCGGAGGCTTCAGGGACCATCCGGAGGCTTCCCTGAAGCCTTCGGAACACTTAAAAACACCCTCCGAGCAGAGTTTTCGGTTTGCTTGGAGGGTCGTTTTAAGCGCTCCAAAGGCGTCAGGGAAGCCTCCGGACTGTCCCTGAAGCCTCAGGGGGGGGAGGCTCTTTTCACCCTCCCCAGGCTCCTATAAAGCCTCTGGAGCCTGGGGAGGGTGAAAAATGGCTTTTAAAAAGGTGAACTCAGCTGGCCAGCGCGCACATGCCTCACGTGCCCTGACTAATGGCTCCGCGTGCCACCTGTGGCACGCGTGCCATAGGTTCGCCATCACTGCTATAGGCATTTATAGTTGTTGACTTACTTCCTTGCAGCAAACAGCCTAATTTGCACAAGAAAAAAAAATCTCCCTCCCAGTAATTTGCCACATGGAGCAAACAGCAAGTTACACTTTCAATTTCTTCCGATCATCAGCTGTTACAGGCTGCAGGAATTGCTATAGCTTATTGAAGCCTCCGCAAGCCCCCGTTTGCTGCAAAGAGGTAAATTGCTTGGAGGGAGAGGCCAAAGGGTTGAGCCTGGTGTGTGGGTTGGGCTACATTCAGTGTATAAGGCACATCCAAATTTTCACCCTCTTTTAGGGGGGGAAAAAGTGCCTCTTATACTCTGAAAAATACGGTAACCAAGTTGACTTCACCATAGAGCTGATAATGGTTTCTGTTTACTTACTAATATTATATATTTATAATTTGCCTTATCACACTTTTAACTTAAATGGAATAAATATTTATAACCTTAATTATTCGAATTAGTGAAATATAGAAAAGCACTTCAATAAAGGTTCAAGGTTTCTCCTCTCCAGTTGTGATTGACTAAAGGGGGAGGTGCTGATCTTTGATTTTCAGCCAAGGGGGACTGCATTGTCAGAGAGATGCAGAAAGCAGTAACATTGGAACCTATTTATCCTTTCACATTTCATGCTTTTGAACTGCTAGGTTGGCAGTAGCTGAGGAGAGTAACGGAGCTCACCCCATAACACTCGGATCTCAAACCTAGGCTGTCAGATTTCCAGCTGACAAGCTCAACATCTTAATTACAATAATAATATGATAACAATGGCTATGCTACTTTCTTATAC
This sequence comes from Natrix helvetica, assembly GCF_964273705.1. Taxonomy (NCBI): domain Eukaryota; kingdom Metazoa; phylum Chordata; class Lepidosauria; order Squamata; family Natricidae; genus Natrix; species Natrix helvetica. The sequence goes on along the minus strand of NC_138550.1, from coordinate 42,944,965 downwards.
CTCCTTCCACAGTGATACTGAACCATCAACAACAACAGCAGCCACAATAACAACACATAAATTTTATTTGTGCCAAATAAGCCAATAAATCTGCTTTTACCAGAGACTCCCTGATTAGACCATTGAAGCTAAACTAAATTTGCAACTTTGTTTCATCTCAGTACAGTGTTCCAAGAGCACAGACTTCTTCTGTTTGATTTGATCAACTCCCTTGCCTCCCACTGCCTTGTTCCCTTCCTGATCATATCTTGTGGATAATAAGAATGATACAATTAGAGCTTCCAGATAGTCTTAACTAACTACAAACAGTCAAGCAGAAATAATTTAGAAGAATGTTGACATATGCTCTGTTGGGAGAGTTACATGATATGAAAACCTTCACTTAATATGGAGACAGATGGAAAGTTAAACAACTGCAGGACATTAGAGTTTCTCGGCCATGTATTAGAAAACCAAGGTAAAAAACCCACCCGAAATAGAATTTATTGATTATAGATATTGTCCATTGTAAGGGCTTAAACAAACACGAGAATGTAAGAGAAAAGAAAAAAACCAGCCTCTCAAAAATAATTTTTGCCTGTTGCCTCTGCCAACCTCATTTTGCTTCATATAATTCCATCTCTGTGTAGAATTGTGAGATTCTAAGAAACTTTCCCCTCCTCCTCCTTCTCCTCTTCCTTCTCCTCTTCCTTCTCCTTCTCTTCCTTCTCCTTCTCCTTCTTCTTCTTCTCTTCCTTCTCCTTCTCCTTCTTCTTCTTCTATTCCCCCTTCTCTTAAATACACTAGGACATGGCAAATCACAACTAATTGCAGAGGTGGGCTTCAGCCGGTTCGGACCTGTTCAGGCAAACAGATTGTTACATTTTTGCACAGTTCGGAGAACCAGATAATAACAGACTGGCTGGCTCCACCCAACCCACTCCACTCCTCCCAGTCACTCCTTATTTCACCTTGCCTGCCTTGGCCAGGGCATAACTGCTGCTGTTCTCTGGCTCTCTCATTCGCTAGCTCGCTTGCCTTGATCATGTGGCCCCCATGGCCCAGCCCACTTGCCTGCCTTTACCTCGGCCTCCCATGTGGCCTAGCTACTTGCTGAGCCTTCCTTCATCATTATCGGCTGTCTCCCATGCGGCCCAGCAATCTGCCTATTTGATGAGCCTTCCTTTGCCTCTTTGCCGGAATAAACGGCCTGTTATAGGGTCTTCCTAGGGCTCCCTGGCCTCTTACAAGCCCAAATGGAGGGTCCCTGTGCCTGATCTTCCCTCCCACACCCCTTCTGGGCCTTCCTACGGCTCCCCAGACCTGTTACAGACCAAAATGGAGGGGCTGGGGAGGGTCCCTGGGCCTGATCCACCCTCTTCACCACATTTTCCATGTTTTAATGTACTTACTGCAGAAGAAGCCAAAGCCTTTTATTCAGAAGTTGGTGAAGCTGTAAGAATGTGAGATGTATAGAAAACAGCTTTCCCCATCTGAATAAAACACTTCGGCTTCTCTGTCATGGGAGCCTTCCCCAGTCTGGTCAGGCTTAGTTTGGGCTCAGTCTGCTTGCTGTTAATAGTTCAAACGAGAAGTTTCAGGGATTGGGGCATGACAGCCAATCAACAAGGCTCTTTCAGTTAAGCCCAAAGAGAGAAAGGAAACCTCTCCTTTCATTGACTGCTGCTGCCTAAATCCCTAAAACAGGAGGTTGCTTTAGCTTAGCTTAGGCCTGCTGGCCACATGGCCCCAGCCAAAACCTTTTACTCAGAAGCTGGTGAAAATGTTTTCCTTAGATTTCACATTCTTACAGCTTTACCATCATCTGAACAAAACACTTTGGCTTCTCTGCCAGTGGGTCAGCCTCTTCTGGATCTCTGGAGATCTTCAAAAAAGTAAGATATTTAAAATAAGTAATAAAGTAAATGGCATGATTAACATTTCCGTTATGTTCAGTGGGAAGTAAAAGTAACTAAGTTAGCATGAATGTAACCTATTAAGGTTATGTTTAAAAATATAAAAGAACTATAAGTTTAAAATGCCCCTGATTTGCAACTAAATCATTTATGTTCACCCTTTGATTTTTGCAGAAAATTGTACCTTTTGTTTTGATGAAAGCAAAGTGAATATTTATTGAGAATCAATCTGTTTCTTCAGAGTAGTTCCTCTCTCACCATCCTCTAAAGCTCTACTCCTTAACTGATTTTTATTAATAATTTGTCTATTTAGAACAACATGAAGCAGAAAAAAAGGCAATATAATTCCTATGGGAGCAAAATCCCTAAAGATATATAATGAATGGCCTCTAAAGTGGTATTATTACCACAAAAAGCAGTAAAAAAAACACAATGACTTTAAAATACAGCTATTACGTTTCAAAATATATACCAGTGTTTGCTAAAAATTTAGAAGGTTCCTATGTTAACAGATAGCTGCTTTCATTAGCAGAAGAAAAGCTTCCAATATAGGCAGGAATAATCACAAATCCAGCAAGCTTTTATATTAGCTTTTATATTTGCTTTTATATTTTATATTTGCTATATTTTATATTTGTCTGTGAGAAACTTTTTGCTAATGTTAGAATGATACTTCACTGAACAACTAATGTAGTTGTTCAGAATTCAATGTTTCAAAAGTATTTATATTATTTTAGCTATTTTTGACATAAGATTGCCAGATTTAAAAATTCTGAGTGTTTAAACATTTCATGGAAAAAGTCTTTTTATAAGGCTACTATCAAGCATTACACATTTGTGACTGGAGGATTACCTGTGTAATGAGAGAGAGGGAGGGTATCAGGGAAGTCCTTCCTTAGCACCACACAACTCCCTGGCCACGCCCATCCAGTCACATGACCATCGAGATTTGCAGACCAGCAAGGTGGCTGGGGAGAAAGGATGGTTCATGCAAGTGGCCAGCAAATATGTATGTCTGCCACTCATGCAAATGAAGTGTGCACACACTTGCTCACCCGCTGTTCACACTGTGAGGATGCACATGTGCATGCACACCCCGGCCATTTCCACAGCCCAGTTGCAAACCCCACTAGAGAGCCACAACCCACAGGTTGTGGACCTCTGAGCTAGAGTAATGCCAGCAGAATTTATAGTTATGATAGTAATAAGACAATCAGGGAATAGAAATATGAAAAATTTGAATACAGGGTATAGAAGGAGTCACTGGAACTGGCATGGGACATCTTTTTTGTAGCTGAAGCTGCTTTTTAAAGTTGTGCAATTTCTGCAACTCATATGATAGTAGTATAGGCTGAGAAATAATGCACTGTAATAGAAAACCAATAGTTTCAGAATTGGGATGATAAAATGGCAGATACATTTTCAATGAGAAAATACATTTGAAAACTGATTAGAATGTAACAGGAGAGAAATATCTAAGCAGCTGTCATATAGGAACATCACATGCAGATAAAATAGCAATTTGGCTATTTAAAACTTAATGAGAAGAAGCAGTTAAGTACAAATTTCTCTATACTATTAAAGGTGGACCAAAGGTATGATATCTAATAGTTGGCACATATACCTTTACTGAGTAAAATAAATGCTAGATAATGTGCAAATTGCTAGGAAGTGCTTTGTATGTGAAGAGGTACTTCAAAATATGCAAAATTTCCAGAGATTATGAGTTTTCCCCATGTAGTAGAGAAAATACATGCTTGGTTTACAGAGTTGTAGACAGTTGCAGTTCTCATGTCCTGTGTGCACAGATAACATATTTAATTTGAATCTGAAACACTGACTAACCTACAAGTTATCAAACTGTTGCACTAATTTCTCACACAAATTTTCTTGCTTATTTCTTTCTTTATTTTTGTTTAAAATAAAAAAAAAGGAATAGAGCATAGAACCACACAAAGAAAAAGTGTAAGAAAACTGATAGATATGTTTTAGAAATAACAAAGGGATGGATAATGAAGGGAACAAAAGAATATAAAAAAAGACTCTTAACTTCTTCTCTTTTTGTAAACTACTGGCAAGGTCTTTCACTGTATACCTCATGCCAGAAAATACTTATGTATCTTTTATATATCAACATATATCTAAATGTAAATGTATACTAAATATTAGTATACTAGTAAATACTATACTAAAATGTAAATGCACTAAATTCATCTATGCTATTTGGTAAATTATAACTATCAAAAATGATACACTGGCTTTGTTAAAAGACAAAGAAAAAATTCTAGTCAGAAGCACCTTATTTTTTTCTTAGTACTATTAGTACTAAGGACTAGTCCATTACTTTTCCTAAATTTGATATGAGTCAAAACTGCAGACATGGAAAGCATCCCACAATATATTTTTTTTCAGAATGAAATGTATAATCACAGGTAATTCTTGATTTAGAACCATTCATTCGTTCTAAATTACAATGGCAATGAAAAAAAACCTGCCTTATTACCATTTTTCACTCATAGGACTGTTGCAACATCCCCACGGTCACATGATCAGAAGCTTAGCTACTGGCATGTGTTTATGATGGTTGCAGTGTCCCAGGATTATGGGATTACCTTTTTCAGCCTTCTGATTAGCAAAGTCAAATGAGAAAGCCAGATTCACTTCACAATTGTGTTACTAATTAAACAATTGCTGTAATTCACTTAACAATTGTGGCAGAAATGGTTGTAAAATGGGGAAAAACAACAACCATCTTGCTTAGCAATAGAAATTTTGGGCTTAAGTCAGTGATGCGTTCCTAACCGGTTTATAACCGGTTTGCTGATCATTCACTTTGTGCAATTGAACTAAAATTGGTCGGAAAAAAAGGAAAACAACTGAGGACCTGAAATTCAAGCTGCCATTCTGGATTAACTGGGCTTCAGAAGCTTGAATAAAGATAAGTATAACCCAGAGGCGGGCAGGCGGGCAGGCCCCCTTTTAACAAAAACAGAGAACCGGTTCGCTCTCTGTTTGAAGGCAGCACTACCGGTTCGGGAGAATCAGACTGAACCAGTAGGAACTCACCTCTGGCTTAAGTGTGATTGTATGTCAAGAACTACCTGTATGAGATTGTCTACCAGAAGTAGATTAAAAACAACCTTGTGTCCTGTGCTTAAAACCAGACTTCCCCATCCAATATAACCTTTTCCCCAAAATATATTTGTAAAACATTCTGAGAATACAATGGACAACCAAGAAAACAAAGAAGTCATTGAAGAAATTAATCACATGTTTTTACTGAAGACATAAATGACCAGTGTCAAATTATGTTACTTTGGACACATTATGTCAAACCCTAGCTTTTTAGAGAAGGATATAATGTTGAGAAAAATAGACGGAAACAAAAGACAACCAGCAGAAAGGTGAATGGACTCATTTGCAGTGGCAACAGATGTATCTTTGGAAGATCTACGGGTTCACTAAGAGACAACACCAACTTGACAGAACATAATTAATCAATCAATTGCACCAGTATACAAGTACACAACATTATTTTTCCTCCAAAATGATGTTTGGAAACATTATTTCTTACCACAACATCTTTCCAGTTGGAAAGAAGGAAGCAAAGATTTTGATTTAATTTCTGTTTCATAAAGAAGACTGTTGCCTTTGGTATTGCGATCATATGTTTTCAACAATTGTTTAATTGTTGAAAGATACTTTCTGAGCATAAACATAATACATTCTAATTTGAATCTAGTTTCTCGTAGTACAAGGTACAAAATCAGCAGACAATCAAGAAATGCTATAGAGTTGACCGCTCATTTTGCAATACAGGAAAACTGGGATATAATGGGACAGTTTTTTGTTTTGCAGTAGACAAAATGAAATTCAAACCAATTACTGAATATCATTCTAAAGCCGTAAGTGGTATTCATCAGTGATGTCTTTAATTGCATTAATAAAGAAATATAATTAAATGAAAAGCAAAGACCTGCTCACTCATCCTCAGCATAATTTTTCTGAAAATACTTGCCAAATATGACTTTGACCACTGTAACATTATGCAAACAAATTAAAACCAGCTAAACATTTGAAAAGATAGAATGACAAATTGTTGAATGTCCCTCTGAAGTATACCATGTTTATTGCTTGAATATGGTGCGTTTCATTTCTTATGTTATAAAATTTATACCACACTTTTCCTATAGCAACTCAAAGGAGCATACATTGCATTCTTTTTTCATACTTTCCCCTCCCCAAAGTCAACAATTTTGAATGGTGGGTTGGAATGTGAGAAAAGTGTCTGGCTCAGTATGCTTCCATGGCTAAGACTAGAACATGGGTCTCTGCAGTCCTAGATACAAATCTTAATGATTGCACAGGAGACAAAGTTGTGTTGGATATGTTCATTGCTTTGAATATTTCTAAAATAATAAAGGTGGGATACAAATAAATAAAAATTTAAAAATACAGCTGAAATTGTGATTCAAAATGTAAAATTAACTAATATATACCGAACACATCCAAAATCATGAATAACAAAATATATAAAGCTGTAATCCTACATAATACTTTTGCATGGGGTTATGTCTGAATGAATTCAGTAGGGACTCTTCTGAATGAATAATAACCTCACTTGTGCAACTATGTTGAATTCAGAATTGTTACAGCAGTAAAAATGCAAACTGAATAGACATTACATGCATGTTAATGTAAAAGGCAAGGCTGAAAATAAATCCATATCTTAATCCTGCATGGGTACTGTTGTCCTCAGTGATTTGTTATAAATGTGAAAATAATTATTTTTCAAAAGAACATATGTATCTCTACTAATGAAACAACAGAATCTGAGCATTCCTTTATTCTGCAAAGATCTTTTTGTCAAGCAGTTCAAATTAGAAAATTCCTAGGGATTTGAAATATTTTCAGACAAAGTATAAACTCCTGCTATCACTTTTTTTTAAAAAAAAAGATAAAATATTATACCATCATTCTGAAAGAAATATTACTTTTAACAATGATTCTAATGTCCTAGCTGTCTGTCAAATTAAATGCTATTATTCAAATTATGACAAGCCTGCTAATGTATTCTAAACATTGTTGGAGAAGCATTTAATTTTTGGAAGACTCATCAGTTAAGAACTATAGATGTTATGCACAAGTATATCTAAGTTCCCATTACTTTCATAAGGGTGAACTTTATGTTAATTGATAAAGGTCAGCAATCTGATTCATTCCAAGCAGAATGGAATTTGAACAATCAGAATTTCTAAATGTATCCTAGTTAAATATTTTTTTATATCCTAGTTCCTTCGAGTATTTTGAAAATCTTTTTAGAATCTTTCTGAACCTTAAAGAATGATAACAAAAATGTTTCTGTTTTTTGTCACATTATATTTGTCATATTCATGGAAATCACATCTAGTATAAAAAAATATGCATGTGCTTTTAAAAATAAAGAATAAATTTAAATGTGAACTGTCAGTGATTAACTGCCACATCCTTTAGTACCTGGCAGTGCCCATACAACGTTTAATTTGATGTTAGATTATTTTATTAAACAATGTTAAAGTAAAAGTTAGCATGATACAAAATAAATAATCTTTAAGCCTCCTATTTATTTCCCAAAAAAATTCTAAGTACTACAGAAATCCTAAGAATTTCTTTGAAAAATCAATATGGTGGATAGCTTGTTTGGAAGATTATCAGCTGAAATACAAATATAAACTGAGATAGACAACAGTTCTAGTGTTTTTTAATTGTCTACAGCAGGGGTGTCAAACTCCCGGCCCATGGGCCAGGAGCGTCATGCACTAGCAATGCCCACACCCACTTTAGCAAAGGGACAAAAGTCACGATACGTCACATGACGCTGCCGTGTTGATGCAAATTTGACACCCTGGTCTACAGCATTCATAACAGCCAAAGACATCTCTGAAAATTTATAACTCTCTCATATATTCTGTTAATGAAAGATTTCATCATGAATACAAGTAAAAGACTCTCATCGTACAATGTGTTCCATGAATGTGAACCTATTTTATTCTATTTATGGAAACAAAAGAGCCAAGACAATGTTTATTGCTAATACTCCTGTGTCTCATACTCAGCCATTGCTTATGATTGGAATCATACAGGCATTCTAATGGATTCAGGTCAATGTAATAAAATCTGAGTTCAAGTGCTCTCTTGAAATTTTCCATTCTATTTGTGGGCAAATAGTGATAAAGACAAGGAAAAAGAAGGTAATGGCTGAAAAAAAAAGAAATCTAGAAACTATTATGTTGCTAGTATTCCTATCTTCCTGCCTTGTGCCATTCTAAGAAATGGGTATCACTTGATGAAACATATAATGTTAAAAAATTAGGACCATTTCTTCTCCTAAGTGGTGTGAAAAATATCTAAGCAGCTTTATCAGAAAAAAAAATGGGTGGTGTGAAATGTTCATACACAGTTGCTACATATTGTAAGCTACTTGGCTAAGAACAGAAAGTCTGATTCCTGCTACTGGATTTTTACACTGTAATCTCAAAGCAGGAAATCTGTTAAATCAGGCAAGAAATATTCACCATCACTGACCACTACGTACATGATCTCCCCACAAGTAGTCACATACTAAATGAAATTCATTGTAGTCTTTTTATGTAAGAAATAGTTTCATCTGAATACAACTGGTATATTGATTAAAAACATTCTCTCCAAAGTAACTGTTTTGTGAGAATAAGTGAGGAGAGGGCCTTTTGCATCTGATATGGAATTATTCATAGATATTTGGTATGTAATGTAGCATTTTTGTTGAGTTTAAGTTTATTGTTATTTTTTTTAAAATATAGTGTCTTGCCTTACCAGCTGTTGATTTCTTTCTCTATTTGGGGAAAGTTCTTGAAGTAAGGAATTTGAGAAAATGTGGAATTAATGTTATAGAAGATAGAATGATGAGAGTTGGATAGCTTAGTAGTGAGGAAAATTCTGGATATGGATAGAATTTTGGAAATGGAAGACAAACTGAAAAATGACTGATAAGGGATGAGATATTCCACCGAGAAAAAAGATAGAGCTGTACAAGGAGTAGGAACTTCATGTTTTAATTTTAATTTAATTTTAATTCCACTTTGAAGCTGAATGGAACTGTAAATATCTTCAGATGTGAATAGACCAGAAGGCAATTTCTTGTTCCTGTGCGGCTTGTAGACAGAAAGTATGTCAGAGAAAATGTCACCATTTCCATTTGTTAGAGAGTGAGGAAACAGACTGAGCCAGGATGCTGGGAGCAAAACTGGAATTGTGATTTTGATGGGCAGAAGATAGTATAGGAAGGGACATAGGGTAATATTTTACAGGATAAATTCTTCTGCTATGCCAATGATTCCTGCTGTGGGCTAAATTATCAGGCCTTGTATTCACACCACTATTGGCAAGAGTCAAGTCTATGTGAAAAGATCATAGTTATTCACAATGTGGCAGAGAATGAGTGTGCATATTGGCATATATTACTGATATCTGGTTGGGCAGCAATGGCAATGTGATCCAGTCAAAAATCTGCCCTTCTGTGCTTCAGAGCTGGAAGAGTGAATTTCTGTAGTTGATGACAAACCATTTATTATTACTAGTAGCACTGCAGTAGATTATAATTGTGACTACTTGTATATTAAGTTCAGCCATAGATTATCTGGGAGTGGTACAGAGCTACTGACTAACTAGCTGTCCTTCAAGAATTCCCGGGAATCCTTTCAGGGCGGATATGAGAACCCCTAAGGCCTGCCTGGTTGTGGGGAATTTAAATCTTCATGCTCTGAATACAGAGTGAATTCTAAGTTCATGCTCTCCATGACAACTGGACTTGTCACAAATAATAGCAGCTATGACTTACACACTGAACACCCAAAAACGTTGAATGCAATCTTTACGTTAGAGTAGGTGTCACTTGGGTATGGAGAACATTAGTATGTATTTTTCACTATGAAAATGTCACTTTCTTGTGGCACATTTTTGGCATCTTGAACTGCAAAATTTCTCCAGATGGGTCTGGCCAAGATGCATGATGGACAGGGAAGATTTTCAAAACATGCTTGGAGATTTTTTCAGGACAGTTTTGTAAGCAATTCCATTTTGTACTGGGTTGAGTTCTGAATCAGAGGTCATGAAATGAGATTGCTTTCATATGGCCTCTTCACAGTTGGCATTCGGAAGTGGCTCCTTATTTATTAAAGAGCTATATGAGATGAAGCTGCTAAAAACAGCCATAAACGATGATAGCCTAAAATTAAAAGTGAATATGACTTCAATTTAGTATGAACTCACCATTAAGCCTGCCCAATGATGATAATCATAGTGTAGCATCTTTTCTTCCCCGTGTAAACTGTGGACTCCTGACGAGTAACTCTGTTTAAAATAACTCAGATTCTTGGGAAAGGATACATAGGATAAAGTGTCAAGACATATTATGGGATTATTTGTAAATTAAGTTAATGGGAGTGATGCAGTGGCCTAGAGGTGTAGCTTTTGCCTCACAATCAGGAGGCTGTGAATTTGAGCCTAGGTAGCGGCTGATATTTCTCTCTCTGGGCACAATAAGTGATTATCTGCTATGAACTCTGCATTGGCGACAGGAAGGGCATCCGATCAGTAAACACTCAGCTGCATTCAGTGGCCCTGACTCCACCCCAATGTTAAGGGTTTGTGGGGTCATTGAAAGACAAAATAAATTGTAAATAAAGTTAATCATTTTTTTTTCTGGCTTGGGAAGAACAGGGAGGAATCTTCTGATATAATCTGGGTTTATTTATTTTACCTTGGGGAGTTTTAAAGAAATGTATAGGGGTCTTGCATTGGAAACTCCACTCCCTACAAGCTAGATGCACATCTTTTTGGGTTCCTTTAATCAGTTATGGTGTTTATAAAATGGATTAATATTTCATTAGGAAACAATATAATGCTGAAAAAGGCAGTAGTGTATATTGTCCTGAGGGAGTCATATCTAAGTCCATCCATATCTGACATTTTTTTTCCATTCCAGTTTTACAAAATGTTTTGAGAAAATAGTGGGGATTTACAGTTCCAGAAGAAATAGATTGCGTAGATCATTTTCAGTAAGGGTTCTGACATAGCCAAGCGATAGAAACAGTGTTGTTATTCTGATAGATGGCTTTCATTCAGACAAGGATTAGATAGCTAAGCAATATTCAATTTCACCAGATCAGGTATAATATAAGTACATTGAAAGAGTTTCAAATAAGAGGCATCATTTTACAGAGGCTCTGTTTGTACTTGAATTGATAGTTCCTATCAATGATTATGGGATTTAAACAGTTGAATCACTTGAATGTTTCAGTGTGGGATACTGGAAGGCATACATGGAGTATGCAGTGGGGTGCCCCAAGGCTCCGTTTTAGGCCCATTACTCTTCAACATCTTCATCAATGATGAATATGATTGCTATGCCTATTCCAAACAATACCGATAAAATTGAAGAAAAAAAATACTTTGAAAGTATGAATACAATAGTGGGGAAATATATATGACAGAGGAAAAAAGCAAGAATTAATATAAAAATGTTGCAAGATGCAAGAGTTCAAGGTGGATTTGGATTACCAAACTGGGAATTGTATTATCAAGCAGCAGGACTAGCTTGGATGAAAGAGTGGATCTTATTGAGAAATACCATGTTTTCCCGAAAATAAGACAGGGTCTTCTTATTTTCTTATGCCCCATGAAATATGGTCTTGGGCTTATTATAGGGGGAAGGCTTATTATTTTCTGGGGCAGGTGAGAAGTGAGGTGCGCCTTTTACCTTTCCAGCTCCGTCGCATTCCTCGCCATTGTGTTCAGGGAAGACACTGGTAAAAAAAAAAAAACCCTTCTCGCAAGTTTAATCAAACTTCTTGAAGTCGTGAGAAGGCTTTTTTTTTTAACCAGTGGCTTCCCTGAACACAATGGACACAATGGTGAGGAAAGCGACGCACCTGGAAAGGTAAGAGGTGCGCCTTGTGGCCCAACACCGCCCACCTCGCCCCAATGGTAAAGACAGCCTGCAAGGGGTGGCAGGTGGAGGGAATGAAGTGAGGCATGCCTCTTACCTTTCCAGGTCCATTGCATTCCTCACCCCTTTGTCCAGTGAATCCTCTTGTAAAAAAAAAAACCTCATGAGTTCAACTCGCAAGGTTTTTTTTACAAGGGGCTTCAATGGATGAAAGGGTGAGAAATGTGATGGATCTGGAAAGATAAGAGGCACACCTTGCAGCTCAACACCACCCACCTTGCCCCAATGGTAAAGGCAGCCTGCCTGGTTCCCTTCCCTACCATCCCTTTAGCGAGGGGTGGCAGGTGGGGGGGGAAAGTGAGGTGCGCCTCTTACCTTTTCAGGTCCGTTGCGTTCCTCGTCCTTTCATCCAGTGATATCCCTTGTAAAAAAAACTCATGAGTTCAACTCGCAAGGTTTTTTTTACAAGGGGCTTTAGTGGACGAAAGGGTGAGGAATGCAGTGGAGCTGTCAGTTTCTGGTAGCGCTAGGACGCACGTCTCGCTTCTTCCCCCCATCTGCCACCCCTTGCTAAAGGGACAACAGGGAAGGGAACCAGGCAGGCTGCTTTTTCCATTGGGACGAGATGGGCGGTGTTGGGCCGCGAGGCACACCTCTTACCTTTCCAGGTCTGTTGCATTCCTTTCCCTTTCATTTGGTGAAGCCCCTTGTAAAAAAAACCTCACAAGTTGAACTCATGAAGTTTTTTTTACAAGGGGATTCACTGGAGAAAAGGGCGAGGAACGCAACGGACCTGGAAAGGTAAGAGGCGCACCTAGATTCTCCCCCCCCACCTGCCACCCCTCATTAAAGAGGCAGCGAGAAAGGGAACCAGGCAGGCTGCCTTTACCATTGGGGTGGGACGGGCAGTGTTTTTTTGCGTGAGAAGGAACAGGCGAGGTGGGGGCGTGATCGCATTGCTGGCCTGCCGCTCTTTTTGCGCTAGGCTCTTTTTGTGCGGGAGGGGAGGGCAGGGTGTGGAAGCACTTTGCTTCGCCTGCCACTGTTTTTGAGGCAGGCTCTTTTTGCACGAGAGGGAAGAGTGGGGGATGGAAGCATTTTGCTTTGCTTGCTGCTGTTTTTGTGGTGGGCCCTCTTTTTGCCCCGCAAGCTGTACCAGTAAGTGGTACAGTGGTAATGACGGGGACCGGTTGTACATGTGTTTAAATAGTTGGGTGTGGTCTTATTTTCGGGGGAAGGCTTATTATGGTGCATGCTCTGAAAAGCCCGATTGAGCTTATTAGCAGGGCATGTCTTATTTTTGGGGAAGCGTGGTACAAGATTATTGACATTGCAGGGTCATGATTTGCATGCTTTTTTGTCGTATGGTAAAAGTAAGGCACATGGCTATTTTCAAAGACATTATGTAAGGAATGGATTGTTAACAATATGGGAAAGTGTGAAAGGGAAACATTATTTAGAAATACCAGTGTGGCTTTCAACAATGGAAGCATTGACATATCCAAATATTAGTAGCATGAAAAATATTATTAGATACAAAGATAGCTTAACAGAAAGGGGGGAACTAAAACAAAACCAAGAATTAGAAAAAAACAAGGGATTGATATAGGATGGTTTTCACAAATACAATTAAGATATGAAAAAGATAAAAGGGAATACGGTTTTAACTTAGGAAGTTCGGAGATGGATAAGATACTTATGGGATGGAAGAAAGAATCATTAAGAAACTATATAGATACCTATTAAGAACTAGGCTAGAAGAAGAAGAGGTTAAAGATACAAGGTTAACTTGGGCAAAGAATTTTGGCCACACGATTCAGCTAGAAAAGTGGCAACAACTATGAGAAAGGAACTATAAATTAACCAGGTCAACAGCTTGGTTAATAAGAAAACTTACACAAAATGTTTTATAGATGGCACATGTCACCAGGAAAATTAGCAAAGATCTTTAAAGACAAATCAGTGAAATGTTGGAAGTGTCACCAAGCAATAGGTTCCTATTATCATATGTGGCGGACATGTGCAGAAGCAAGGAAATATTGGACTAAGATAAGAGTATAGTTAAAGAAAATGTTACAACAAGAAATAGAATTTAGACCAGAAATATTTTTACTAGGTATTATCCCAGAAAAATTCAAGAAAGAGGATTCTTATTTGATTATACATGTAACTACAGCAGCTAGAATAGTATTTTCTCAAAATTGTTAATTAAATAAGCTACCAACAGATGAAGAGATAATAAAAATGATATTAGATTGTGCAGAGATGAATAGGTTTACAATGAAAATAAAGGATAAAGAGGAATCGGAGTACTTCAAGACATGGGAAGGATTTTATGATTGGTTAGAGAAAGGAAACTAGAAAAGAAAGTAGGGAGAAGATATAGAATCCAGATGATGCACTATTAAATGAAAAAGGGTGGGGGAAGAAGGGGAAAACAGAAAAGAAAATATGAAATATACAAGTATATATTCAAGAGCGAGATATAAAGGTGGGAAAAACATAGAATAGATTAACAAAGGTAAGGGAATAAGAAATGATACCAAATTATATTTGGGTTTGTGGAAATACCATCCCAAGGAAACATAAATTGAGATGTGAAAGAGACACCTACAATAATAGAAAAGAAAGGGAGAGAGGAAGACGGGAAATAAGAAAGAGGTAAGGAGAGGAGGATGGAAGGGAGAGGAAGAGAAGGAGAGAGGGTAGGAAGGGGAAGAGGAAGAGTAGGAGTAGGAGAAAGGGAAGGGAAGAAGGAAGGGGAAAGAAAGGAGGAAGGAAGAAAGTAGAGAAGGAAGGGAGGGAGAAAAGAAAGCAAAAATAAGGTGGTGGTACAACAGGAGGAAGGGGTGGTAAATAAAGCAACACAAACTGTATATTATAATCTATTAAATGAAATAATAAATGTATATGGATGACAAATGTAAAGAATAAGAATAATTATGTGAATATATACTTAGAATGATATGTAAGAGAACCAAAATTAAAAGAAATTCTGGGAAGAAAACATCTTCATCATTGATTAGGACGAGGGGTTAGATGGACAACCCATCAAATTTGCAGAAGACACCAAGCTGGCAGGAATAGCCAACACTCCAGAAGAAAGGTGTAAGCTACAGAAGGACCTTGATAGACTTTAATATTGGGCACAATCTAATAAAATGAAATTAAATGATGAAAAAATTAAGGTTCTACATTTAGGCAAGAAAAACAAAATGCATAGGTACAGTATATGTGGTACCTTGCTCAATAGTAGTAACTGTGAGAGATCTTGGAGTCCTAGTGGACAACCATTTAAGTAAGAGCCAGCAGTGTGCAGCAGCTGCCAAAAAAGCCAACACAGTTCTAGGCTGAATAAACAGAGAGATAGAATCAAGATCACGTGAAGTGTTAATACCACTTTATAATGCCTTGGTAAGGCCACACTTGGAATACTGCATCCAGTTTTGGTCACCATGATGTAAAAAAGATGTGGAGAAAGAGAAAGAGTGCAATGAAGTGCAACAAAGATAATTAAGGGACTGGAGGCTAAAACTTATAAAGAACAATTGCTGGAATTGGGTAGGTCTAGTTTTTGATGAAAATAAGAATTAGGGGTGACATGATAGCAGTTTTCCAATATCTCAGGGCTGCCATAAAGAAGAGGGAATCAAACTATTCTCCAAAGCACCTGAGAGTAGGACAAGAAGCAATTTATGCAAACTAATTTAGGAGAGAAGCAACACTGGAAGTTTTAAAGAAGAGATTGAATAATAATTTGTCTGAAGTGGTGTAGGATTTCCTGCCTAAGCAGGGGGTTGGACTAGAAGCCCTCTAAGGTCCAACTCTTGTTATTCTGTAAGAAGGCTTCATACTGCCCTAATTTTATAAGTAACAGCTAGGACATATCACATGCCAATTTCAACAGGTCTGTAATTGGTGCCTCGAGACTGTTAAATCGAGCTCATTACCTTATTGTTCCAGGTAGTGCCTGAAAAAGGCTCAGCAATAGTTTTTAATCTGCTGTTCTAGTAACAGCTGCAATTCTAGGAACACTGCCAAATCAGATTCAGTATTATAATAATAATAATAATAAATATTTATTTCTTAGCCGCACCCTCTCCCGAAGGACTCGGGGCGGCGTACAATGAAATATATGAAATAAATATGTGAACAAAACAAACATATAACAGGGACATATACCGAGACATACACAAGGAGGAGGTCGGCTGATGAATAAAAAACAATTAGAATACAGTGTTTAAAAACCCCTAAATAATTAAATATAATTAAAATACCCAATTAAAAACCCGTCAGGAGCGATATGGTTAGATCAAAGTTGAGCCAGGCCAGCTACTTGGAATAGGTGGGTCTTAAGCTTAATACGAAAGGAGCGGAGGTCAGAGGTATTCCTAATATCGGGAGGGAGGTCATTCCACAGGGCTGGGCCCGCCACAGAGAAGGCTCTACTCCTAGGCGCTGCCCCCCGACACTGTCTAGTGGACTGCACCTGGAGGAGGCCCTCTCTGTGCGAGCGGATTGGTCGCAGGGATGTATGGAGCAGAATACGATCCTGCAAGTAACTAGGTCCTGAGCCATTATTAAAAACCAAGTGAGATAAAACAAAGTCATATTGAACACTATGAATATAGAGTTGCAAGCATGGTTCTGCCCATCCATTTGGAGTATTTTCCAACATGTAAGAAGAATAGGGCCAAGAGACAAGACTTTTTCATATTGTCTCTAACATTGTAGAGCATGATTACTGCAGAGATTTGTCTACTCCTCAAATGTCCTTGCATTCCAGACCTGCAACTATTTAAAGCTATTTTCTTTCAGTGACTCTTTGCGTTTAGGAAGATTGTAATTAGCCATCTGACTTTAGTATAGTTGATAGTCTATTTATGTTGCGATGTTTCCTTTTATTTGTTATTGGATGTTTATTGAAAAGGAGCCAGAATATATCACAACCTTTTTTGGGGGAGGGGGAGGGGGAGATGATTTCTAAATAATCAGTAAAAAATTAATACCTATGTTCATTTTCTACACTCACAGCAGCTAAAGTATCATTACTGACCATAGATTATGCTTAGTAAAAACCATCTTATGCTTCATAGGCCAGTTTTGATCCCTTCCAGGCTTTGTAAAAATGAAATTTAAAGGGTTAAATTTAAATAAAATAATCAGTTCTGCATCTCCTCTAATGTATTTTATGTAAACATGTATACATCTAAATCTGAAAAAGTCCATTATCTTATTAGAATTTTTGTTAATTGATTAGCAAATATGTTCTTAATAGAATAAAAAGAATCACAATTTATACAAAATGTGTACATTTATTGCTACACTGTCTTATTTGCACATAAATATATAGTATATTGAGCTTCTAGATATATTAGTATGTGTAACAGTTTATCACAATGTGGTAAGTACAGTCATCACAATCAATTGACAGAGTATATACTTTTGAGAAACTATGCAGAAGGAATAGCCTTTTCTGTTAAACTTAAGCTATTGTTAAATCAAAAGTATTTTCTAAACCTAGAGGTGTCTTGGTTTAGATGATTACTGCTTAGCCAAAGCTACTATTTTAATTAACCTATATATATTTAAGTCACTTAATTAGTTTAATTGATATTGCAATATTATTTACTATGTATCTTAATTATAAAACAACTCTGGCAATTTATTACTGCAAAGCACAACATGCATTTGGAATGAAATGATAAGTTGCCATTTTATAAAGCTTTGTAAATCTCTTGTTTAATTGAATAAATCTGCCGATACTATTGCTTTTCTTTCACCTATCTTATTTGCATCTTTATTTACCACTATGTTGCATTATAAAATGTTTTGTTGCTTTATTTTTCTTTTAATTATCTGATTCTGATCTGTCACACGTGAGAAAAGAGTTTTCAAAATTCATATGCAAGAGTTTAAGTCTGTATGAGGAATATGTCCCTGTCAATGAGCAGCAGACTCATTGTTGACTGGAATAGCAAAAACCAATTGTAGTTGTCTTCAGGGTTAATGATTATATAAGGAGCATGATACATCATACTTTAACAATCAGAATTGTGCAGGCTTTACCTTACCAAGTGAATTGTTCAACTGTTGGTTCTTTTAATTAATATTAAAAGACAGAAACTACCCACCACTTTAGTAGTTTCATTATCAATCCCAAAACTACTTGCCATATCTTTTGTCATTAGTTTAGTGGTCTTTATATTTAATTGAGCCCTTTACTGTGTTTGTAAAACATACAGATTAGTGCATTTTCAGATAAATGTGATGAGTATAGCACAGATGATTGATATTTATTTCTCTGTCTTGTTCCAATAGTTTGCCTCAATATTCATTCAGTGTATAGGTTAAATCAGTGGTTCCCAAAGTGGGTGGTTCCGCCCCAGGGGAGCGGTGGGGTGACTTAGGGGGGCACTTAGAGGCAAGGGGGGATGGCAGGGGGGCACTAAGAGGTAAAGGAGGTGGCAGAGGAGTGCTGGAAATGGCCCTCTCGCAGGGCGCAATTCTGCTTGGGGCTCTGTTGGCCGCCAGTCAGCTGAGCACTTCCGACAGGGGTGAAATTCCAATGGAGTATGAAAGCGAAAAGGACATAAGGATCCTGTCAGCAGAATTCAGTGTGTTCACTGCCTAATACATCAGCACGTTATGTGTGCATTCTAAATTTCACTGTCACCACAAAAATTTCAAGATCTTCCCAAATGCGAGAAACTTCTTTCTTTCTTTGCTCTCCCTTTCCATAAATCGTAGAAGTTACTCAATTGTAGAAGCCCGCCCCCCCTTCTCTCCTGATACATCCAGGTCTTATATTTTTCTCAATCGAAGACAAGAGCCGATCCCCAGGGTCTTTCCTCAGGAAATAAGTCCCACTAAATTCAACGTGGCTTACTTCCCAGGAAGCGTGCGGAGGATTGAGGCTCTACTGCTCGAATCGGCTTTCCCTGCCTCTGCAATCTGGAGGCACAAAAGACATTCCTAAGCGAGCATTCTCATGAGGCGGCAAGGGAGGGTTGCTGCAGCGAAGTCAGCGGAACACATTCTCCCCCTCCACTAACCTATGAGTCACCTGCCTCGATTAGCATAATGTCCACATCATGACTCCAAGCTCTCTTCAGCTGGCTGTGGCGCCTTTTTGGAGTGAGCGAGAACGTCAGTGAGTGGCGGGCACCGACGGATGCAAGAGGCACCTCCTTGTTTCGCATGTCGGTCCCGTTGCAAAATGCTATCCCACCCGCCATCAGTGCGGATTTTTCTATTCCCCGCCTGTAATCTTTCTTCCCAGCCCTCCACCACAGTTGCCTGGAAGAAGCAGGTTTCTGATGGGACAGAGCGAGCAGAGCAGCACTTTGCTCTGTCATCCAGAGAAGTTAGGCAAGGCACAAGGGCTGCTATAGCCCCGCTGTCACCCGCTCGAAATTCTCCTTGGCTCCAGTGTTTTGCTCCGTGTTTGCCTTAGTGCCATGTACATTGACAGTGGGATGTGAGTAAGAAGATCCCCTGAATTTTGTTTGAAATGGCTTAAGAGTAAAGGAAGAGAGGAGGAGAGGGCTTTGTCTCGCCGAAGTCCAGCGTTCCCCCTTTTCCCAGCCTCTCTTGTGCTGTGAAGGGAGTTTTTCTCCATTGTTCGCTGGGAGGGGGCTCGTACAGAATCTGTGCGCAGAAGCCCCCACCCCCAGATATGGGCAGAGAAAAAACGGGCTGTCTTGTTAAACCAAAAACAAGCCAGATTATCCGGAATCACAGAAGTATTCCGCTCCAGCCACCCTCTGTCCCTTTCTTTGCGAAGGTGCCAAATAGGGGACCGGGTGGCAGTGGCAGTGGCGAGTCATAGCTGGGCCGGCCTAGCTTTACGGAGGAGATGGATGGCACCAGGGAAAGGGGCTGACTTGTCTCTCTTGCGCCTGGTTTGGTTTGGCTCAAACTTTCTGACAGGCGACCTAATTATGAAATTATGGTTTCAGCAAACCCAATCTTTTAAACATAATCAGCAAGTATTGTTCAAAAAGTATTTGGATGATGAGGTCTTATAACACATTAGGCCAACTGCCATATTTCAACTGAAGCTCATAATAATAGCGATGGGCCCATTTCTTCTTGAATGCCATAGTTTTATTTAAATGGTTGTTTCTGTTCTCTGTTGCAAGTGAAAGGCAGGTGAGTAGAGTAAATGCAGGGAAGGAAGAAGAAATGAAACTGCATGATTTTCAACTAGGAGGGTCTTCCAAAAATGAAGGGAGGACTTGTAACCATAGGCCAGTGCTAACCAAGGTACTGGGTCAAACCTTTAAAAAGGTTTTTAAATTGGATTTTGAATAAATGTGCAATTAATTGTTACAGTTTTGAATTTTATGGTTACTATCTTCCTTCCGTCATGTAAACCACCCAGTCACATGACCCCCACAGCCACGCCCACCAAGCCACGTCCACAGAACCAGTAGTAAAAAAATTGAATTCCACCATTTGGTGTGGGGCACTAAGGATCAGTTTGTAGCACTAAGGGGCTGGTGGACTGAAAAAGTTTGGGAACCACTGGGTTAAATAAATAAAGAGAGAATCTAGTCTCACTTCCTTGCTGATCTAGACTTGGTCTGTTTTGCTATCATCTATCCAAAATTTAGTTTCCTATCAAGTATAGGTTTTTCATCACAATGACATTTTCCAGGATTCCCATTTGATTAAAAGCATCCCATAGGTTGTCATTGTTGATACAATCAGACTATAATTTAGGAGATCAGGAGTCCTGTTGACCCAAAGCCAGTCATTTTCTCTCTACCCAAGGAAAGAGGAAATGCCAAACCATTTCTGAAAATCCTTGCCAAGAAAATTGCCTAGGTAGTCTCTGAGAATTGAAAACAATTGGAGGGAAAGAGAAATAATAATATGTAAATCATACATTCTGTATTATTTGGCTTTCTCAATTCTCTAATGTACATTAGCAATACTGTTGTTTGTTCCTCCCCCTTTTATAAAATCAGCTTTAATATCTATCATTTTCTTTTCATGTAGGGAGATCCTAAACATTTTAGTAAGTTGTGAATAAGGATATTATGTGACAGTTTCTGAGTCTTATTTCTTTGATATTAGTATGTAGATAAACCTCTTCCATTTGTTGGCCACCATGTCACTCTTCAGATTTGCTGGCATACTTTGGTTGCATACTTTACAGATTATTCTGATGCCTACCATACATGGGTTTCACATCATTTTACCACCGGTTCGATTAACACCGAAAATATGAGCACACACGTATTCCACCCATGTGCCCAGCCTTCTATGCATGTGCTTTGATTGTATGCGTGGCTTGCACACATGCACATGGCTTAAAAACATGGCTAAATATCATGGCATAGCGCCATTCGCCACTACTGGTTCGCCTGAATCGGTCCGAACTGGCTGAATACCACCACTGAGGCCTGCATATTTCTACAGATTTTCATCAATTCCTGTAACATTCTCATTTGATAATGACCAGAATGCTGATCTAAGTTCATCTTCTTGGAAATAGGGAATATATCCTAATATACCCTGGATGTTAACATCCTCACTGTACAGAATTTCAGTATTCTCCTTTATCTTAGATCTTCTTTGAAACAATTATTGCTTGTCTCCTGGCATCCTACAACATAACAATTTGAATTTGGAAACTTTCTGTGCTCTGGTAGTTTGGACTACTTTCCTTGTTTTTCCATGGCTGTTGTCATATTTGATATATTTACAGATGTCATTGCAGTACTGCACCATGTCTCTTCTAATAGCAGTCTGAAAGTCTTCATTAAATTAGTTCTTGATATCTTTGTCTTTCTTTATTTTAACTTCTGTTCTGTTATTGACAACTTCCACCATTTGTGCTGACATAGTTTCTTTCCCCTTTTTTGATCTTTTGCAGTCTCATTTCATATTAATCCTTTTCTAGGATTTCATTCCACACTTCCTTCTATTAGTGAGATTCAGGACTTCAAAATAATTCCTGATATTTTCTTAAAAAATGGCGTCTGTATGTTTAAGATTAAATTGTGGAAACAGGCTGTCTTTATTCTCTGTCATAACTGAAATTTCTCATGAGTTGTTTGTGAATTCTACAATTAGTCTGATAAATCTTCATTGTTATAATTGAGTTCTCCAATTCTCTTGACCATTATATAGTCAAATTGATTTCTGTGTATTCTATCATGCCACATATATACCATAGGTATTATTGTGGTTGTTGAAGAATGCATTAGTAACTCCTGTGTATTCTGCCCAAAGTATCTTGATTTATCTATTATTACAGAAGTTGATGTAATTTGCATTCTTACACTGGGTTTCTCTCCTAGCAATTGTGTGTTAAGTACCAAGTTGCCTCTTATTCAGAAAGTCGGATAGTAAACCCTTAAGCTAAAATATTATTCAGCATAAAAAAAAGAATGACATTTTAATGTGGAAAGCAATTTCAGAAATGGGTTCATTGATTCAGAAAATTGGTTTAATGCAAGTTATCAATATATTTTCTGGTGTCTTATACTTTGCTATTGTTTCCTTTTGTTTTCTGCCATAAATTTATACAAAGTTTAATAATCACAAACAGCATTAAAACTTGCATTACTAACGAAGCATCAGTGCAATATTCTTCTAATCTATCCAGTTCTATCCTTGTTGAAGCTTCAGAATAGCTTAGTGGAATGCTGAAAAAGAAGTTCACATATTCAAAATAACATTTTAATTAAAATTAAACTGGCAAGAAATGCTATACTGAAATATCTAAATGTAATACATGCGTAATTGCACTCAGAAGAGGGTTTATAAATTAGATTATATAACTAAGTACATCAATGACATCATCATTCTTTGAACTGCAATACTGGTATGATATTGTAATTGAAGGAAACCATTTAAAATTATTAAAATTAATTCATCATTACTAAAACTTATAAAGGAAACACTATAACATTGCATCTGCCTTCACATAAAAGGAAGAAAGAGTCCAACCTACTAAAAGCAACACCATAGGAAACAGAATCAGAATGCAAGTCAAAATGGACTAGAAAATTGTAAGAGATCATCTATCTACTCTAGAGGAATTCAAATCACTAGGACCAAATGGATTACACCCCAGGATGCTGAAAGAGCTGGGTCTCAGAATCATTGAACAAAATATTTGAAAGCTCCTGGGGAACTGGAGAAATACCAGGAGACTGGAAAAGAGTTGCTGTGGTTTCAATCTAAAAAAGAAAGAAAGTGGATTCAGGAAACTATACCAAGCAGCCTGATATTACTGAAGATTTTCAAGAAGAGACTGTACATAATGGTATAGGGTCTCTTCCTTGTGCAGGAGTTGGACTAGAAGTCCTCAAACATCCTTTCCAATCCTATTATTCTATGCTCTATATTCTAATATCTGGGAAAATGTATTCACTGTGCATATGTTGGTGACTGTGAATACTGGTGTATTCCGGAGCATTTGAAGTCATTTTCTTATGGCAAATGCATAAAAATATGTCATTAAGAATATTTTGGCTTTAAATTGCAATAACAAATGACAATAGATCAAGTTGATCCAGCCTGTTAATTTTGTCATCCTTGTAATGTACTGTACAACTTAATATTTATGGTGGTAAACTGTCTGATTTGAAGCACAACTAGTGCATCTTTCTTTTTTCTCAATTACAGATATAATGTTTCTGACTATTTATTCTGATAACTAACAAATAATACATTTATTGCAGAGTACATCTGGGAAAAATAATTTTAATTGCAGAAGACATCTAAGCCCTTTTTTTCAAATTAAAAAATATATATTCTTGATTCTGTTCTTGTTCTGTAATCATTATTCCCATTTATTATAAAACACTTTTTCCCCTTATGCACAACCTTTCCCTCAAATAACAAAAAATAAACTATCACCAATCACAGGTTAGCTTTCTAATTTTATTTCTCCATCTTCAGTTGTCTTAGTATCTTAGAAATCACAGCACAATATTTAAAAATTCTACTGAGAAAGGGAAGGGACGAGGAAGTGAATATGAAAGGATGTTAATTTTGAGTTCAAAAATTAAAATCACACAACCAATACTATTAGTAAATTTTCATGCATCCATTATCCATTCTATGCTATCACATGCATGCTTGCTTCCAGATCTTGTGTTAAAATTTGTTTCGGGGAGGAGGAAAGAAAAGGGGTCCATAAGGTTCTCACTGGTCTAAACAGCATAAACATATGCCAGATTCATGAGCAGCTTGTTGGAATAATTCATCAAAGAGAATCTCAGGCAATCAGTATGACAATTTTTATAGATATTTTGAAGGCAAAGGCATCACATCAACAAGTTCAATATTTTCTTACCCTAACTAATTTCAGTTTTGCATATTTAAGTGTACTGTTGCATACAGCTCTATCTAAAGGAGACTAAATACTAGGGAATTATTGCAATACTGGTTCTAAGTCCATACTATTGAATTAATTATTGAAGGATAATTATTGAAGGATAATATTTCAAGATGAAATAATTATGCATACGGGTAAGGAAAATCTACCAATATGAATGGAACAAAAGTCAGCTAGAAATCCTTAGAAAAGCAAAAGCTGTTACAAGCTAATCAAGTGGTTAGTTAATCTAACACAATAAAAGCAGAAATTGAAAACAATTTTGTTTTCAACAACTTATTGAAAATATTGTTTTTTTTCAGCATGGGCAGGTGAAGTTTATAATAAATATGGCAAATACTTTGTGAATAAATGTTTACTTTTATTTACCTGAATTCTACCACGTGGCTTCATTTTTTTGATATTCTCAAAGAAAAAAGTACTAATCATTATCTCGTTATACCATGTATTATTTTTTTTGAATTATTGGTACTGTGTATAGTCAAAACCACCTATGGTTCAGTCTCTGGACCAGTATCTCTTAGCAAAACTAAATTCACAAAATGTTATTAAAAAATAAAATAAAACTAGCATAACATTTGGTGCATGCTTTTTTTATTCCTTGAAGAAAAGTGGAATATAATTTAGAAAACAATGAAATGAAAATAGGAAATATACAGATTTGTGTGCATTAAATTTGTAGGCTTTGTTATTTTCCCCTAAATGAAATTACATTCTGTTTCAATAAAAGTTCCATTTATGGAGCAGTAATGACCATAAAAGAGAAGAAGTGAGTAGCTTTAACTATTTAAGAGCACAGTGGAAACTCCGGTCATGACTGTAGTCCAATCCAGGACTTCAGTCAACACCTGATTTGGTCATGACTGGAAGCAAGACTGACTTTGCATGCATGCACAAAAAAAAGTAACGGAAGGGAAAATCACTGTGTCTGTGATTGATCGCCACCTGATGATTTGTTCGTGAACAGAATGAAACATTTAGCAGATTTTTTGGTCAACACCCGTTTTGGTCGTGATCAGAAGCATTCATGATCTGAGGTTCCATTGTAGTCTTCAGGCTCCTAGCTTGCAGAAAGCTCATTACAAATATGTTGCTGCTAATGGAAAAGATCTGCCAATATCATTCTTAAATATTTCTGATATAAAGGAGGACATTATGTTCCAATCTATCTGTCAGCGTTCCAAATACCATGCATGAATAAATCAAAGTCCAAGGCAGAATCATCCTTAAAGTTCCAATTTAATAATACAGGTATGTTGGCACATCTGTGGAGTTCCAACTCTGATTTACATCCTAGAATTCCACCCAATGAAAGTTCATGATCTATCCCCCCCTCCCCCAATAAATCAATCACATGGCCCAATCTTCTTCTTCCATGCTGGCATCTCCACCCAGCTTCTTCCGATCAAGTGTCGAGGTGCGGAGACAAAAGATGACCTTGGCTTCTAGAAAGGAATGACAACACACATTCCACAATTCTACTCCTTTCTATTCCCCCCTCCCAATTACTACACTAATGAAACAGCATAGGAAATTATAAGAAAGCGTGGCAGGCCAAAGATTCTTAAAGGAACCTCTGCAGGCCTGACACTATCATCATTTTGAGTGTGTACTCCTTATCTTAATAGTTGAAAATAATGAGGAAGAAGAATAAATTCAACAAATAAATGACTAAATTATATGTAATTTCTAAATTATACATTGTTTAAAATTTGTTTATTTAAATGTTTTATTAGATATTTCTGTATTATTTAAAGGAAAAATATACAATATGAACTTTTGAAATTTTATATAATCCATACTCTTCCAAATAGGTGGCAGCCATCTGATTTTCATCACTTATAGTAGCAAAATACTAAATTGCCGTTCTTTAGTGTTACTTTTGAACTCTGAAAATATCTTAACTATTCCTGTTTAGACATCTGAAAAAAAAACCAATAAGGTCAAATTAAAATTTTTAAAAAACTGTTGATAAGACTATTCATATAATCTTTGAATTAGAATTTTAGATATGAAGTTGTCCTAAGATATGTTTCAGTTAAGAATCTGCTTCTTGGGATTTTGCTAAAATATTCTTGATAATTTAGCCTGCCTTTAATTACATTAATCACACACAGAGAAACTGGACACTAGTTAACATGTTTAAATTGGGACACTAGTTAACATGGATATAGATTTTGTGACTTTTTTTTTAATTCTAAAATATTTTAAATGGTTAAAATATTCTCCTGGCTTTGCACATGTCAGAAAATGATACTAACTTGAACAAAGAAAATTATCATATTCTGATAATTTTCATAAAGGTATTGTTTTTATTAAAAAGATGGATAAAAGCATGATGTATCTATCTTAAGTGCAACTATTCTTATAAGATTGTTTTTTTTAAAAAAAAATCCTCTTATTGGAATAATATAAAACAACAGGAACTCACTGAACAAGTCATTGGGAAAGTAAAAGATATTGACCTAACCTTATAACTTTTAATATAGTACAATTTCTTTTTCTTTTTAATGTCCTCCCTAGGCAGCCAAGGCCAGTTTCCACTCACACAGAATGTTACAGTTATTGAGGGTGAAACAGCAACACTGACTTGTAGAGTTGATCAAAATGATAACACCTCCCTCCAGTGGTCGAATCCAGCTCAACAAACTTTGTACTTTGATGACAAGAAAGGTAAATATCCTTTTTTTTGGTCCTCAGTTGATTATTTAAATAATAATAATGTTACTGTTAAATAATGGTTGCACACTCTACATTCTATCTACATTATCCTCAGGCTAAAAAAAATGTGTGATTTGAACACAATTGTTTGATTGTAAAATTATAGCGTAATAATATTAATTTGATTTTTTTTATTTTTTTCCTTTCTTCTCTGTTTTTTCTGCTGACTAAAGATGTGATTGTGATCTGTGTTCACTAAGGATAGAGAATTAAGATTATAAGTATGGTTAAGCAGGTTAATACAGGTACAACATTTATTACCATGGGTTTCCATGCAAAGAAAAATGTGAAGATGTGTGTTATGACATCACCATACAAAAATTGCAGCTTATGTCAGATATCAGGAGGCAACTGCATAATCATGGTGGTTGCATTATGACATAATTTAGCATGCCATGAACATGTCAAGCAGTCCTACCAAGGAAAAATTGTATGTTTCTATTTTTTTTCATTGAATTCCTTGTTCATATACTTGATATAAAATAATAGTAATTAAATAAAATAATAGTATCAGTGCCTATTATGCAGCTCTGAGGAGAGAAAAAGGGGGGGAGAGATAGAGAGGAGGAGGAGGAGAAAAAGAAGAAGAAGAAAAAGAAGAAATTTCATGCCTTGAGTTTATATCTTGTATCTGATCTGACAAGAGATTTGGGGAAAGAATGAAAGAACAAAGAGGAAAAATAGGAGAAGAGAAGAAGAGGGGGAGGGGGAAGGGGGAGGAGGAGAGGGATGAAATGTGTGATATAGAAATTCTTTCTATAAAGGAATATCATCCTTGATAAATAGAAGTTTGATACCAGTAAGTCTATTAATGTTCATTCTCCCAACCAACACAATTTTCTTTCCAGATATATGTATACATACAGAATTTATTTATTTAAACATATTCATTCTAATAGTCTAAGTATGGAACTAACCTATCAAATCTTACTTACCAATTGTGGAAAATCCTTTTGTCCCATTCAAAAACAATAAGAAAAATTATAATTTCCATGCCTTTGAGAAGAATTTCTAAGTTTTTGGTTTTGTTTAATGTTTTCTTTAATAATTTGTTACACAATGATAAAGGAATTTTTTTTCTTGTAGCTGTACTAATGTTATTCATTTATGTATGTGTTTGTTAAATTTATTTGCCACTTATCTCACTATGAAGCTGCTCTAGGCGGTTTACAACAATGAAAATAAATGTAAACTTAACAGTAGAAAAGTATTGGAAAAACAATATAAACAATTAAAAAGAAAATAATGAGAACACAGTGATATGAGAATAAAAGATGGGTGGGTGGGTAAGCAGGGAGCAAGGGTGGTGGTGGGATTTACTATCAATGTAATAGCCATCTCCAGGGTGGTACTCCCACACTGTTAGTCAATATTCCTACAATGTTATTCAGTAGCTTTTGTGGAGGACTGTATTTCCATTCATATACAAACATATATAAACACAGGCAAATATTTTCTTTAGCCACTCACACTGTAAATTATTAGGACAATATCAATATACCAACTTAATATGCTATGATTTTTCTGACATCCTTTTTTTAATAAAGCATTTCTTCCTGACCATATGTGCATGTATGCAATAGAGCTCATTAAAACTGTTCTGTAGGGAGAACAAGGTAGGCAGGAACTGAGGCAAGACAGGTTGAAAGCTAACAACAACCTTTATTTAAACATTAACAAGGCCAAAAGCAAGGCAAATCACGAACCGGCAAAGAGCAACATTTGACAGCTGACAGCTCTTTTATACAAGAGCTGTCAGACGCTGAACCAATAGAACGGCTCCATTCTCCCGCCAGCTCGCTGCTCGCGTCTTAGCCAATCAGGAGCCGGCAATGCCTTTCAATGGCGTCGTAGCCCTGACGACTTAACAAAAACTAATAGCTTTATAGTAGTTCACATGTTATGATGTCCGACTTCTGGAACAGTATCCCAGCCCCATCTTTGCTATCCTTTCCACAGGACTTGAAGACCTCTTTCTTTCCACCGGGCCCTAGAATATGTTGGTGTACATATTCTCAGAACTGAGTTCTGTCAAGATGGTTTATAGTACACCTTTCACTAGAGAAAATTTTTAAAAAATGGTACCGCACAAAGTTATTATTGAGTTGGGCAACCTTAGAAATTCTGTTCGATTTTAAACAAAAACCTTATATCTTCACAGAATTGCATTTTTTTTCCTAATTGCATACTGGTAATTCTAATTGCATTTTATTGAATTAATTAGTTACATTGATTATGGTCACCTGCTCCAATAAACTATGGGTAGCAAAATGCACAATTAAAACTAAGCAAAAAATGAAATAAAATGCAGTATTCTGGACTGAAGCAACAATAACAATAAAAGCATAACAAGGCTTCCACAACATATGAACAGAACTAAGTCTTAAGAATTTTCTAGAACCTTAAGAGACTGGGTGGCATTTGTAATTTGAGGGGATGCTGTTCCAGAGGGCATGGATAGAGAAGGCTTCTGTAGTCCTGTGCAGTGTCCAAATATAATTGAGTGGATCTGGAATAGTTCCATTATGCCAAACATCTGAACAGTGGGAATCAGTAGAGCCTTAAGTAGGCAGTTCCTCAAATATCCAGGCTCTATTTTGAATCCTGACCAACTCTTACATTTAGGTTGTTTGCTTGTTTGTTCTGGTATATACAATATAATATTACTAGGAGGAAATACAGGAAAATAATCAGAAAGAAAGAAAAACAAATTTATAAGCTTATAGTATTAAAATGTCAAGGTGACATTGGATCATTGAAATTGTCAAGGTGACATTAGATCACTGCTGCGTACCGTACTATGATTTGGTTTGGGTTCTTGTGCCAATTTGAAATTTCAAAGACATTATTAAGATCAAATTAATATTCAGTAAGTAACTAAAATGACCAGTATAAAACATCAGGTTCTATGGGCTAAAGAAATGAAAATAACTATTACTTACAAAATAGATTTAGGTTTTATCTTATTTGGATTCCATTGAAGAGTGGAATAAAGCAGCCTGGATTTTCCTCTGTCTGTTCAAATCCAAAACAGACCCACAATGCATCATTTTTTAAGGTAGAATAAGCCTGGCAAAATCTCTGAAATTAAATATGCAAATATGGATTTTGGCAAATCCTCAATTTGAATGGTCAGTACCAAAGCTCAGTAATTAATTTTATACCAGTATAAAAAATAGAATGTTCAATAAGCATTTTGTACTTTGAACAATACACCTTGCAGAATGACAGTGAGAAACAAACATAATTAATCATGTTACTATAAGTGTTCAATATTTATTTACAAGATTTGTACAGCTGCATAACTCATGTAGTTGTTACTCTGGGTGTTATACATCAAATAAGCATCTCCTAAATAACATTGCAAATACAGTATCACCCCAAAACAAAAAAGATGTTTTTTAAAAAATCCTAGAGGATGAAAGAAGTCAGGGCTATCCTATTATAAAGAAAGGGGCAAATCATACTAAAGGACAGATAACACACAAGAAGGCACTTCCTAAGTCCCATCAAATGATATTGTCTAAAGAACGAACTTAATTCATATCTAATCAATAAGAACATTTAAGATGGGCAGAAATAACAGAGACAAGTGGTCCTGCATAGCCTACAGTTTTGTGCTTCGTGGGTAATAATAATGATAATCAACACCATAAATGGCATTCAGAAGCCTGCTGAGAGCCAATGCAGCTCCCAAAGTAGTAGTACTACATGGGAAATTACAACACTAACCGAAGAACCCTAGAAAAAGGTAGAAAACCATCACAACAATGTGCTTCTCCTTCAGTCCCCTAAGCTGGCAAGAAGGATACCAGGGATCACAAAATAGCTGTCAGAAACACAATGCAAGTATAATTAAACATGTTAATGCAATTGCTCAATATCTATTTATTTAGATTATTTGTTTTTCCACAGCTTGGGTAAATATAGTTCTAAATGGTCTACATCAAATATTCCACCCCCAAATTATATTGCAACTAAAAACCAAGCAAATCTCCATTCCACCCCACTAACAGCTCCAAGTACCCTCTACATTTTATCAGAACCAACAGGTTCAAACATATCCCACATATGTTTAATTTTTAACTTAATAGTAAGAATAAAGAATAACTTTATTCTTCAGATCCTGAGATTAATCTCTCTGAGAGCCTGTAAATGTCCAGCTTCTGTTTCCCAGAAAAGATGAGATCACTTTGAGCAAGGACAATGGCTAGCAAACATTGAGGTACTGTAGAACGTATTCCTTTTGAAAGACTTTTACCAGTATTGTCAATTATCATAAATACATATGAAATTTAATATATTAATGTATTTGTGTGTGCCAAAGTAGTGATACAAAATTGAGAAAACATAAAACAATTTGTTTATGTTTTCCCCTGAAAAGAACAGGAGGAATAGAGAATGGGATTAACTGGCACGTCTTTCTATTTTTCCAAGAAAAATCCCAAGCACGTAACATTTAGTTTGCACCAGTTAATTTGTTTGATGAAATATTTAGCAGTACTTTATATAGTATTGTTTTTAGAAAATTAGTGACAGCCCAATGCAGAAAAGGAAAACAAAGGAACTTAACACATACAGTAGCTATAATGAAGAATGGCTCTGATGCCTGTGTCTTCAACATGTGAATCAAGTATGTACAGATCTTAACTTTCTTGTAATGTTCATTCAATATGTGAGGAGTATTTTGCAGATGATGATCCCTTGGTGATTCATCATAAACAATGATATTCAAGTGCAATTTCAGGTTCACATACCACTCTTGTACAGCTGTCCAGTTATTAACATGTAAGTAGAGCTATAACCTCCTGTTGGCCAAACATATTCAGGCAAAGCAGTACTGACAAAATTTACTCCAGACTGTGCTTCCCACACTGACTGTAAATGTGGAGGATTCCCTAGACAAAGTAAGAGTAAATTTTAAAGTCTGTCAATTAAAAAAAAATCTACTCCCCATTTGATAAATCCTTGATTAATATGAATCCATTTTATCATACATATAACCATTGAAACAGTACAATAATTATTATCCTGACCACTAATTTCAACAATTTCAAATATTTATACAATTTCAACTTAATATTATTTAGAATCAACTAACTACAGCTTAGAAAAAAAATCTACTCGTTCTTCATCCCTCCCATTCATCCTTCATTCTTTTTTTTCTTTCCCAATGATATTGATTGCCAGCTTCGAATTTCAGAGCTAAGGCTGGATCACACATAAAACTTCACAAGTTTTCTTTCCATGCATTTCTATTTGGTTGGAAACCATCAAAATAAGATAGGCTCTAAAGTGAGTGATGATTGATGAAAAGATAGGTACGAATAATATAGTCTGTCAAAATAAGAGTTTTAGATCCCAGTTTCTACTTTAAAATGTCCTGTAAGCCTGGGTGTCAGTTATAAATGAATGGTTATCATAATATAACAATGGAATAATATATTTAATTGATGAGTCATACACAAGACCTAGGAATTTTAAAAACTTTTAAATATAAGATCTTTCTGTGGAAGCACTTTGATATTTCGTGTCAATCCTATTGTCTTCTGAGGTAATGACTTGAATCTAATTCAGAGTGTGTCATCCAGTGCATAATTATCTTTGCACTAATATTCAAAAACAGAATGTGGTTGATTTTGTTTAACTTGACAGCCATGTTTCTCTGGCTCGATGAATGCTATCTGGCATTCTTTGGCTGCTCCTATTGCATCAGCTTTAATTAGTTTTTGATTGCTGTTAATTTCACAGTCTTTTCATTTAATAAATTACATCAAAATGCCTTAGTTTTTGTTGTATTAGGTTTAATTAGTTTTGTGGACTGCTTACTTGAGTTTTGATTCGTTTTTTTTTTTGAAGGAACTTATTTCTGTCGTTCCCCCAGCAATATAGCCAACTCTTTCTTTTATGAAAACATTTTTATGTTCATTGTTTTTCTTAATAAATTAACTTGGTAAAATCAGAATTAGTATCTATAGCACTAATATCTAGAA
This sequence comes from Natrix helvetica, assembly GCF_964273705.1. Classification (NCBI taxonomy): domain Eukaryota; kingdom Metazoa; phylum Chordata; class Lepidosauria; order Squamata; family Natricidae; genus Natrix; species Natrix helvetica. The sequence goes on along the minus strand of NC_138550.1, from coordinate 42,912,031 downwards.
GTCCAGATACATTAAACAGAACTAATGGAAGCGGCTTTTCTTTTAAATATTGTGTGATTGCTTTGATATATACAGTATATGATATATGATTGTATCATTCATATTATATATATATATATATATATATATATATATATATATATATATATATATATATATATATATATATATATATATATATATATTGCTCACTTAGCTTTTGTTAGCCTCTGCTAACACCGTCAGAGTGTAAAAACTACCATTAAAGAGATATCTGCCTTAATATAGGAGCTAAACCTTCATCGATTATCATGCCTGATGTAAAAACGACAAAGCTAATTACAGGTGGGAGGCAGGTGGATGGGCCTATCACTCACGCAATAGCCAAATTGATTAATGGTGTCTAAAGACAGATATCTCTTTAATGGTAGTTTTTACACTCTGACAATGTTAGCAGAGGCTAACGAAAGCTAAGTGAGCAATATATTTTAAGTTCCGCAGATCGCAATGTCTGTTTCTTCTTTTATATAAATGGCTGTCACATTAAATCATTAAAAACAATATATATATATATATATATATATATATATATATATATATATATATATATATATATATATATATATATATATATATATATATATATATATATATATATATATATATATATATATATATATATATATATATATATATATATATATATATATATATATATATATATATATATATGCTGGTTTTGTTGTATTCGGGTCTTTTCCCGTGTAAGGTTGAGATTATCTTTGCAACGTTTCGGCAGGATCTCACCTGCCATCTTGAAGATGGCAGGTGAGATCCTGCCGAAACGTTGCAAAGACAATCTCAACCTTACATGGGAAAAGACCCGAATACAACAAAACCAGCATACCTACACCCGTGAAAATCTACGAAAACAAATACACACACACACACACACACACATACATATATACATACACATACACACATACACATGTATGCGCACACACATATCACAGACTAATCATACCCTCTGAGAGGGCAATAACTGAATAGCAATATAGTTAGTGTTTTCTGCATTTCTTTACGACTCTTAATGACTATCCAGATTTTTGCAGTCCTTAGATATCATAAGCCTACATCTTTGCAATAATGTATAGGATGTGATATCTGTTTCATTTAAAAAATAAATAAAAGCAGAATCTCTTTTCCTGTTTTATAATTTGTCATAAGACTCAGACTTTATCTGATAAATCTGGCATTTTTATAGTTTTTGTGCATAAAACTAACTAGATTTTCCAATTCCATCAGTAGTTATACGTAGACATTGGACAAATAGATAGCTGCATTTTTCCCCTGTCTCTTTACTTTACAGAGCATGAGTTCCTAGATATTAAATTACAACACTTTATCCCCATCAATGTAGTCCAGTGGTAGTCAACCTTTTTCTACCTACCGCCCACTAATGGATCTTTCTTGATAGAAAAATTTCCTTACCGCCCACCAGTTTTTGCGCAAGTGCTGAATATTTTTTAGAAAGGAGAGTGTTTTTTTTTTTAAAAAAGAAAGAAATCTGCATACATTTATCTTTTTATTTCTACTTTATGCATGTTTATAATGTTTTTAACTTTATAAAGTTTAATTAGAAAACAATAAAGTAAATTGAAATTAGCTTTACTAGTGATTAATGAGATCTTTGAGGCTGATGCTGCGAGACTAAATATTTGATATCTGGTTCGATTTTCGTAAGGAACAAATGAAGGTCTCCTCTTTCGGTGATATTCAGAAAGTTTCTCTGTTTGCTCATAATATGATTAACAGCACTAAAGCCTGATTCTACAAGATATGTGATAGGGAAAGGTGTCAATAAATTGAACATCATTTTCCACATATTTGGATATAGCGCAGGGATTTTTTTATTTTGCCAGAGTTTTTGGTATCCACTACTGCCAAAATTACATTTACTCTCTTCGTCATATTTAAGTTCTAACAGTTCTTCTTGGCAAGTTATATCAACTTCAGCAACATTTGCTGTAAAAGGATTTATCATCCAGTCATGCACCTTTAAGTTCAAAATATCTTGAAATCGTTTTTCCATATCCAATTTGAGTTCGTTGAGGTGGCTACTGAACCTTTCAATATCCCCCGGAGTTACATCATTGTTTATAGAGGACAATTCAGGAAACTGATGAAATTCTCTCTTGAGAATATTATGACGGAGAAGATCAAGCTTTTCAATAAATAATGACACAATATTTTTGCAACTTATAAGAGTTATATTGGTTCCTTGAAGCTGCAAATTAATTTCATTAAATCACTTGAAAATGTCTGCCAAATAAAAGGCATCAGTCTTTATGGTTTTTAACTGTTCATAGAGACCAGCCTCATTATCACTTTCAAAAAACTGTATGATACTATCAAATAATGCAACAAAACGAGACAAGCATGTACCCTTTGAGAGCCATCGAACTTCTGTGTGTAAAAGTAACCTAATAAACTGCTCGTTATTGTCCTGGCATAGCTGTCGAAACATTCTATCACACTTGGCATTAGATTTGATCTTATTTACAGCTTTAATTATTATACTTAATGATGAATGGAGACTTGTAATTAAATGTTTTCCTACAATATGTGGTCTGTGCACAACACAATGAATACACAAAACGTTTGGCACTTCTTCCTTCAGGTAAGCAGCAAACCCACGATAGCGGCCTACCATTGATGGTGCTCCATCAGTAGCACATGCAACAATATTGTTCAAGGGTATATTATTTTTTGCAAAATATGATTTCACAGCATTAAATATTGATAAGCCTTTTGTATCTGTAATCAGATTGACAGAGCATTTCTTCTTGCAATGTATTGTTTCCATCAAGGTATCGTACATATGGCATCAGTAGAGCATTATTATCTGCAATGACAGACTCATCCAATTGTATGGAAAATGAAGAATTTTGGAGAATACCTAAGTTTATTTTCAACATTAGCCACCATTTCGTCAATGCGTCTCTACTGTGTTATCGCTAAGGAGCAATGTTTTTAAAACTTCAGATATATCCTGATGCATAACTGTTGAGATAAATTCTTTGATAGAGGGTATTATCAGAGTTTCTCCAATATTATGACTTTTACCACTTTTTGCAATTAAGTGTGATATACGATAAGCTGCAGTTAATCCATCCTCATTTTTTGCATGTTGTTTTTGAAATGATGCAGCTATTGTTGAACGATTTTGAAATCTTTTATAGATTTCTTGAAAATATTCAATGGGCTTATCTTTATCTTGCGAATGCTTTGTAGCAAGATGTTCTCGCAATCAACTTGGCTTCATTGCTTCATTAGATAATGTCTTGTGGCACAATAAACACATTGGAAGCTGTTTATTTGTAACAGATTCAATGAAACCCATCTTCAGATACTCTGGTAAATAACCACGAGCATATTTCTTTTTTTCAGACATGGGTTCTAAATTTGTTTCACAATTTAACAACTACTTTTACTCTCACGTTTTGATCCTCACTCCACACAGTGCTTTTCCTTTTTATCTCCTTTTTTTTATCTTCCTTAGGGCTATGTACAAAAGTAAGGCCGAGCTAGTTAGCCCACTTATTATTATTAGCCAACAACAATTCTCTCCTGCCTTTTCTTTCTCCTATTTTGCAACTGCTCTGCTCGGCTTCTGCCTGTCTGTGCTAACAGTTTCTACTCCTCCCCTTCCTCTTCCCACGTGTTTGCAACTGCTCTGCTAACAGTTTCTACTCCTTCCCTTCCTCTTCCCACGTGTTTGCAACTGCTCTGCTAACAGTTTCTATTCCTCCCCTTCCTCTTCCCACGTGTTTGCAACTGCTCTGCTCGGCTTCTGCCTGTCTCTGCTAACAGTTTCTATTCCTCCCCTTCCCACTCGCACAAAAGGAGGTTTTAACCTCCGAAATCCCCACCGCCCACCTGGAATCCCAAAACGCCCACTAGTGAGCGGTAGGAACCAGGTTGACGACCCATGATATAGTCAATAATCTCAATAAATGAAATTTGCAGCCTAGAACATCAGGCAATTCCCATTTATAGCCACAGAGTTAATGGCTTATTGTTATTCTGAACACTCTGATGAGATAATATTTTATTTTTTCTTGACCTCAAATTTGATCTTTGCTGTTTGCCCACAGTAACAGTATTTTTTAAAAAACTATAATAATATCTTAGATATTTTCTGATCCTTTGCATTTCATCACATTTTTTTTTTTCATTTTAGATGTCTTTACCTGTGAAAATAATAATGGTGCAATGTCCCTGATTTATTATTTGTTATTCTTGTGACATACAGATGCTGAATACAGGTCATATTTAGGCAAAAATGAAGTTGTACAAAACTGACAAAAAACTTATTGAATTTAGGATTTTATTTTCTCAAGTGAAGAATTAAAGGTGATAGAATTGCAAGCAGTGATACAGCTTTTATCCAGCATGCCGGTACTACAACAGTAGGTTAAATGCTTTGTTTTAAATGGGGAAGGGTTTCTTTAATGTCCCAATCCTTTAAAAAATACAAATAAATCATGCACTTTAAATAATAGCTCAATAAAAGAGTCCATAGTATAAGCAACATGATCTGTTTGTTCATGAAGAATTAACAGTGGCAATATCCATTAACCATATTTATTTTCTCTAAATATGGTTAAAGGATATTGCCACAAGTATATGCACAAAAGCTCTGTCATTTAATTTGCTCTTATTTTTATTTTCAAAGATAAAATCTTAGTATGTAGTATTCAGGTCATTTTAGAACATATTTTAAATGTTAGAGTTAATTGTACTAGTTCTCTTAAACCATAGTTATACATATCCTCTCAAGCATAAATTTTATAGACTTCAACAAGTCTTGTGTCTTGATTACTAGGTATACAACCAGAGGTGGGTTCCTGCCATTTCTAACCTCTTCTATAGAAGAGGTTCCACAAATCTACAATGCCATTTAGAACCGGTTCCAGCTCCTTCCCCCCACCTATCCGCACATCATCAAGATGAAGAGCAAGAGGAGGAATTCTAGGAGTTGAAGTCCACAAGTTTTAAGGCTGTCAAGTTTGAACACCCTTGGGTTTTTTTTCTAAAGGGTTAGGGGTGCAAGGGTCTTGTAACTTGACAACTTTAAGGCTTGCATGCTTCTGAGCCAACATGTTGGTTGCTAAGCAAGAGCGTTGTTAAGTGAGTTTCACCACATTTTACAAATTGGCCACACCCACCCAATCACATGGCCAGCAAGCCACCCCCACAAAGCAGGCCACACCTACAGAAGAGGTTCTAAAAAATTTTGAAACCCACCATTGTATACAACTGAGTTTCAGATAGTGTGGGGAATGTGCAATAGAATCTCATGAATTAATAGATAAGCAAGTCTATAATTTCCTTGATTTATTGATTTTTATAAGCTATATGTTATACATTTTCAAAAAGAAAGGAAAGAAGGAAAACAACAGTCATACAACTTCATAAGAATTTTAAAATTATTTTAAAATTTTAAAATTATATATTACAAAAAATTAAATTAGAAATATAATCAAAGTGCGGTTGAATAACCAACAAATCTAAAGCATGATACAGCTAATATATTCTAATGAATCATTAAAAGCTGGATAATAGGTACTTCATACCCAATTTATAATCAAATTATATTTCTATTGAACTATAAGATTCATGGTTAACCTACTTGGGGTTGTTATGAGGAAAAGAAAGAAACTATAGATAAAAATAGATTAAGAGAATACTATAATATTATGTAGATTAAATATAAAAAGATAAACAAATTTTAGATGTGGCATAATTCCAAGTGTAGAAAATATTGTCTATATATAAAATTAAATTCTAGCTCAGATCTTTTTTTAAAAAAATATGACATTATACTAGACATTGAAGCATAGTTCCACAATTTGCCACATTCTGCCATCAGTGGGATCAAAGATCTTTTTTGGTACAGATCTATAAAATCCTTATAGCTTTTAACACATGTGGTACAATGCCAGTTGAATATATTTTAAAAGAATGTTTTTCTTCACTAAAGTAAAATAAAAATATTTTAGTGTGAAATGGGATTACAGCGTTCAAAACTTGTTTCATTCTGTCATGAATTAGTTTGTAATATTGTTGAACTTTGCAATATTGCTTCCACATATGGAAGAAGGATCTAATGTGATCATTATATTTCCACCACTTCACAGAAAAGTTATTATTCATTTTAGCAATTTTGACCGAAGAAAACTATCGGTATAAAACTTGCCAATTCTCTCTAAGTATAATGATTGAGGGTGTGTGGGTGTGTGTGTCTGTGTGTGTGTGTGTGTGTGTGTGTGTGTGAATCAACAAACACTTTTTTGATTACAAGAATTTCAAATTAAGTTTTTCAGTACAAGTAGTCCTCAGGTTACAACAGCATTTGAGACTAGGTTTGCCATTGTTGTGTGATATGGTCATAAATGAGTCCCAGCAGCCCAGTTTGTCACTGTAACCCTAACATACCAATTTGCCACATTTAGCAGTAGTCTGTTGAAAATGGATGTAAAGAAAGCAAACTGAAAGGCAGGTATGCGGATCCTGTTCTTGTCCCTGTTGGAATGTGAGAAGTTTAGAACATGTATTTGAATTTATCTTTTGACAAATAAATTAATCTGCTTCAGCATGTCATATGTTTAAATCCTGATTCTTCAAACTTAAAAAAAAACACCTTTGGCATTTTGAGATGAGTATGTAGCAAGCTATATATATATATATATTAAGGCCACTTTCCCCATTTCTTCCTTTACTGTTGCCATTTCTACTTGTCAATTTTTGTTCTCATACCCTAATTTGCATCGCCTTTTTTTGCTCCTTTAAAAAAAAATGAGTTAGAAAGATCAGTCCAGAGAGGTTCACTGTTACTACTGACAATTCCTGAATCATGTTCTAATAATAGAACCAACCCTATAGCTTGCAAGTTTGGTCATAGCGGACAGATATATGCTAGAAATAGAAGCAATAACACTGTTACCATGTAAATTATTTTATTCTCCTTGCTTTACTGGTCTTAAAATGTCATATAGCTAATTATTAAATCATCATTTTATAGAAAGAAAACAGTAATTTCTCGGAGGCCATCTACTGATTCTAATTGAGCAGGCATTCAGGTGTACAAAACCTAAGTAAAATTTATTTCACCACATTGCTTCTTTTATTATGCTTTATAAAGCCAAAAAGATTGCCATTTTGTAGCATAACATACTTATACTTTCATCTTTAATAGCATTTACAAATTTAAACCACGTAACATGCAAGACAAATCTATCTAAAACAAACATAAGAGTTTATCTAGTTCATTTAGCAATTATTAATGAAATAGAACCTAATTTTGCAACAAAATAAATTGCAATGCCTTCAACTTTTACCTAGGGAAAATATAGCATTTTCATGTATTAAGTATTTAAAGAAAATAATTTGAATAAACTATTTTTTTTTAAAAAAAAATCTGAATTTCATATTTGTAAAGTAAGTCTCTTCACCCCTATGAAAATATAAACTACGTATCTGCCTTATATTACATGTTTACTGTTTTTTTTAATTAAAAAATGGACATTAAAAAAATGAAGTGACATTTTTGCCCTGAACAATTGGAAGATAACTTCTTTTTGTTATAATTTACAAAATTCCTAAACACTTAATTCTTAAATACAATTTGTGTACGCATAATTTGTTTTATTGTTCTTCTTAGGTATTCCATAAATTCAACTTTGACAGCCTTTTAGATAATATTAGATTCTAGTAATAATTTCTCTTCTCTAGGCATTTTTTTTGCGATATACAGGACTCCAAATATGAAACAAAAGTAAAGTAGCTAATATTTCATAGTACCTGTTGAATTGCAATGTTATATCATTAATTAAATGTTATAGCCCTCACTAATCTAATTCTCATGTAAAATTCTTGCACACACTCCTAAAATTAATATAATTGCACTAACAAATAAAAATTTAGGACCATTCTAGCACCCAGGACATAAGCACTAAGTAAAATATTTATAGCTGTCTTTATAGCTGGGTACTTTGGGCCAGTCACTTTCTTTCATCCCACACACCTCACAAGGACCTTATTGTGGGAAAATAGGATAAAAGAGTATGTTCACTGCCTTGAAATATTTATAAAATAGTAAAGATAGCAAATAAACAAATAAATAACATCAACAACTGATTCTATGGATTATGAGGATTTCAAAGTGTCCCTTGTTTGTTCTTGTTTTGACAGAAGGTAAATTCTTATCTATTCTAGAGCCTTCTCAAAATGAAATAACAGGACAATGTAAACTTCCCTATTTATATTTTATAGCTTACTTTGGATCATACACAGTGTTTTTTCACTTTTTTTCTAACCTGTTATCATTTCCACTTTAGCTACTACTCTCATTTGATCCCCTTTCTTCCTTATTGTTATGACACTTTTACTGCTTCTCTTTTTTCATTTTTTGAAACTGTAGTATTACTTCTAGACAACCTGGACTCCTTGTTTTCTGCTACCAACCTAAGTAAGAAACATAGTTCATTTTTTCCTCTCACTATTATGACAGTGGATTATTGGATTTTCTGTCTTCTGCATTCAGTTTATCTATTTACTCATAGCTTATTGAAATGTTCAGTATCTGTAACCTTATTTTACTGCAGTATAAACAATAAACAATTACCTTATTAATTAGGGTATTATAAGTACTGTCAACTATATAGATTTTTTTTTAAAAAAAGTTTATATTAACCTCATTTTCTGTATTCTTGTTTTTAAAGCCATAGATGATAGGCAGACAGGAAGGCAGGCAGGCAGACATATTGTAGTGGCAATGCAGAAGAACTTTGTTATTTTGATTTATTCTTTACATTTGTTTGAACTGATAATAAAGCTTAAAAGCAATTTATTTACTGGATTGTTCATTATCTCTGGGTCCAAAAGAACTAATTACCTGGGCAGCTGATCACTGCCCTGATGCTTGGCAAAAGACAGATAGTAGATAAATCTGCCTCTGTTGTTTTGCTTTAGCTATATTTCTCAGATTTTCTATAACTCAGAATTCAGGGAAAAGTTCAATTAAATATTAACTTTCATTAAGCTTAATCAGTTTCGGAAATCTGTAAATGGAGACAAATTTCTTGGGGTGTATAATCACACCTGGCCAAATAAAATATTTAATTCAAATCTGAAGAGTTTTAAATAATGTCCACCATTCCTTGTAGAAATTATGGTTTGACACAATATTTGAATTATGATATAATTTTATCTTCAAAAGACCCTTAACTAAAGGGGCAGAATCGATGGTTTGCACCTCAAGATAATGTTATGTTTTATTCCATTTATATTTAGATATAAGAGTTCTAAGCTATGGTTTTATTTGCAGCACTGGAAATGCTGCCAATTTGAACCAAGAATTGAACCAGATCTATAACTGTCAGAATATTGTTGTAGATTTTCTGACATATTTAAGTATGTAGTACCACCCCTGAAACGATTCTTGAAATCACTTTACTCAGTGTGTATTAGCACAATTGGATTCACTATATAGATGGTATTAATTAGGTGAAACAATTTACAAAATGACAGCAGTTGCTGAAGATACAAGACAGTGTAAACATATTTTAAAAATGACACCACCTATCTCCTATTTACATCATAGTCCTTTCAGCAATTCCAAGAAGGTTCTCCACCCATTTGCATTATTCAGGTGACTCTGAGTGCACGGATAAACCTAAAAGGGGCCTCACCATCTTTCAGAAGAAGGGCTAACAACCAGATGATTGCAAGGAATATAACTCCTTCCATTCTCCACCATTCAGTCAGAACTGAAGCAGCTTCTCACCTTGAGAAGCGAAACATCTTCAAGGAAAAACGAGAAAGTCCATTTGCCTCTTTAAAAAAAAAAAATTTGGTATACCCATGACATGAATGACCGAGAATCTCCATAGACATATTAAGAAATGTGTAACTTTGATGCAGTGGTGGGTTTCAAAAAAATTTTAGAACCTCTTCTGTAAGTGTGGCCTGCTTTGTGGGAGTGGCTTGCCAGCCATGTGACTGAGTGGGAGTGGCTTGGCAGTCATGTGAATGGGTGGGCGTGGCCAACTTGTAAAATGTGGTGAAACTCACTTAACAACGCTCTTGCTTAGCAACCAAAATGTTGGCTCAGAAACTCTGGCATTGAAGTGTGCAAGTCTTAAAGATGTCAAGTTACAAGACCCTTGCACCCCTAATCCTTTAGAAAAAAAACACCCAGGGCTGTTCAAACTTGACAGCTTTAAGACTTGTGCACTTCAACTCCCAGAATTCCTCCTCTCGCTCTTCATCTTGATGATGTGTGGACGGGCCGGGAGAGGGACCTGGAACCGGTTCTAAACGGCACTGTAGATTTGTGGAACCTCTTCTATTGAAGAGGTTAGAACTGGCAGGAACCCACCCCTGCTTGGATGGAAAAAAATGTTAGAAATTAGGTGTTTCTGATTATTAATTTTGAAATTAATACACTATACAATTTGTATGGTAATACACCATACAATTTGTATGGTGATTTTCTACTAGATTTAAACATTTAAAAATTTGTGAAAAATATATATTAATTGATACATCAGATATAAACTATTTGAGTTCTCTACAAAACCTTATTTCACATTGAAACAGAGTTATTATACCATTTATTATTTTTTCTCCTTGTTAAAAATGTTATACACGGACATAATAAATGATATTTAAAAAGAAAAACACTTTTGTACGACAGCATTTTAATTAACTGTAACAAGCATTATAAAACCAACCTATAATTATATTTCCAAATATGGGTAAAAAGTTATAGTGAATGAAAAGAACTAAGAAATGGGTTGATACAAGAGTTCTCACCAGTGGTGAAAAAGGAATGGAATATTTATTATATTTATATTATATATTTATATTTTATTACACTTATAAGCCGCTCCCTGTCCTCGAAGGGACTCGGGGCGGCATACAATAAATACATATCATATGTTACACAGGAGGAGGTATAAAAACTCACAACAACAATTATAAAATAACACAATAATTACAATAATTAATGGAGTTAAAAACATTAAAATACCCTAAAATTTAAAATTGCCAGGGGGATTAGAAGATAGAGCTATGGTTACGCCAGGCCAGCTAGTTGGAACAGGTGGGTCTTGAGTTTCTTGCGGAAGGAGCGGAGATCAGTAGTAGTCCTAATGTCAGGGGGGGAGGTCATTCCAGAGGGCTGGGCCCATCACAGAGAAGGCCCTGCTCCTGAGCGCCGCCCTCTGGCACTGCTTCGTGGACGGCACCCGGAAGAGTCCCTCTCTGTCACGATGTTAAAAAGTTTGCTAGGCCTGAACTGCCTAAACTGACATTCAAGAGTTAAACTAAGAAAGCTTTATTGCGCAGGTCATAAAACAAAAAAAGGTTCTTATCTGAAAGTGATTTATTGCGCACGCGTTACACATTCCAAATTCTTCTCTTCTTTGTTCGGCAGCCAACTTTGGCTGACGGAGTTTTCATTATCAAAATGTAACCATTTGTTATTTTCTGTTTCATTTACTTTTATTATTTTATTATTAAAGTTTGTTTATTAATTAGAATACTAAAAGACTTTTATTTTTCTCTCAATATCTCAAAAGATATGCGGAAGGGAATCAGCCACGGTCCATTGATCTCAGATATCAGGCGTTTTTCCCCTGACAACTTGGTAGCAGAGGATGGTTTTGATGATACCAGCTGAGATGGTTACAATTTATGGCTGTATTTTCCCTTCATGCTATCTAAAGATAACCGACTAAGCCTAATTAGCAATGTCGAAGAGAAAGAAAAGAAAAAAAAACACGGACATGGAAAGCGCTCGAAAGAATCCATTCCCTCAGACACAGAGGAGCAAGATTCTTCAGGTGCCGAGCCAGGTGTGGGGGAAGGAGTTACAGAAGGCAAGATCTACGGACTGAGGTCAGTAAATCTTCCTCATTATCAAGATACAATTAACGAACGGCAAAAGTCTAAACGGCAACTGCCGGCAGAAAAAAAATCCTCCCACGCAGAAAGCAAAGTTTATGAAATCTCCCCAGATGATGAGCAAGAAGTGCAAAGCTATCTTGATCAAATAAAGCTGTTTGAAAAATATGCTAGGGAGGCGAGAGCGTGTTTTGAAGAGATAAGGCGAAGTAGGAGAAGCTCCCCCATTCCCAAAATGTCTGAGGACGCCATCTTGTCTTCAAAACAACAGCCTAAGACATACCCCACAGAGTTCATTGGTCAATCAGAACAAAGAGACATGTACACGTCACCGAGGTCACGTGGTCCCTTTGAGTCAACTGAACTTCCGCATACGTATAGAAAGGTGAGGCAGCCAAAAAGTGAAGCTGCACTGCCATCTGCTGGCGGAGAAAAATTATTACAGCAAAAGATGAAGCAATTGGACCAGATTTTTAGAGATCTGTCTATGAGTTTTACAGAAGCCCAAACTTTGCCCTCAAAGGTTAAGTCTTCAACACCCCCTGGCGGCGTTGAATCCTCCCTAGATGGAAAAAGGCAAAGCCAAAGGCGAATTCGAGGAAGCCAATTTGATGTTGCCACGCAAAGGCCAATGATGCAACCCCAGCATCCCCTGGTTCAACAACCAGATTTGCAACCAGAGCAACAAATTGTTCCTCAGCAGGTATTCACAGTCACCCCCTTGACTGGTGAGTCCAAATTAAAGGAGTCAGGAGAGAATTATAAAGCCTGGGTCAGTGAAATTGCGCTCTTACTTCGAAGAGAAGGCACACATTCCATGATTTTTAATCCTCCTCCTCCACCGTGGACGCCTGCAATAAGAGACCTCGAAAACAGAGCAATCACGACTTTGCTCATGTCAATGGAAATTGAGATCCAAGGTATCTTTCCACCTGATGCAACTGCCCAAGAAATATGGGCTATTTTGGAAGATTGCTACAGGCCCGTTTCAATTGAATCCTCATGTTTGCTCATGTCCGAGTTCCATGGTTCGAAGTTGAAACCTGGTGAACGAATTGGTGGACATTTGACCAAACTGAAAAGAATGAGAAGTGAATTGAGACAAAATGGCCATGTAATCGATGATATCCAAATGATTAGCATCATCATTAACTCATTGAATTATGAATGGAAAGATGCTGTTGCAAAGATTAACTACGTTCCTATTGCTCAACGCACAGTTAACCACGTTTGCAGACTTTTAGTGGAAGACGAAGCTATCAGGTTAGCTACCCCACATCTGCAACGATCTCCAGCGTCAAAGGCTCCAGCCAGACGTCCCTTCCGAGGAAGAGGCTACGCTCCAAGGATGCCAAAATGCTACACCTGCAAACGTGTGGGACATGACACCCGGGATTGTCCCCAACGAGTTCCAGCTCCCGCCACGTACCAGCCCAGAGGAACAGATTCCAGAGGCAGAGGTAGAGGCGGAAGACAAGGTCGTCGTGGTCCAAGGCGTGATTCACAAGCTCCACTTGTGACACTGACCATAACCAACGTTCCACAACCTGATCCAAAGTTCGACAGACGTCTTTTGTGGACTTTAGATAGTGGAGCAGCTGTGCACGTTACCCACAGAAGGGAACTTTTCACAGAGATGGGCGAACCAGAGCCCGAGTATCGAGAACTGTATTCCTTCACCAACCACACTTGCAAGGTCATGGGAAAAGGAACTGTTTACATTGAAGAGCTCGATACACACATCCCTGATGTTTATTACATACCTTCAGCAACCAGTAATTTGCTTAGTCAAAGTCACTTGTCTAGAGAGTTAAAGTTCCAGGTTCACCACCTCGAAAAAGCAAGTTACTTAGTTAAAGATGGTGATATTGTTGCTGAAACTATGCTGATTGGTGGTGTTTATTACTTAAAGCCAAAGCCTAAAGGGGAAGCACAGGCAAGTATGCAAACTCCAAAAAGGCACAACGCAGACCCAGAGAGAGTTGTCCCAGAGAGAGAAAGCGTTACTGTGCCAAAGGCTCCTAAAGCCAACAAACAAAGAAAACAGAAACAGATTGCTCAGAGCAAGCCTGAGGGTCCTCATGAAACTGTTAATGTTGAGAATTCACTAACTGGTAAACCTTTGCATTCCAGGTGTATTCACAAGTGGCACAGAAGATTGGGGCATGCCAGTTTCCGTGTTCTTAGAAAGATGCCGGAGTTCGCAAAAGGTTTGGATCTAAAGGGGTGTAAGGTGTTTTTGGATTGTGCGGTTTGCAAAAAGGCTAAATCCAAGGCGGCTGCAATTCCCAAACACGCTACACGCCTGTCAACACGCATTTTTGATTTGGTACACACTGACATAGTGGGTCCTTTCCCACCAACACTTGGTGGCAGAAAGTATTTTTTAACAATTGTAGATAATCATTCTAGATATGGATTTGTATATCCTATGAGAGAGAAATCTGAGACCTTTCAGATCTTTAAAGACTTTGCAGCGTTTGTTTCTACACAATACCAAGTTCGCATCGCCAGAATCCAGAGTGACCGTGGTGCAGAATTCATGTCTCAGCGTTTCCAGGACTGGATGCGTAAGAATGGAATTCTTCATCAGACATCTGCTCCATATACACCGGCTCATAACGGAGTCGTAGAAAGAAGACAAGGGGTTCTACAAACCATGATGCGTTGTCTTCTAGAAGATGCCAATCTCAGTAACGCATACTGGGGTGAAGCAATCAAATATGCAAATTACATTGTCAACCGTACTTGGAGCAGTGTAATCAATCAAACTCCTTTCTACATGCTGTATGGCTACAAGCCTAATCTCAAGAACCTCCACATTTTTGGTTCATATGCTATGGTGAACACTCCCTTAAGTCAAAGAAGAAAGGGAGGTACAGTAGCAAAGAGACTGAGATTTATGGGTATTGATGATAATTCAAAATGGTACAAATTCATTGATACTAAACATGTGATTGTCATTTCACAATCTGCTAATTTTGAGGAAGACATTGACTGGTCCAGGATTCATTCCAATGATCCTGAAGTTTATTTTCCTAGAGATGGTGTTCCAGATGCCACGCAGCCTGATGACAATTTGCAGGCAGATGTTCCTTCTACCAGTTCTTCACAACCTGATGTTCCGTCTTCGCAAGCCGCGGATGCTGATGCTAGCGACGAACATGAGGACGAGGATGATGATGAAGAAGAAGAAGACTGGTCTGTTGCTCCTAGACGCTCCAAGAGGGCCACAAAAGGAATCCCTCCACAACGTTATTCATGGCAACTGACAAAAACACCAGTACCTTTGATTTGCAACGTTACTCTTCCTCCTGAGACATTCACACAAATCAAACAGCTTCCTGATTCAGAACAAGACAAATGGTATGATGCAATGCAGGATGAAATGGACAGTTTGAAGAAACTTAATGTATTCACACCTGCAAAACCTCCAGCAAACAAGAAAGTCATTGGCACCCGATGGGTCTACAGAATCAAGAAGAAACCAAATGGTGAGTCTTTATACAAAGCCAGACTTGTAGCTCAGGGTTTCGCTCAACGTTATCCTGAGGACTACACAAACACTTACTCACCAACAGTCAGAACTGAAAGTGTAAAAATTGCTTTAACCACTGCAACTATTCTTGGTTTAGAAGTTTTCCAATTTGATGTGGACACAGCTTATCTACATGCAGACCTAGATGAAGAGATCTACGTGAGAAGCCCTCCAGGATTCCGAAAGCAAGAAGGGGATACCTGGTTCCTGAACAAAAGTCTTTATGGTCTGAAACAGTCAGGTTTAATGTGGTATTTATGTCTTACTGACAAACTAAATTCAATGGGCTTTATTAAGTCCGAAACTGATGAATGCGTGTTCACAAAAAGATCTAACAATGCATATGAGATAATTCTTGTTTATGTTGATGATATTGTTTATATTGGTCCAAATAAGAAAATGAGTGAGATTTTTGCCAAAAGTTTGCAGAGATACTTCACACTAAAATCTTTAGGACACATTAGCACTTATTTAGGTGTTCAAATTGAAAAGACACAAAAGGGGTTTAGTCTTTCACAAGAGGAGAAAATTGACCACATTCTACATCATTGCAACATGAAAGATGCTAGCACAACAAAGACACCCATGCAAACAGATTTTCACAACTTAACACATGAACCAAGTCCTGAGTTCGAGGATCAAACACTTTATCGTTCAGTCATTGGTTCACTATTATACATTAGTAGTTGGACCAGACCTGACATCGCACTTAGTGTTAATCTTTTATCACGACACGTAGGTAAGGCAACACAATTTCATTGGTCATGCATTAAGAAGTTGTTGAAATACCTAAAACACACTAAACACATGAAGTTATTGCTAGAACCAACACACACTGATCAACCAAAGTTGATTTGTTTTGCCGACGCCGACTGGGCGAGCGACAAGAAGTCACGCAAAAGCACTTCTGGTTACATGATGTTCCTAAATGGTTGTCCTGTTTACTGGCAAGTGAGAAAACAGAGTTTTGTTTCATGTTCATCTACTGAAGCTGAATATGCTTGTGTTTCAGATGCTTGTAATTCTCTAACGTGGTTTGATGCTTTGATCACAGATATCTGGACACGTCCGATTCGACCAATCACCGTGATGGAAGATAATGTATCTGTTGTTTATATTTCTGAGTCACATTTTACAGGTTCTAGGTCCAGACACATTGACATTCGTTATCAAAACACAAAGCAATTAGTTAAGCAAGGTTTTGTTAAATTGCAATATGTTTCTACACATGATCAGATCGCAGACATGCTTAACAAACCACTCGCCGCAAATCAACACGAGTATCTGCGAAAGAAGATGTGCCTTAATTGATGATTTGATGACGTCAGCCCAGACTAGCAAAAGAAGGGGTGTCACGATGTTAAAAAGTTTGCTAGGCCTGAACTGCCTAAACTGACATTCAAGAGTTAAACTAAGAAAGCTTTATTGCGCAGGTCATAAAACAAAAAAAGGTTCTTATCTGAAAGTGATTTATTGCGCACGCGTTACACATTCCAAATTCTTCTCTTCTTTGTTCGGCAGCCAACTTTGGCTGACGGAGTTTTCATTATCAAAATGTAACCATTTGTTATTTTCTGTTTCATTTACTTTTATTATTTTATTATTAAAGTTTGTTTATTAATTAGAATACTAAAAGACTTTTATTTTTCTCTCAATATCTCAAAAGATATGCGGAAGGGAATCAGCCACGGTCCATTGATCTCAGATATCAGGCGTTTTTCCCCTGACACTCTCTGTGAGAGCGAATTGGTCGCAAGGATGTATGGGGCAGGATGCAATCCCGCAAGGAATAAAGCAAGAGGCTCTACTTTTGGGAAATGTACTGCCCACAAGTCTTCAGCCTTTCCAACAAAAGATGAATTTGGCTAGGATTTCATATGCATAGCAACCATGCCAGGAATATATTTGCTCATCAGCTGGTCATAACTGACATTGAGACAACAGTCATATCTGAGCCTGACTGAAAATGCCCAACATATGCCTAAATGTGTATGTTTTTACGGGTGTAGGTATGCTGGTTTTGTTGTATTCGGGTCTTAAAAAGCCCAAGCCTGAAGATGGCAGGTAATATATATATTTAGTTGGCACCCCTATCAAATTTCCTTATATTAATTTTGTTTTACAATTTTTATATTCTTCTGATAGTCAGTAAAAATAAAAGCAAGCTAAATTTTTAAAAATGAAACCAAGTTTTTAAAACTTAATGGTTTTTTAGACCAGTAAATTGTTTTACCACCTGTTAGCAACCCAGCTGTTCTTGATTTAAAAAATACATATAATTGTTTAGCTTCCAAATTCAAAGTTCTCTGACTTTATTTCTGTCAATGTAGTAATTTAACTTAATCTGATTATGATTGCATTCCTAGGTATACCTTTAAATGCTAATTCAAATATATTGGATCTATTTAAGGTAGTCATACTCAGCTTTGGATTCAAAGCAATCTAAAATAGAAAGAAATCCTTATTTAAACAATTTATATTCAAAATGTATAATAAATGTTGTTTAAGAGTAAAATATGTATGAAATAAATATAAATATATTAACACAGCCACGCAAAAGAAAAGGAATTCTATATTTTGTATTTTGTAAATGCAACAATGTCAACCCACTGGGTAGACCAAACCATAAAATGAATTTCACTGGAAAAGAAGAATTATTTGCTCATCTTGGTGTTTGCAGCTTTTGATAGCACAATTCATAGTATTTTTTTGAAATGCCCCTGGGAGCTGGGAATGAGTGGCACACCTGTGCTAGTTTACTCTTTCTTCCTCTAGGACAGTACCAGTCAGTGTTGATGGGAGGGAGAGGTACAATCCTCAGCCCCTGTTCTATTAAGTTTCACTAGGCTTGATCCATTGTATGTTCCTGTTCAACATCTGTGTAAAGCTGGTGGGTGAAGTCATCCAACAATACAGGATAAAGTACCATTGGTGATACCCACCATTCTATCTACATTCCTGGATGACCAAATAATGAAGTGTAGATATTATCTTAGAGCCTGGACACTGTGGTGATTTTGGTGGAGAACAATGGGTTTCAGCTCAGCCATGGCATGCTTGAGTGGATTTGGGCATTGGGTTCCTCTGGTTCTGGGAAATTTCCATCTATTGTTTTTGATGGTATTACATTACGATGAATGGAACTTGTGAGGAATTTAGGAGTCTTCCTAGATTCCATGGCTTCTCTTTAAGAAACAGGTAGCTGCCATGATTAGAAGGACTTTTGCACTACTTTGTGTTACATGCCAAATATACTCGTTCCTGAACCAGAAAGTTTTACTGATAGACACACATGTCTGTTCATCTTCAAATCAACTACTGGAAAGTGCTTTATATATGGATGCTCTTGAACAACATCCAGAAGCTATAGCTGCTACAGAATACAGTATTGCAGACAGTTTTGTGTCTTTTTATCTGTTCCCATTAAACTGCTACTCTGTGATCTCTATCCATTGCCAATATGCTTCCAGATCCAGTTCATACTGTCGAAAATGATATAAAGCTTTTCATTGCATAGAGCTGTACTATTTGAGCGACTGTTTTTCTCCAGTTGTGTTTACCCATCCCATTAAAACTGGCAGGTGAGTCAGGCTCTCAATCAATCTATTATGGAATGTCATCAGGTAGGAACCCTTGTTTCTATAATGGTGCTTGCCCATTGGTACATCATGACTCCAGAAATTGCATTGGCCCATACTTTTCCATAAAACCTTAAAGACAAAGCTTTGTCACTTGGCTTGGAGATCTAGATGTATGACAGAGCCCATGCAATGTTTATATTTATTTCTTTACTAGCTGTACCCGGCCACGCGTTGCTGTGGCCCAGTCTGGTTAAATGGAAAATAAGAAAAGAGAAAGCGCAAGTCCCCCAGCAGAGGCGGCCCCTGCATAGAAGTGAGCCACGGTGGCCACTGCAAGAGCCGCCACGGAGGATGCTCCCACAGGCTCTGGCCTGGCCGAGCTGAGGAGGAGAGGAGAAGGAGGCGGGCGCCGCCACCGACCCGGCTTCCCTCAGCAGTGGCGGCAAGAGGAGGCGGCCGGCGTCCCCTGAGGAGGAGGAGGAAGGAGCCGACCCTGGCGATGTGGACATGAGGCAGCCTCCGCTGGGCATGGCCCCACCCAGAGACAACATCGCCACTGCAGTCGCCACCTCACGGGGCTCCCAGCGGCCGCCCCGGCCCCACTGTGCCTCAGGCTGACACCGCCGCCCCCCCGTCGGAGCCACCTTGGCGAGGTCGTAGCTGGCTCCCTGTGAGGGGGTGGAGAGTGCATGCAGGTGGCCGGTCTGAGGAGATGCTCCGCCTCCACCTCCACTGGGCTGGGCATGGGGAGGCCAGCTTAAGGGTAGGAAGATGTGGCCGAGGGATGGGGCAGGCACCGCCCCACCACAGACAGCAAATGTCTGGTGGGAAGGGAGGAGAGAGAGGGGAGGGGGAGGCCGAAAGGCTTTGGTTCCCCTTTGTGGAAATGGCAAAGCTTGTTGGAGGAGGGGCGGAAAGGGGAAAGGGTGCTACCGCAGCCCAGCCACACATATAAAGGGACGATCAGGACAAAGCTGGAGAGAGGCCGAACTGTTCAGAATATTCTATACTCAAGAAATGAACGCTATGGTATAGCGTGTGTTGCTTTTACGTCCAGCAGATGGCGCTGGTTTTCAAAAAAGCATGTTTTTACAAAAAAGCATGTTTTTACCTGTCACAGGTGTAACATCTATATAATATACATATATAAAAACATGTGCGTCGTCGAATGCAACGTTGTGTCAAAATTTCAAAGCAATGGGTGAAGAACTTTCGGAGATTTGAGATTTTGAACAAACAAACATTACATTTTCATTTATATAGATTTTGTTGCTGTTTCAATTTGTTGAATTTTGGCTATTGGTTGTGGGCATGTTGTTTTTTTAGATCTGCATTAAGTGATGTTTTTCACTTTTGTTAGTCTCCCTCAGTCATGAATTTAAGCTGGATAATCTAAATAAATAATAATAGAAAAAACTTTATAGTGCTAGATTATAATAGCATAATTTTGCAAGTATGACTGTCCTTTACTTACTCTCCTCCTTATACCACAATCAATCAGGGAGGCATTTGGCTTGGCTGAGTCAC
The DNA here is from genome assembly GCF_964273705.1 of Natrix helvetica. NCBI lineage: Eukaryota > Metazoa > Chordata > Lepidosauria > Squamata > Natricidae > Natrix > Natrix helvetica. The sequence goes on along the minus strand of NC_138550.1, from coordinate 42,891,430 downwards.
TACATAATCTTTCTTCCCAGGTATTAAAAATATTTCAGCTCTCTTTGCCTTTGTAACAGTTTTCTTGCATATCTCTGTAAAGGTCAGCTCTCATACTCTGTATACAGAATGTTGTTATTTCTTTGATTTGTGGATGATTCTCTTTCACATATATCATTTTTAACTACATTTCATTCATTTATTTAATTTCAAATTAAAACAGACTAATAATAGTTTGGAGATATTTATGCTGGTATGTCATATAATAATGTGCCTATGGAAAATGTGCACATTTATTGAATAGAATGGATTGTTTATTTTTTATTTTTTGCTTACAATTCTTTTTCCAAACAGTTCTAAAGACATAAAATCACAGTTATGTGCTTTCTTGTAAACAAAGACTTCTTAAATAGTCTACCAGAGTCTGAACTTCAGGTTTTCCAGTTAAATTTCATATAGCAGCAAAGGCAGTGATTTTTTATTTATTTGCATCTCACCTTCATTATTTTATAAATAACTCAAGGTGGCAAACATATCAAACACACTTTCCTCCTCCCATTTTACTCACAACAATCCTGTGAGATGGCTTCGGCTGAGAGAGAGGGACTAGCCCAAAGTTGGCTAAAGCAGGACTTGAATTCACCACCTCTTCACCACTTTCTAGTCTTGTGCCTTAACCACTAGACCAAACTGGTTTGTTTTCTTTCTTTCTTTCTTTCTTTCTTTCTTTCTTTCTTTCTTTCTTTCTTTCTTTCTTTTCTTTTTTCCTTTTCTTTCTATCTATCTATCTTATTTCTGTCTCTCTTTCTCTCCTTCCATCCCTTATCCCTCCCCCCTCTCTTTTACCAAGAGGACACTTGAGAGACTGAAACCAAACCAATGTAACCTGATGCCCTCAAACTCTGTCACCTCAACTCCTCAGGCTGCTCCAAGTGAGGAGTAAATACTGAACAGATGCAGAAAAGCATTTTCTCTCTCTGCCTTCATGTGGCCACCAGCCAACTGAAGGAGCGCACAACAATTGACAGAGCTGGACATCACTCAACTTCTTCTCATGTCCCCTGCAGCATGTTTATTTTTATTAGATTTCTAATTTCCAGTTGACTTCACACAGGCCATACAGAGATAGCCAAAGGGCTGAATGTAGCCTGGGGACCCTGAAAAGTCCAAGGGTACTTTAGAGTACACTTGAAAATAAAATGCCCTGGTATGGGTTACAGTATGAAAATGTCAAGTTCAATCTAAACCAGTACTAAACCTTTAAACCTGTTTAAATTCTCAATTCCACTCAATTTGTATTCAAAAACGTTGCCTCTTTTCAGTGAAAACCCTGAGATCAATGCTATATCTCCTAGCAGTAATAATAGTTGTATTATTAACTTCAGTGCATGATTCATCAACTATCTGTCTGAGTAGAAATCAACTTCCTGCCGGAGAATGTTTCAAAATTGTTATTTTCCATCTCTTTGTCATGGCAGCATGATGCTACTGCACATAGATTTCACTGTAGTTCAACTTAGAACTGTGTAATCATCATGCAGAAGGATGGAGACTTATTTGTGTGCTAAAGTAAAAAAAATAGCAATCTCCTTTGGTGAGAATATGTTTGATATTGTCGCCATAAAAGTAAAATTATTTTTCTTCTAAAATAAAATAAAATAATATTAAAATAAAATAATAAAATACTATTTTATTATTTGAGGGGCAAAATGTAGCTCACTTCTTGGAAAATGTGAATACAGTCTAGCAGTTTCTGTCGTAGGAGCATTTGACATTCATTGAAGGTATTAGCTACAGACTCCTTTGAGTCAAATCAATGAAAGTGGAATGGAAACGTTCCTGGGGTTAGCAGTTTCTCTTGCATCATCCAAATAAGAAAATTATAATAAAGGTCCTTAGGATATACTTGGCTGGTAATAATTAGTAGATTAATAGTTGGTCTCTCTATAGTTCATAAACTTTGCACACCCAAAGGTCCCTCAGAGTTAGAGTCAATTCAATCCAAATTTCTGATTTTAGTTGCTAATGGATTCTTCAGCTATAGCTTGCTGTTCTTTGTTAAATAGCAATAGCACCTAGACTTATACACTTGCTTCACAGTGCTTTACACCCCTCTCTAAGTGGTTTACAGAGTCAGCATATTGACCCTGACAATCTGGGCCGTCATTTTGCCTACCTCGGAAGGATGGAAAGCTGAGTCAACCTTGAGCCTGGTGAGATTCAAACTGCCAAATTGCAGGCACCCGGCAGGCAGCAGAAATAGCCTGCAGTACTGCACTCTAACTACTGCGCCACCATGGCTCTTAAATGCCTAAACAAGATTCTGTTAGTAGAAATGTTTGATAATGAAAATTTTGTCAGATTGCAATCATAATTAGAAGACACTGGGACTAACAAGAATAGTCCATATAAGAGTTACTTTCTTTTATTCTCCTCTTGTATATTTATTGTTAACTTACTGTTAAACCATATGCATTCTGTGTTAGCTCTTAGAATTTCTTTGGACTTGATTCATAAATTAATTTAATATATGAAAGCACATATACTTTATATGTGTACACACACACACACAAACACACACCACATACACACACCACATACACACAAAATATAGGTGGAAAGTATGTGTATATGTGTATCTCCATATATACTTTTCTCTCTGTTCCAATATATGTACAGTATGCTTTCCAAAGAACTTTTTCGCAGCAGTGCTGCTGTTGTCAATTTATCATTGCAAAAATGCCAACCGTTCTAGAGTGTTCCTTTAAATTGTTCCCCATTCTCTCTAAACATGGATCATAAAACTATATCTGACTAGGTATAATGTGATCAAATGTGAAGGATCATAAAACTAACTCTTAGAAAGGTGGAAAGGTTTTTCAATCTCCTTTCTGCAGGGAACAACAGAGTCCTCTCAAGAGAGAGCTTGTTATAGAGAAAAATGCAATTGCTGAAAACAGTGGGAACTTTAAACTTGTAAAGTCATGAAAGACCTAAAAGAGGCTATGAAACCAAACTAAATAGGTCCCCAGCAGGAGATGTTACCTATAATATATTTCTCTCCAGGTTGACCGAGAAGAAGTAAAGGAAGGAGGGGAAAAACAGAAAATAACCTATTAAATACACAATAATGTTATGAAGAGGGAGTTCTTTTGAAGAAAATGAATAGGAAAAAGGACAATAAATAAATACAATGAAAATAACAGTAGAACGGGGCAAGGAAGCAGCAAGTTATGTAAAAGCAACAATAGAAATAGAACAGGTTGCAGCACATCAGACATCAAAATTAAGTTTTCTTATGCTTTACACCTACTCACCAATGAATTAAATCTTTGTACTTTTTTTGGCTTAAGGGTGACATTTTTTACTGCATGGCACATTTGAGATCTTCTCTCAACAATTGGATGATGTCAGAGCCTAATTGGAATCTGACTTTAAAAAAATATATTTTCTATTTTATTTGATGTAGAGTTTATTTTTCCCCCAGAAAAGTATTTGGTGAGGCAAATTATTTAAGACAGTGAAAGACATAAAAATCAATGGCAAAGACAGTAGGAGAAATATGCAAGGAAGCAGAACAAGTTTACACTATAGAAAGAAGTACTGGAATGAAAAGAAGAAGCATAGAAAAAACATATATATGTATGTAATTATTAAAAATAAGCTGAGGAAAAACCAAAAAGCAATAGAAATGTGATGAAGAGGGTGTAGAAAATGTAATGTATACATGATAACATGGAAGAATAATAATATGGTGGACAAAAATAACTATGTGACACACCAATTGGTCGTGTGCAATATAGACACTAATCTTGCACTTTTAGAGTTTATTGTCCTAAATATTTATATATGCAATTATTTTTTGCAAGTGTTTTTTTATATTTATAGTCAACATTTATCCCCATCCTCATATCTCCTCCAGAAGAAAAATCTCTGTTAAGACAACACACTTTGTAATAGCAGTAGCACTTAGATTTATATACCACTTCATAATGCTTTATAGACCTAAGTGGTTTACAGAGTCATCATATTGCACCCAACAATTTGGGTCCTCATTTTACCAACCTTGGAAGGATGGAAGGCTGAGTCAACCTTGAGCCGGTCAGGGTAGAACTCCTGACAGTCAAAGAGTTAGCCCGTAATGCTGTATTCTAACCACTGCACCACCATGACTCCTGGTTGATATGAAAATGATTATACTTTATCTCAACACAATTTTTAAAGTGTCAATAACTGATCAATAACTAACTAGATTGAGATTAAATTGGACCTCAGAACTGACAGATTTTTTGGGGAGAGGGGGAAGAATTTGTGTTACTTTATTTGGTGTACCAATTTCAACTGTTCCTGGATTCACTTTTTAATTGAACCACTTCAACCTGCTCTACATAGGGCTACTTTTGATGACCATACCTAGGCTGAATGCAAGAACATGCTGTATTGTCTCCCAGTAGGCAATTGGATGAAATCAAGGTGCAAAATATCACCTATAGATACCTATAGACATAACTACAGGATCAAGTTACCACATTCTCCTAAGAATATTGATTCATCACACATGTTGTTAAGAAGGACATATTCAGTTCTTCGGGTCCCTTCCTTGAAATAATGTCATATTGTGAGACCCAGAAGGTGTGAGCAACCCTTTGGAATTATCTTTACCCTGACATGCATCAGGTTTTGATCCTGCAGGTCTTTAGGAAGTAGTTAAGATGTGGCTTTTCATCAGGACTTCAGGAAGGACCTGAAGGACCTGAATGTGACCTCCTTAATAGAACATGTAAAATGGGCAGATATTCTTAGGAAAATGCGGTAACATGATCCTATGCCATGTAGGTGAGATAATTTAGCACCATAAATTGCATCCAGGTGCAATTTTATAGAATAGAGATGTTGCATGGGTGTCCCCATCCTTAGACGCTATAATAGATTCCTCCATATTTGCCATTTATTTTTTAGTTATTTTTTTTTATTTGCATTATTTATTTGATTTTCTGCTTTTGTTTTTCCCTATGCCATATTGTTTGAGTTGAATTGAGTCATCTTCACTGAGTTGAGCAACCATATATTGTGCTTTCAGAAAGTATTCCGACCCCCTTCGGTTTTGTCAATTTTGTTAAATTGCAGACTGATTCTACAGTTGTTGAAATTCATTTTTTTTCTCATAAGTGTATACTTAATACCTCATAATAACAAAGTGAAAACCTAATTTTAGAAATGTCTGCAAATTTATTTAAAGGAAAAACTGAAATATGACATTGGCATAAGTATTCAGACACTCTACTCACTACTTTGTTGAAGCACTTTTGGCAGCAATTACAGCCTTGAGTCTTCTGGGGTATGACGCGATAAGCTTTGGACACCTGGATTAGGGGATTTTATGCTATTCTTCCTTTTAAATCCTCTCAAGCTCAGTCAGATTGGATGGCGACCATTGATGGACAGCCATTTTCAGGTCCCTCCAGAGATATTCAATAGGGTTCAATTCAGGGATCTGGCTGGGCCACTATAGGATGTACACAGAGTTGTCCCTAAGCTACTCCTATGTGATCTTGGCTGTGTGCTTAGGATAGTTGCAAGGGAAGTTTCAGCCCAGTCTGAGGTCCTGAGTGCTGTGGAACAGGTTTTAATTAAGGATATCCCTGTACTTTGCTCCTTTCAGCTTTGCCTCAACCTTAATGAGTCTCCCAGTTCCTGAAAAAAAATGTGACAACACGATGCAGCCATACTTCAAGGTTGGGATAGTATTGGGCAAGTGATGGGCAGTGTCTGGTCTCTTCCAGACATAATGTTTAGAATTGAGGCCAAACAGTTCAATCTTGGTTTCATCAGATCAGGTAATCTTGTTCCTCATAGTCTGAGAGTCTTTCAGATGCTTTTTTGCAAACTCCAAGCAGGCTTTTATGTACTTTGCATAAGGAGAAACTTCCCTCTAGCTCCTCTGCCATAAAGCCCAGATGGGTGGAGGGCTGCAGTGATGGTTGTCTTTCTGGAACTCTGTCCCATCTTTAGAACTCAGTCAGAATGACTATTGGACTCTTAGTCATCTTGATGAGGTGCAGTAGCGCTGTTGTCCTTCTGGGCACCCTCAACATGTCCTGCAATAGGAAGACATTTCTAATTGTATGTAGAATATGCAGAGTAAATTAGAACAGCTCCTGAATGACGTGATATTTGAAACAATCTGAAGCAGAGTAATAGATGAGCTTTTATTTACTATTAGGATAGGGCTGTAAAGTATGACAATCCTTTAAACTTTTCCATAGTTGTAACATATAGAATAAAGAATGGTTTGTCGATATTTTTAACAGCCTTTGGGAATGACAATGGTTTTTGAAGGTGTTGATAAATTCATTAAGGATATGTCTGCCAAAATAAGATTTTAGAAATAATATACAATTATTGCAGGGTAACAATTAGAAGAGATTGGCAGAATTAGGGACCAAATAGCTTGTTGGTTTGATTCAATAGGCCTAATAATATAGGATTCCAATATTTTCATGTTTTCTTGTTCATATATCCATGATGGTGACCTAAGGCACACGTGCTTGAAGTGGCATGCAGAGCCATCTCTCCGGGCATGCAAGCCGTTGCCCGTTGCTCTTCTGGGTTCCGGCATGCTGGCCAGCTTGTCTTCACACGTGCGGGAAGAACAGCCACCCGGTGCACATGTGTGTCCTGTTAAGATGATCTTCCAGTTTCTGGCACATGCATGCCCATTGGCCAGCTGGTCTTCGCGCGCACATGCGCACCAGAAACCAGAAAACCAGGTGGCCAATGTGCATGTGTGTGCCAGAAACTGGAAGATCATCTTCCCGATGCGCACATGCACACCAGACAGCTGCTGTTCCAGTTTTCGGCATGCACGCACACTCCCAAAAAGGTTCACCAACATTGTCATACAGAGTCGACATATAGATGGTGACCATTATTCTTGTAAGTATGAAGTATAAAATGATTCTTTAACATCCACTTACCTAGAAAAAGAGACCTGATAGCCTAACAAATTTTTCTATACTAAGGTATCACTTTCACAAATAATCCATGACTATATCCATTTATGTTTATTCTGGATTAAAGTTAATTTAGGATACTGTGTCATTTTGCTTATTCAGAGTCAGGTTGTAATCCAAACTACATAAGCAAAGCTCACTATATTATCATTCTCAATGCCACAATGTCACACTTCTCAGGGAACCAAAGAATGCAAATTAAAATGTATTATTCTTGTAATAATAAACCCTGATTATTACTTTATGCAAATCACTGATATTTAATAGGAGGGAAAATATTTGGAGGACCTAGAACCAATGCTAAATTGTTTTTCTTTTAAAATGATCTGAATGTTTGTGAGATTGATAAAAATGTTGGTTTGTTTTAGTACTGAAAATCATTCTATTTGTCCCTTAATTTTGTCAATAATCAGTTTTTATTACATACAGGAGAAAGCCTTTTCTTCCAGTAACTATAATTTCTAAAATGACTTCCAGAGATAATGAAGTCTTTAAAACTTATGAGTGGCTTCTTAGACATCAAGTAAACACAGTATTTGCTATATTAAAATGACAAAGATCAAATGTTTAGGCAATCAATTGTTCTGTAAATCCTCACTATGAGGCATATCGGCTTTCATACTCATTTATCTTCAGCGGCACTAAATGGAACAGTTATAATCAAAGCTATTATAATAGTACAGTACAATTTCTGTAGGATTAGAAAAAAGATTTAAAATGTATATTTCACAACATATTCATTATGGTTAAAAAAATAGCAAAATGTTCATTCTGTTCCTAGCTATTAGAATGATTTTAAAATCCAGCTACAGTTCCAAGGCAACACAGGATTGTAATTTATTTAGTTTATTGTAAGGATTTCTTTGTTATGGAAATAACATCAAGAGTCTGGATGAAGATGATCATTACAAATATCTGGGCATCCTTCAAGCTGGCCACATCAGATACGCTGAAGTCAATACAAAGGTTAGACATGAATACATCAAGAGTTCATAAAGTCCAAACTAAGCAGAAACACCATCAAGGCAATTAAAACCCTCATCAAGTCTAATAATTATATACACCACTGGAATAGTGGACAGGCTCCAAGCAGCCAAATGGAAGGAATAGAGGACGTATAGGGGGGGAAAAGCCCCCTCGTTCCTTGCAGAACCTTATGACACCCATTTCACATCTTAAATTAAACTTCCTCCTAAAATAGGCCCTGGTCCACTCGATGATGATGATGATATCTATTCAACCGCTTCCAATTCTTGGCAGTTCTATAGGCCAGGTACCTCCGCATCTTTTTGCACTACTGCTTTGACTCATTCTTGATATATCACTAATTGAATTTGCACAAGCATGAATGAAAATGTGTCAAAAGCTAATCTCAGTTTAAATTTAAGACAGTTTTCTCCAAGTTGATGGCCTGCATTTATTTTTTTTATTTTTTTTAATTTTTTTTCTTCGAATTTCTAGACCGCCCCCTCTCCCGAAAAGGACTCGGGGCGGTGTACAGTCCACACAACAAACAATAAGTATCAAATACAAATATAAATACAGATATAAATACACATAAGGAGCAGGTTAAAAATTTAAAAGAACTGTACGGAAGAATATAAATCTGGTTCTAAAAACCCTAAAATCAGTTAAATTTAAAACCGTACCCTATAAATAACCAGGTAAGAATATGTTTCCAGGAGGTAACAGTTGTCACAATTATAATTATGCCAGGCCAGCTAATCGAAACAGGTGCATGTAAGAAAAGGAATGGAATTAGAAACTATGAAACTTGTACTTAATGCTAAGTGGTACAAAGTTAGAGAGATAGAGAAAATGTTTGGTTGCAAATAAAGATATTATTGTGATCTAACCCCAGTTTAAATATATGAAGTACATTCATTTTAGTAAACTCTACAAATTTGAGGAAACTGTTTTTAAAACCTTTGGAGATTTTTTTAAAATAATAAGTTTTATTTCAAAGTGCTTTTTCATAATTTATTTGGATCAAGCATTTGTTATATTAACAATTCGATCTCGCTGTTTTTGCAGTTCTGCAATAGAAGTGTGGCCCCTTCACTCAAAAATGTCTTATTAATAGAAAACAGACATTGTGATTTCTTAATGTGCTTGATGATCCTGTCCTAACAAACCTGTAAGGATTTTTTAAAAAATATTTTTTTATAAACTTCAACATCTTGTATTACAGCTTACTACAAATGGTTCTTGTATGTTGGCCCAGGTAATATTTAAAGGGACAATGACAGTTCTTGCAGCTGGGAATACAACTCAGTAATTGGCATGTTACAAGAAATCCACAAATTTGCTCATATGATTATTGATCATTTGTTAAGCATGCATAAGTTATTGGCTCTGTCCCCAGAATTTAGACATTATCAAAATAAAAATTGTCAATTTTTGAGCTTGGTGGCTGGATAAATATAACTCTGGAAAGGGAAATCAATAGTTGTCTGCTTGTTTTGTTTTGTTTTTAAAGGAAGCACAATATTTTTGAGCAACATGCATTCACTTTCTCCATTACTAGTAACATTTGCCCGAGACTGTTGTAGAACTAAACTAAAAGAATGTATTCTAAACTCATTTTATAATTTTTAATCTTCTATTTAGGACCAGGATGGGTACAGAGGCATTTGGCTTGGGTCTTTAAGTTAAAAAAAAAGCTTCAATTTTAGACATTTGTAGTGTGGGTGTGGGTATTTTCAAATTATGCTCCTTTATTTTTTGGTATCACTTTATTGATTTTTTTCAGAGAAGCTTGGTTTTATTTTCATGTGTCATAATATTAAAAACTGGAAGGTATGAAATCTTTAAAATAATCAGTGCTGACACCATGCATGATTTATTTTCAGCCTTTCAATACTTTTAATTCATTTCTAAAAATACAAATTCATACAGGAAGAGGAACTTATGCATTTAGCACAATTCCAGTATTCCAAAAGATCATTATTGAGTTTGGGTTACTTGTCTGCATCTGCCTAGCATACACACACACACACACACACACACACACACACACACACACATCTGAAACCTGACTACTTCATACATTTTCATGTCATTCCATTTCAGCATCTTTTTACAGATTCAGCACTTAATCTCACCTATGCAAAAGGCATTAGTCAATTAAATTGTGTGGTACCCTTGAGCATAAAGCAAATATTCTCATTTCACAGCCAGGGAATTTTCCTTCTGGAGTTAAACATTCTCAGAAGGGGAGGGGGAGGATAAGTGAATGTCTGACAGTGACTCACATTTCAAACAGGACTGTGTCTCTTGCTGCCTTTATTTCTAATTAAATGGAGTTTTGCCTGGAGATAGGATTTAAAATACCACTAAAAAAGTCATATGATTTTGATAGTTTGCAGTTCTCAGTTATATGCTATTTTGGTAAACACAGCTTTAAAAATATGTTCTGTATAATGTTTGAGATGATCTCACATCTCTTCAAGATGGGGGTTAGTAAATATAATGACAGATCACACAATCTGATTACTTGTTGACATCACAATTTGAATATATAGAATAAGAATAATTCAGATTTTGAGCTTTGATAATTGGATGTAAAGTGAACTAGTCATATACCAATATGTGTGTGCATATGTATGTGTGTGTCTGTGTGAAATCACACGCATGCACATGCGCACGCACACACACACACACAGACACACACACAGACACTCTAAATATTATATATGGATCCATATTGTATATGGACCTGCATATTCACTGGAAATTATTCAGTACATGGATCCAAATTCTGGCAACAGACCAAATTTGGTTTCTGCTGTTCTTAATGTCCATGACGAAAACTGGCTTCTAAATTGTGTAAGACAAAATGCAGCAACTAAAATAAATTAACTCTTGTTCCATACAGGTAATCATTTATGTTAACAAACATTTTAACAATATTTTTGTAAGTAGTGTAGATTTCTACCTTACTACATGTATAAATTTATTCTGAGAATTCCAACTTTATAACTTGCCACATATGTAAAACTTTTAACTTACAAAAATGCTTCTAGTATTTCATTTTTTGAAAGTATTGTTGTATGTAATCGTTTATTTAACCTAGCTGAGTGTGTTTCAGTGACTGACTAAACCAGAGCTGACACATGATACAAAATTAAATATGTCATCTATCTGCAGATTAAAATGCATACATTTTATTATATAGCTTAAATGAGAAATCTATTTTCACCTTCAATTTCTTCATGGAAAATGCATGTCAAAGAAATATTACAAATTATTGACTAGAAGGATAACATTTTTTTCTTATTTTGAATTTGTAAACTGCACATAAGTAATTCATTGGCATTCAAATTCATGGAAAGTGCTGTGCTTAACTTTGTGCCACATTAAGGTTGTCACATTTTGTTCACTCAGGGATTCACTGAAGCATAGTTTGACCAGGGAAGCCAACAATTACATGGATTTTTTTTCAATGCACCTTTATTCTGATACACCCACCTATCCATCCATTTATTTATTTATTTGATTTAGAAGGCTGCTCAACTCTGAAGGCTCTTGGCTCAAAGATATATGAAACTTTATGAAGGTAGCATCACAAATAAATTATATGATTATATATTAACTTAATCTTAGTGATTGCAATAATGGCAACAACAGTTTGTTTATTAAACTTCTATGCCCATTTCACCAAGGCAATTCTTTATAAGTCAAGGAAATTTAAAAGAACAGGATTATTATAGCAAACTTGTCATAATGCAATATTATCACTGTATTGCTCAGACACCACTATTGTTAATAAGATGTGATTATTACAGGATAATTTTTAAATCAATGCAGTTGCCTCTAAAAGTTGTTGAAAAAGAAAAGCAAAGTTAGGATTGGAAAAGCCAATAATAAATAACAAAACCCTGAAACCATCAATATCTTTTTTCAGTGCACACTGTGTGCCTGAGACCATGCCCGTGTCTGCCTCCTGTCAATCACACACATTCTTTTATTAGTCTAAGATAGAAAATAAACAACAAGATTGACAGCTTTGTGTCCTTTGGCATTTTTATGTCACCACCATAAAAAGAAGAGGGTATTATGTCATCAGTCAAGTCTGTCAAGTTTGCTTTGGGATGCTGTTTGTCTTTAAAGATTTTTGTCTATCTGTCTATCCATCTTCTTATTTACTTATCTATCTTCAAGCTACTATTTATTATATATTATAAATTCCAGATAGTTGCTGAAAATATTAATTTTCTACAATTGTTTTACATACAGTGCACATAGTCCAATCTATATTAGCTGGTAAGTTTGATTTGCAATGAATTCATTAGATTATTAACAAACTTCCCAGTATGTACACAAGTACATATCTCCCCTCCCATATACCTAAAAAACATTGCGGAGATGAAAAATATCCAATATAATTGTGAATGTTTTTAATTGAATGATACTGTTATTATTGAATGGTATTTTTGCCATGGAAATAACAATTTTCTCAAATTATAGTTTTATAATTCTGTTATATACACATGATTAAAAACTAAACATTTTTAAAACTTTAAATCTATACCTTTGATTCAAGATATTAAGTCACAATATTGCTAGTGCTCTACATAAATACATATCTCTTTGGTGTTTTGTGGTTGTTAGGTTATTTCAAATAGTTGCAATATTACTATCTGGACCTATTTCCATTTTCTGAAATGTTGTGCCTGGTTTTTGTGGGTTTATTTACTGTATTATTCTGACCAAAATAATTTTGCTTTTTTACATTGAATGAAACACAACGAAAGGTTGCACCTTAAATAAAATGGTACTTGTTTTCATAGAGATTGTTAAGCAACTGTAACTACAATAACAAAATTATATGTATTCCTAGTAAACACTTCTTTCCTTTCTTGTGTCTCTTCATTCTAAATTATTCCTTACCGTGGGGGAAAAAAAAGGTTCATCCTAAATATCTAAAAGGTTTAAATCATGGCAACCCAGAAATATGGCCAAAGTTTATTAAAACCAAGTCTTCATTTACATATTGCTTTTCATTTTGGGGAGAAATCCCCTGCAGTCTGTATGGCAAGAGTTTGATAATTCTCTAACTCTCTTGTCTATCCAAAATTTTCATTTTGACTGAAGAAGTTACTTGGATGAGTAATAAAAGTCTCAGTTTTAATAAACTTGGGTTCAGTTGTCATGATTTAACCTTTTGAGATACTTTGTGGCCTGAGTGATTGAGTCTTCATTTACATGGTTCATCCTAAATCTGTTCACTGTTTATAATTTTATTTTAACACATTTCCTTTCGCTTGATTTATAAAGTTCATGGAAACTCCAGATACCCAATAAACAACCACCTCCCATTTGTTCAGTTTCCTGACTTTGAGGTGGATAAGTTATTCGCTTCTAATAACATCCAAGTCCTGCTGTGCCTAGGAGAGATAAATGAAGAACACCAAGAAGGTGTGAAGGTTATCCTTGCTGCCAACAACAACAACAACAAAAATAAGCATCTACATAAAGATAAAGGTTCCCCTCTCACATACCGGTATATGCTAGTTGTTCCTGACTCTAGGGGGCGAGGCTCATCTTCGTTTCAAAGCCAAAGAGCCAGTGTTGTCTGAAGATGTCTCTGTGGTCATGTGGCCGACATATAAATGCTGAAGGGGCACAGAATGCTGTTACCTTCCCACCAAAGGTGGTTCTATTTTTTCTACTAGCACTTTTACATGCTTTCGAACTGCTGGGTTGATGGGACAAGTAATGGGAGCTCACTCCGTTACGCAGCATTAGGGTTCGAACTGTGGAACTGCCAACCTTTCTGATTGACAAGCTCAGCATTTTAGCCACTGAGCCACTATGCGTCCCTAGCGTCTACATGGGCAGCAATTATATAGGAAAATACAGGATGGAGATTATAAGTATTTTGTTTTTAACAATGGCAATGGCATCCATCCATTCTGCACAGGAGAAAGCAATAGTTTAACCACTCAAGGCAACCACATGACTAGAAAATATAAATTTCTATGTGAATGAGATGCACAGCTACAATATTACATTGTTTTGTTATTCAGGACATGAAGAACTAAGAAGGAATAGCAGTAGTTATAATTAGGATGGTTAATAAAAAAAACTGTACTTGGCTCAATGACCAAATAATATACATATGAGATGACAATCATCTATGACAATAATATGCATATGAGATGACAATCATATATGCTCCAACCATCAATTTAGAAAAGGTTTGATATGTTTTAAGGTCAGGTTAAATTGCAATGCAGCTGTGCTATTTGTAATTGGACGCTGTTTTCAAACAACCAAAATGATACCTATACATATGGATACTACCAGATGAAATTCGTAGAAGTCTTATTTACCATATTATTTCTAAAAGGAGGAAGAATGGCTCAGTATTGGCTCAAAAATATGGCCAGATGCTGATTGCAGAACACATCAGTTAACACATCAGTTAACTATGTGCAATTAAACTAAATAATAAAAAATGGAATCAAATATCATAATATGAATGTCATAATAAATGCACTACTTAAGAAAAGTATGTGTATATATATATATATATATATATATATATATATATACACACATACATACATACATACATACATACATACACTGTATATATGTTTGTGTGTTTTTGTAGATTTCCACGGGTGTAGGTATGCTGGTCTTGTTGTATTTGGGTCTTTTACCATGTAAGATTGAGATTGTCTTGGCAATGTTTTGGCAAGGTCTCACTCGCCATCTTCAGGCTGGGTTTTGGGCTAAAAGCGTGGTCGGAGCTGCCGTCTTTCTATAAATCTTGGGGGGGGGGAGTGCTGGTTTTGTTTCAGTAAGTGGAATGATAGGTTGTGTGGTTGTATCATGTTGGTAGATTGGTGCTGATTGGTGCTGGCTGTGTGTCCATTGTTGTTTCATGTTGTAACAGCCTGGGTGGTGGTGGTGCTCGTTTGTTTCCAGATGTCTGATAGGCGGGAGGTATCGTCACATTTATTCATGTTGTGGGGGTGTTTCTCTATTTCAATAGCTTCCATAATTATTCTCTTGTTGAAGTGTTCAGTTTTGGAGATTAACCTGGTTCCTTCAAAATTAATTTCATGTCCTATAGTGTTAAGGTGCTGGAAAAGGGAGGAAGTTTTTTTTTTTACTGTGTTCTTGTGTTCTGCAATGTGTGCATTTATTCTCCTGTTTGTTTGTCCTATGTATGTTTCAGAGCAGATTTTGCATGATATTTCATAGACTCCTTGGTTTTCTAGCTGGATTTTGTCTTTGGGGTTTCTTAAGATGTTGGCTATTTTTTGGCAGTGTTGAAGGCTGTCTTGATATTGTGTTTGTGGATAATTTTGCTGATTTTATCTGTGGTGCCTTTGATGTAAGGGAGGAGGGCGATGCCGTTGTCCTGTTCTGTGTCTCAGTTTTTGGTGGGAGTCTCCCTTTGGATTAGGTTGGGAATTGTTTTTCTTTGGAATCCGTTGGAGATTAATACGTTTGTGAGAATGTGTAATTCAGTTTTCAGTGGTCTTTGTTAGCTAGGCGTTTGGTTCTGGAGATGAGGGCTACAGACTTGATCTGTGCAGGGTAGTGATGGGATTGTGCGTTTAAGTAGCGGTTGGTGTGTTTTTTTTCCCGGTAGATGGTGTGTCCTAGGGAGCCATTGGGTTTTTTTGTATATTAGGACACCCAGAAAGGGAAGTTGGGTGTTTGCTTCTATTTCCAAGTGAATTGTATTTTGGGGTGTAGGCTGTTGAGATGTGTGAGGAAATTGTCCAGTCCGGTCATTACTAAATCAGAAGATTCTCGGATTTGATAGAATATCGATAGATATACTGCAAGGAAAGAAGTGGAATCAGTTCTAACCAAGTATGCCAGCAAATTGGAGTATTTCCTTCTTTATTTTCCCTAGCATTTTCTTCATCTCTCTCCATTCTACTCCTTTATCAATAGCAAGGCATAAAAAAGCATATATGCATTCTTAACAGACACTTACCAATTAAATCTCCAACCTGTGATTAATCTTTTGGAAGTACCCACTTTGTTTCAGACTATTTTATAAATATCATGATTTTCTTTAGGCAAATAAAATGTATGTAAAGGTAGCTTCATTCTTAATGCATTATGAGACACCACATGTTTGGTATAGTAAACAGAAAGGATTATCTAGCCAATAACACTGAGATTATGGTACTCTATTGTCCTGTCCAAAGTATATGAAGGAGAAATTTGCAATTTTATTAAAACATTCAGGTTTTTACAAGAATCAGACACATACTTCAGGAGCTGTTTTCATGTTTGTACAATAACTGCATATTCACTTCATTAGTGGTTCTTGTGGAAGTATTGTCTGCACATGAGCATTCATGTAAAGAGAGACAGAAACAGCTTTTGCAGATGTTCTGTGAAACTTGCAAAAATCAGCCTTTTTTTAAAAAAAAAGGTGCTTTGTTCACACTCCTACACATTGCAGTTTTGGAAATATTTACATATTTACATATATTTTACACTCTCACAGACACAATTGAGATAATTGAAGGCCAAGAATTAAATATAGTAGTTAAATTATTGGACTCCTGCCAAGGAGGTTCTCATTAGAATCCTCACTGAGACTCTCATCTTGGAACAAGAGTGACTGGGAAATTTATCACTCACTTTCACTACAATATCCCTCCTTGTTACTGTGGAAATAATGTTATATCCTACATACATTGCAGAATAGTTCCAGGACAAAGAGGAGGGTTATAAATGCAATCAGCTTAATCAATATTAAATAAATTCTACAATATTTTCTGCTATATCTTTTTGTGCTGTTTTTTTTAAATATGAGATTCATCTTTCATTTTTGCTGATAATATTGGTCAGCTTTCATTGTTGATTTTTAATAAATCTTGATAAATCTTGATAAATCTCAAATAATTAAGTGTGCTTACTAAACAATGTATTTGATTATCAATTTACTTAGTGTGCCCACTGATATGTTTTGCATTTAAGAGATTTTTACCTGTTAGATTTGCAGTTTTAATTATTCTTCTCACATTCATTTTTTATTTTGCTATTTTTTTTAAAAAAAAAACCTTTTAGGATGAAGAAAAGTATTTGTTTATATAAACTTGCACAGATAAACATGCTTTAGAAGGAGGGAGAATATGCAGCATTCAAGATACTATTAACATATTTTTAGCAGAGATCTATAGTAAAGGTTTCTATTTGAAAAATACAAGTAGTTCTCCACTTATGACCACAACTAAACCCCAAATTTCCATTGCTAAGGAGAGCATTTATTAAGTGAGTTTTGCCCCATGTTATGATCTTTCTTGCCACAGTTGGCAATTGAATAATTACAGTTGTTAAATTAGTAACAGGTTATTGTAATATCACACAATTCTGCAGAATACTGCAACTGTCATAACTACATTTTATGTATGTTCTGTTGCCAAGGGTCTGAATTTTGACCATGTGACCATGGAGGATGCTGCAATGATTGCAAGTATAAAAAATGGTTATAAGTCAACTTTTTTCAGAGTTCTATTAACTTCAAACAGTCGCTAAACAAATGGTTGTAAGTGAAGGACTACTTGTATATGAAAGATTGACTTCCAGAGAAGAAATAATGAACTGGAGATGCCTGCATTGAAAGAATGGGATAAAGTGAAATAAAGAGGTAGTGAGTAGACTGATTCTCCTCTAGACAAAGGGAAGACTTGTGATCATCCACAAGTGCTTCATGCAGTTGCTCCTGTTGAAGAAACTAACAACTTTTCCATATTGCAAAAAAAATGCCAGATTATTTTTATTATAAACAGCAAGAAGTTTAAATACATAGACTTCAAAAAAGCTATGACATATAAAAATGGAATGAACATTAGCTTTGTGTTTTATCTCTCTCTTCACAATGACTATGCTTTTTTAAAAAAAAATTAACAATGTACTGCCTTGCAAAAAGAGTATTTACAAAACTGAAACTTTTTTTTCTTTTTCTTTACCACCTTTGTTTTAGAACATTAATGTGTTCTTCAAACTGTCTTTTATAAAACATTGTGTATATGAATGGCGCACTATACCTGTTAATAACATTTATTTTTTTAAGTTAAATTATGCTGCACATAGGATAGTCTTCTAGCTCCAAATTCAAACTGTCAATTTTTAATGAATACATATATATAAATAAATATTTCTATATATTTTTTTATTTACAGCTTTGAGGGACAATAGGATTGAACTGCTTCGAGCTTCATGGCATGAATTGACCATTAGAGTCACCGATGTTTCATTATCAGATGAAGGGCAATATACCTGTTCTTTATTTACTATGCCTGTCAAGACATCCAAGGCTTTTCTCACTGTTCTAGGTAAGCATGTCATACTG
The DNA here is from genome assembly GCF_964273705.1 of Natrix helvetica. Classification (NCBI taxonomy): domain Eukaryota; kingdom Metazoa; phylum Chordata; class Lepidosauria; order Squamata; family Natricidae; genus Natrix; species Natrix helvetica. Next base: position 42,873,100 of record NC_138550.1, on the reverse strand, counting down.
AAAATAACACAATTTGTAAGAGCATATTCAGTGGTTAATAACACTTTCTAAAAACTTCAGCAGAAAATAGCTGTAGATCAATGTAGCACTCAGTCCTTCATTTACCCTTTGACCTAACAGCTTCTTCTCCCCTTTCAGCTTTAGTTCCAGTCATGACTAGAGAGGAAATTGTCTCTTTTGTTTTAGTTCAGTTACTTTAATTGTTAGTTCAATTTATCTCCTAATAAGCAAACTGTGATTAAAGGGGATAAAAAGCACATGAATTTCATAAATTGTGGTTCACATTTGGCTTGTTTCCACTCTTCATAATTGAAATTAATTGCAATTCATCTAGGCTGAACTTGATAAGCTGTGGTTTCTAAAAACCATGAACTGAATCATTCAATTTATTCAACTGTAAAAAGTCAAAGGTGAAGAAAGGGTGTGTAAGATGAGGGGAAAGTTGAAGTATTGTGCTAAAATCCATACCAAATACAAATGCTAATATTTGGGGAGTTTAACTGGCAGTATTGAAGGCAAGCAAATGAATAAATAAGAAAGTTACATCCTAATTTACATTTATATTAGCTCTATGTATCAGATTGAATAATAATAATAATAATAATAATAATAATAATAATAATAATAATAATAATAATAATAATAATAATAATAATAATAATAATAATAATTTATTAAATTTCTAGACCGCCCCCTCTCCCCGGACTTGACTTTTTGTAGTGTTAAATAATAGTTTTATGAGTGCTGCATATACTTTCTTGGTTACTAGACAATACAGAAAGTAAATTTCTATATTTTGTAGGCATGAACAAAAACTCTGTTCACAAAACAGGAATGATGGGATTTTGAAGAAATTTCACACAAAGGACAAAAGCTGAACTAAATTTATAAGACTGAATTTTATCTTATTATTATAAAATATTTCTATTATTATTATTGTTATTATATTAGCACAATACATAGCATCATGTAAATATTTTCCCCAAATAAACTATAATGTTGCTATTAGTCAAAATCTAAAATATTGGACTAAACTTAAAAATATTTTGACCTAGTATGAAAAAATAATCATTCTAATGGACTGTTACCACTCCACAAGAATTCTGGCTGTAATATGAAAGAGTATACATAGGTACCTCAGCAATGTTCTAAGACATAAGAAAAAAAATATTTTGTTTATGTTTGAATAAAAATTGAGTCAATTCACACTTTGTGAATTTGGACATTATATTCTGAAATTTGTACTTATTCCAATTTGAACATGATAGATTATATCTATAGAGAAATATATGCTGCATAGGAAAAAAACTATTTACATTAATTGACTGATAATAATTATGTATACTAGAAGAATCATATATAAGTACTGCATGCATATTTAATTTAATAATGCATTAAATTCCACAAAAATCACTTATTAATAGAAATAAGCATAACAAAGAAACAAACCTTAGTGCTGTAATTTTAATTGTAAGATTATATAATGAGAGACTGAACGAAATAGAACTTGACAGATGTGCTCATTTCTAAATGTTCGTCAAATCCATGGTACATTATATAACACAAAGACGCAAGAGTTATTTTTAGGTACATGGACAATTTCTAAAAAGCTTTTTTTCCCCAGAAGGCAGTAGGATTCATTGGTGCATGAATAAAATGGTGAAAGAATATCTATCTATCTAGATTTCTGATCCTTGCCATTTTTTTTTCTATTTTTCTCTTTTTTAAAAATGTTTGGTTTGTAAGCCACCCAGAATCTCTGTGGCTGCAACAATAATTTAAGAAATTACTTTTGGTCACAGAGTCAGTCAAATGTTTAAACTGGATTTGGCATTTTGTTCACCTATTGAGTAGAGTACTTCCCAAGGTTCTGGAATAGACAGATGATGTTATTTGATTGCATTAAAGGTATCATTTCAGGATATCTGTCCAGGTAAATCTACCTTTTGCAATTCACTAATAGTGATTTTGTCAGTGTTGACAGCATACATTGGTGCTCCAGTTGCTTTGGTATTGCACCCAAGAAGCTTATAGTACTATTGGTACTGCATATGCTTCCTTTTGCCTGAGTCATTCCATTTGCAGATCTTCGTATTTTGTGCATTTCTCCAGTTCTTTTGCTCCTATTATGCTGTTTCCAGGTACTCCAGGTATTCTTTGTCTTTCTGATCAACAATAGTTAAGTCTTAGTTGTTATGTTCAAATACTTTTACTGCTTTAGTTCTGAAGTTCCAGAGAGCTTTAAAATATTCACTTTATATTGGTATTTTCCCAATTTTGTGTTTTCCCACAGTTTTTGAAACAAATGGTACTTCTTGCAGATTTGCCAACACAACATTGTTGCTATTTTGTCATGCTGTTATTTGTAGTCAGTATGTACAATATTCTTGCAGCAGCTAACTAGGTGTTATGCTTTTTCTTCAACTTCTTTGCAGAGATTGCAATTGCTATTGGTTGTTGTCTTCTCAAGTCTGGCTTTTTATGCATTTATTCTTAAGGTTTGATTTTCTGAAGTCAGAATTAGTCCCTCTACCTTTTTCTCTTAGACTTTGCCAGGTCTCATATTTATATGCTTAGTCTGCTAGTAGGGTTGTTTATGTATTGGCCATGATCTTTGACTTTTTTAAAACATCAGCTGTTCTCTTTGGTATTCAGCTTAGCTTCAGCCAAACTTCCTCACTGTCCTTCCAATATTATCCTTTTAAATTCTGTAATTGTCTTGTTCTACTTACAACATTCCATGTCTTCCTATGCTTCTTCATTTTCTATGCTCCTCCTCCTTTACCTTCCTCATCCTCTACCTTTTCCTCCCATCCCATAAAATATCAAACTTTTCCTAGGGACTACTTTTCTAGATATCACTTTCTTTGTATGTACTTACGTGTATGTGTCTATGTACCTATGCACATACTTCTCCAGAATGAGAGTGACACCTTTAAATGGAATGGAAAATCAACTATAGAGACCTCTCTCTTTGATGTTCATATATTGTCTGTGATTGTGGTACTGGGAAGAATTCTATGCATGGCAACTTTTATGTAAGCTGTTATTGTTCATAAGGATATCTTGTTCTGAGAGGCTCACTGACAAAATCTGGCACATTTCCTTGCCTTTTCTTATTTATCCATTTTCCAATTTTCTACTTTTTAAAAAATATTTCTCTATAGTAAGGTGAGAGTTGAATTTAATAAGGCTGATGTAAAATGTTCTGTGTGCTAGTAATATTAAACTTAATCCACCCAGAGAATTGCTTTTGTGCCTAGGATATGAAATATGTGCCTCTGCTAGTTCCACTGAGACTATTTTACTAGTTTAATGTTAAAGGAAGAGGGAATGTCTGAAAACGTTCCTGGGATAAAGACAAATACAAGTTGGTTTTTAATCTAAATAAGATTTTTTTTGTTTAAAAAAATAAGGTTTTTAATTCAGTGTAATATATTACATTTCCAGAATGTCTATAAGAATATGAAGGATCTATACGGCAACTCATTTTTATATTTGGTGGTGTAACTGTAAATCATTCATGAAGTATTTAAATGGTTTAGGAATGTATGTATTTTAATAATGTCTTAATTTATTTCAGATTATTTTATGTTAATATTAAGTGCAACATTAATTAAGTGCAACATTTGCATGTCTTTCAGATAATGTAAAGTGTTGACTCATGTTTATTATGATTTATTTATGAGTATATTGTGAATGTCAAGTAATATACACCCTTTGTCATTAGACTTATAATATATAATAATATTTAGTTGTTTTTGTGTCTTTGAATCAATGTTGACTCCTGGCAACTGCCTGGACAAATCTGAAGTTATCTTTTCAAAATTTCAAAAGTGGTTTACCATTTGCGCCTTCCTAGAACTGAGGAAGAATGAATGCCCAAGGTCACCCAGCTACCTTTATATCTAAGGTTGGAATAGAACGCATCATCTTCCAATTTCAAACTTGCTACCTTAATCATCTGGCTTAACCACCTGACCTTCATTTTGTATATTTCTTCAAAAATCTATATTTATTCAGAAATAAATCCCATTGAATAAACAAGATTTATGCTATATTAAGCATAATGTTGTATTCAACTGCATATTTTAATGTTTATTTAAATTTTTTAAATAATTTAATTGATAATTATGGTATAATATCTTGTTTGTAATTGAATTATTATCATAGCTTCCAGTGGATTGTATATAACGTGTTTTATATCTGAAAAATGCATGACTAGGTTTGAATTTTACACACTAAGATTTGCTTTGTATGTGTAAATTATTTATGTTCCTTTCAAATTTTTCCTATTTAACTTTACATCTATATTAATCATTAAAATCATTTGATTTCTAATTCTTCCCAATTTAGCGCTCCATTTTATGAGTTTCCTTCTGCTATGGTATGCTCTTCTTTATTCACTCCATGTAAAACATTTTTTCCTTTCTTTCTCTCTTGATGGATCTGATTTTCATTCTTTTGCTTCACTCTAGTCATTTAATTTTTCAACAAGCAATACAGTTGCAAAATTGCTGCCAGATTTACTAGAAAAATAAGAAACCTGAAAAGAAATAGTCCAGCATAATTAACTAGCAGATTCTAAGCCGTGGTTGGGAAACTGTTGAAGCAGATGTCCAACATTATTTATTATAACAATGCATAATACATAATCTGTCCTATGTTTGAAATGAAAGTCAATAAGCAATAGCTTCACATAATTCAGTATACTTACTTAAGTCTGACCTTTCAGTGGGAGCTGTTGGCTATAATGTGCAACAGCTGTCTTTTGAATATAGAATTGATGATGATAAATGATGAAATATGATGTATGGAGCTGAATGTGTTTAAAATGAAGAATTCATAAGGATCAATTTAATAGAAAAATGGCTGGCTCATTTAACGAATGATGAATATCTAGACAATTGGTTTTCTTTAAATCAAGAGCATTAGAATATATAATACTAGTATTCTGGAATGAGATAGCATCTATATGTCATGGAAAACAGAAGTTTACAGTCATTTCTACATGTTGAGGGAAATTTCCCTAACAGTTTCCCAGCAGAACTATGAAAAATAAAAATAAAAATGGTACTGTTTTATATTATTCAATTATTAAGTCTGCTTCTTCAGCTTTTTGTCTTCCTCTTTCCTTTGCAAGCTCTTAATTTTGCTTTTTTAACTCAGAACTACTAAAACTATTTTTCATCTTTAATTTGCTTAGTTAGTTATCATAGTTGTTTGTGTTTATTTATTTCCAATTCATATTTATTTTTTTAAGTTGTTGATATAGATAGATATTTAAAAATTAAATCTAGGATACCAAAATATCTTAAATTCTTTGCAACATGGATATTTGTTTTAGTGGGAGAATCAAGATGTAAAGAGAATATGGGTAATGAATTATTTCAAAGGAAATATGTTTTAAATTAGTAGTAGAAATCAACATAGAATGAAGTCTATGACAATATGAGAGAGAGAGTAGATAGGTAGAGGTAGAGGTAGAGGGATAGAGAGAGTGAGAGAGAGAAATACAGTAGGTAGGTAGGAAAGAGTAGGTAGATAGGTAGGTAGATATTTCCAGGTGTATTTATCCATGTGCTGGAGAAGGCAAAAAAGAGCAAAAAAAATGGCTGGTTCTTTGTCAAAAAAATTGCATGCATAGCCTTATGGAGGCTTATAGAGTACTGCTGGGGGGAGGCAAACAATGGCCCATTTTTTGCTCATTTCTGCCCTCCCAGCCCCCAGGAGCTCTCTGAAAGCCTTCATAAAGCTATGCATGGCCACTTTGGTGAAGGGGCGGGGCTTCGGGAGGCAAAAAATGCTGTGTATAAGACGCACCCAGATTTTAAGCCTCCGTTTTTGAGGAAAAAAATGTGTCTTATACTCCGAAAAATACGGTATACCTTGGCCAATGGATGTCAATGGAAGGTGATACAATAAAGGAAATAGAATGGCATGTTAAATGTGGCTGGCAGGGATTTGGTAAGCTATACATAATTTTTAAGAACAACCTTACCCTTTGCCTAAAAATAAAACTTTTCAATCAGTGTGTGCTACCTGCTCTAACATATGCTGGTGAAACACGGACACTAACCTCACAATCAATACAAAAGCTTTGAGTTGCGCAAAAAGCCATGGAAAGATACATGCTCAGCATTACAAGACAAGATAGAAAAATGTGCACATGGATTAGAGAACAAACAAAGTATACAATATCATCAAGAAAGTAAAAGAATTGAAATGAAAATGGGCTGATCACATAGCAAAAAGAATGATGGCAGGTGGACCAAGGCAGTCATAGAATGGATCCCACTTGATAAAAAGCATTCACGAAAGAAATCTAAAACCAGATGGGTCAATGACATCAGCATATATTATGGGCCCAATTGGCAAAAGAAAGTTCAGCATCATCTAGGTTGGAAACGTGGACGGGGTCTTCATCCTGCAGGGGATAGATAATGGCTAAAATGATGATGATGATGTTTTAAATATTTAAATGCAAATTTTGATGTTGATTTCTTTTTAAATTACAATTTGATGATGACATAGTATAAATGCAGTTATGAAAGGTACAATATGTAAAAATGAATCACAAATAGACTGATTCATTTATAGGGAAAAATCAATAGTAAAGTCTCCATTCTACTTTCCAACTCCCCTTTGTACTCCATTTCTCTTTTCTTCTTTATCTGAGTTCCATCCAATCCGATAAAATATTTGGGATAGGTCAATAAGAGTATTGTTTCCTACATGAGGCTCTGTTATGCAGTCATATTGACTTCTTAATACTGCCTGGAATATGGACCAAGACATCTTTCCCAACACTTCCTGTGTTTTACAGAAAGAATGAGGTTGTTGAACCACTCAAGAGATGCCTAGAATACAACTGGAAGAAGGCAAAGAGTGAATTTTATTATAATTGTGATTGTTGATAAAGGGGGAAAATGAAATTACTGGACTCTGCTTGATGTGCTGTTTCTTTCACCAAGACCAACACCTCATCTACTTGCTGAAGTTCCCTGTCTACTATAATACATAAAGGTTCAGACCTGCAACTGTATTCTGAGTTCAATTTAATATGGTGAATTGATTCCCCATGAATTTATAATTTACATAGGATAAATTATATAAGTAATGACCATGTGATTTAATCAAAAATCATACTGTGGTCTAAACAAAAGATTTAAGTGATATGGTAAAATTTATTATTCAGTTTAATATTAACTGATTAATTGGAATAAATATAATTTGGTTTTAATCAGTGACTTTTTCCTCATTGTTAAAATTGTCGTGCCCATTCTCTTGACAGTTTGTGTTCAAACAGTTATATTACTGAAGAAAAACGTTTTAATGAATAAATTTGTTGTCTTCACAGCATGAATTGCTTAAATCCTGAAACTGAATAATTGGCTCAAAGCTAAAAAGAAAGTTTAGTTTTCACTTCTATATATTTTTAAAGTTCATCTTTTGTATTTGATTTGGGAGAATAAGTTATGTGATAAACCTATAATTGATGTATACATTAATGTATTTATTATTCATTCCCTACTGTGTTAATACACACTTTATTACTAAAGCAATTTTTCTGATGATTACTACCATTTTACTTTCCCCACTGTTTGAAAAAAAAACATTAGCATAACTGTAATTCATCTGTTTGTCTTTTGTTAGGTGTTCCAGAGACTCCTCAAATTAATGGATTTATTTCACCAATTATGGAAGGAGATTGGATGGAACTCAGTTGCAAAACATCTGGTAGTAAGCCAGCTGCAGATATTAGATGGTTCAAAAATGACAAAGAGGTGAAAGGTATTGTTTGGAATTATAGATTTGCTTTATAATAAACAATTGTTAACTAATCAGGAGAAACTCTGCTTATCAACATTATCCATTTTTTTGTTCTATATACTAGTGATATAGTGGCATTCGGCACTCCTGGATGGGACCATTAGCCCATTCTTTCTTTCTACTTTTTCCTGAAAAATAAAAATATATCTGTTCCACCCCTACCTATCCCACTTAGTACCTGAAAGCTGTTCTTCTTTCTCAGTAGCAATTTTTTTAATACCAAATCAATATTAACAAAGGAGAGCATTTTAGCTCAGAATTGAAATGAGGGGTCCTTGGTGCTTTCTGAGCGTAGTTGTTTTCTTGCACATGTTTCATTACCCAAACTAATATCGTCAATGCAGTGTGCAGTGCACGACTGTTGTTTACCTAGTTTGGGTACTGAAATGTCTTCAAGAAAACAACCAAGCTCAGAGAATAGTAAGGATCATCAAAGACCCCTCAGATACTTTATTTATTAAGGTGATTCATTGATTTATGTTCCATACTTATATAACAATAATACTATTTTCCTGTACACCGCTTGGAGAGTCCAAGCAATGGGTTAATTCAGTCTGCTTGCCCTTAGGACTGAGGAACTATTTTTCCTTAAGCCACACCTCCTCCTGGTGTGCTCAATCCCCCAGAATTCTTCCTCAGTCAGCCCGTTTGGACGTAATTAGTTAGAGCTCTGAGCTAAATTAATCCTTTTTTTGGCTTGGACTCTCTATTTGCATTTCAATTCTATTCCCTAACATTCCCCAACCTTGTGAGACGTTTCTCTCTTCATTGCTGCGACTTCTCTCCAGTAGAAATTGCATTTGAAGGCCAGGAGGTAAGCTGGAAGGTGGTGGGGGGTGCCTCTCAAGCCGATCCTCATGGGACGGCTTCGGAGGCCTGCCGCTTGTCGTTTAAACGGTGCGGCTGCAGCGGCGAGGCTCCTAGGTTCCCAGGCCCCCCGTTTGTTGTTTTAAACGATGTATTTTTCGTTCCCGGCCTGCTAGAGGACCTCGGCCGCAGGGAGGAGTGGGCGATCGTCGCCATTCGAGGCGCGTTCGCCCCTCGCTCTCCCTTAGCCCCACGCTGTTGCGGCGGCCATTTTAGGCGCGAAAATAGCGCGCCCAGCCATGGCCGCCATTTTGCATCAGCCTCGTTATCAGGAGACCGCTGGAGGTGGCAGGGCCTAGCAAGGGTTTCTCGGGCTAGGATCGCCACCTTCGTTTTTTGTCTATTTTTGCGAGCGGTGCTGGTTCCTGTGCCATTCCAACGGTCATCATACCGGCTCAGGGAGGAGGCCTAAGTAAGCGCAGGCCAAAGCTTTTTGATAGTCATTCTCCTCCCTGCTTCTCCTGCGGAGCCTTGCACCTCGGTGCAGGCTCCAATCCTACCCCTGGGCCTCCGACTGGTATTAAGCATGGGATGATTTCTTACGTATTGATTCAATTACTGTGCATATGGCAATTTTAACGAATCTTTTCGTTTTGTTTTCCCATTGCAGCAACCAGTCTATCTCTATCCTTCTGCCTTATCATAGCCTTGCTCCATCTTGTGTGGTCATTGACTATGGATCTGCCCAGTCCTCCCGATTCCCAAGATACTAGGCCAAGCCTTTCGCAGGCCCCTAGCAAGGGTTCCTCCTCATCGGGGAGTGGGGGTGCGGGCAAGAGTGGTGGGGGTAGCTCTGGGAAACAGCGTTCCAGGACCCCTTCTGTGGCTGAGGCCAAGGATGCTGAAAGGCGCCAGCGGGCCCTTGACAAGCAATTTGAGAAGGCCAGACGCCAGGCAGACAGGGAGCAGTCCCTCTCAGGAATCCCTTCCTCCCGGGAAGATCTCCAGATGGTCCTCGCCGAGGAGGTGGAGTCCCAGGACCTATCCCCAAATAGGTCATTTGCAGAGCCGGCTTCCCCGGCGCCCTCTTGGGCCTGTGAGCAGGCCCCTCCCCCTGGGGATGCTAGCATAGACGATATGCAGGGTGAGGCTTCACCCCCCCTAGAGGAGGGCTTGGATCCTGATTCTGACTCTGAGGAGTTATCGCCCCGCATGCAGGAACTAATGGCCCGTGCCATTGCCAAGGGCATCACGGAGGCCATGAAATTTAAAAGTCCCACTGCAGTGGCCCCTAGGGGCCCCAAACCCGATCAGGCAGCTCCCCCTCCAAGCAAGCGTGCTCGCCATCCTTCCCTGGAATCCTCGGTGGTCAGCGAGGCCTCTGCCATTGAGGACCCTGACCCGGAAGTGCTAGGTCTCTCGGACGACGAGGACCTCCCCCCTGAAGCGCCCGCCTTTGCGGGTCTGTTCAAGCCCAGCCTTTTCAAATCTGTCCTTCACAAGGTCAAGGCTGCCACCAGGGTGGGGATCAAGCCCAAACCGACCGCGCCGGCGGCAGATGCCACTCCGGCTAATCCCAATGCGGTCATGTTTGATGTCCCAGCGCCCCAGCAAGAGCTGGTTCCGGTCCCGGGGCTGTTTCTTGACCTAATCCAGCGCCAGTGGACTCAGCCAGCCACGCAGTCCTCTCCCAGTGGGGTAGATAGGAAGCTTTATACTATGGAGCCAGTGCTGGAGGACCTTCTGGCCCTGCCCACTGTCGACCCGCCCATCGCTGCGCTCACCTCCAACTCCTCCCTACCGGCCGACCTCCTGGAAGGCCTTAAGGCGGAGGACAAGAAGGCGGAAAAGGCGTGCCACAAAACCCACCTGGCGGCTGCCTGGGCCATCAGGGCCTCTTCATCCGCCTCCTTTTTTAATAGGGCCTCTGTGATCTGGCTGCGCGAGCTCCTAACCAAGCTCCCGGCGGGAGACGTCCGTCTCCACCAGGACGTGTCAAAAATAATCGCGGCCTCCCAGTATGCCGCTGATGCATCCCTTAATGCCACAAAATTTGCCTCCAGGGCGCTCGGCTCTAATATAACTTCTCGTCGGCTGATCTGGCTCCGACATTGGCAAGCGGACCAGAAAAACAAGTGGAAACTGGCTTCCGCCCCCTTTAAGGGGTCCAAATTATTTGGGGAGTCCCTGGATCCTCTCCTCATCGAGTCCAAGGACAAGAGGAAGATCCTACCTTCTCTAAACAAAAAGCAGGAACGTAAGGCCGCTCCCTATTCTAGGAGGCAGTCCTTTCGTGCCTCCGAGCCTTCTACCTCTGCCTCTTCCTTCTCTCCCTCCAATAGGTCCTTCGGCCAGCAGGGCGACAGATCCCAGGACAGGGCGCCCTTTCGGGACAGAGGCAGGCAGCAGTTTGGCTTCCGCAAGTATAACCGCGGTGGGGCCTCCAACAGGCCGTTCCGTAAGTCAAAGTGACTGCCCGGGCTTGGCGCCCATCGGGGGTCGCCTCCAGCTGTTTGCCTCCCATTGGGCCCAGAACACCGAGGATGCTTGGGTTCTGCAGACAGTCAGGGAAGGCCTCTCTCTGGAGTTCCTGTCCCTCCCCCCCCCCGGACCTTCATCCGGTGCCCTGTCCCATCCTGCCCCCAAAAGAGGGAGCGTATGGACCAGGAGGTCAGTCATCTCCTAGACATCAGGGCAGTGGAACCAGTTCCCCAGGGCGAAGAGGGGAGGGGGTTTTACTCCATCCTCTTCCTGGTGCCAAAGAACTCGGGGGGGTGGAGAGCCATCTTGGACCTCAAAAACCTCAACAGGCATATCGCCTACCGGAAGTTCAAGATGCAGTCCCTGCAGACTATTCTGGCGGGGATCCGACAGGGGGATCTACTCACATCTATAGATCTCAAAGAGGCATACCTCCACATCCCCATCCGTCCTCAGCACAGGAAGTTCCTGCGCTTCTATTACGCGGGTCGCCACTTCCAGTACAAAGCTCTTCCATTCGGCCTCTCGTCCGCTCCTCGGACGTTTACCAAAGTGCTGGCGGTAGTGGCGGCCCAGCTAAGACGCAGGCCCATAAGGCTCCAGTGCTACCTGGACGACATACTTATCCAGTCGTCGTCCAGGCAGCAGGCCCTACGGGATCTCCAAACCACTATGAGATCCCTCAGAAATCACGGCTTCACTCTAAACATAGAGAAGAGCCATCTCACTCCAACAAACAGACTTGTACACCTGGGGGCGGTGATAGATACCAACTTGTGCAGGGTTTTCCTCTCCCGAGACAGGTTGGCCGGTCTAAGGTCCATGACCCACAAGGTGTTGAGCTTGAGGCAGGCTCCAGTGGTCCTTCTGTCGCAGCTGCTGGGAAAAATGATCTCCTGCATTTCCATCGTGCCGTGGGCCCGCCTGCATTCCAGGGCTCTTCAGTGGCTGCTGCTGCCGCACCAGAGGGCATCCAGGAGCAACTCTACCAGGCCGATTCGAGTTACGCCGGACGTAAAGAGGTCTCTCCGCTGGTGGGTGTCTCCGGCCATCCTCAAGGGCCACCTATTCAAGGAGCCCGAGAGGTTAATCATCACCACAGACGCCAGCCTCTCCGGCTGGGGAGCCCACATGGGGTCCCTGGTTGTTCAGGGCAAGTGGTCCCAAGTGGAAACCAGCTACAGCATCAACCTGCTGGAACTGAGAGCTGCTCGCCTGGCCCTGCGCCATTTCAGCCGGTCCATCCATCGTCAACATGTGCTTCTGATGACGGACAATGTGGCCACCAAGGCCCACATCAACCGCCAGGGCGGCACCAGATCCAGAGCACTGATGAGAGAGGCGGAGTCCCTGGGCCGCTGGGCGGAGCGCCATCTGGAATCCCTTCGCTCCGACCATATCTCCGGAGTGGACAACACACAGGCAGACTGGCTGAGCAGGACGACCATAGATCCTGCGGAGTGGAAACTGGACCCTCGCCTGTTCCACCAGATGTCCGACAGATTCGGGACTCCGGCTGTAGACCTGTTTGCGTCCAGGGACAACAAGCAGCTCGACCGCTTCTACTCCCGGTTCTTCACCCCGGGGGCGGAGGGGACAAACGCACTGCGTTGCAAGTGGCCCCGCGGGCTACTGTATGCCTTCCCTCCCCTGCCTCTCCTTCCTCAATTCATCTCCAAAGTCATCGCAGAGGGAGCAGAGGTCCTTCTCGTGGCCCCGCATTGGCCCCGCAGGTCGTGGTTCGCCGACCTTGTCCACCTGTCGGTGTCTCCTCCGTGGCGCATTCCTCCGGACCAGATCTCCCTCAGCCAGGGGGCCGTGATTCATCCAGAGCCCCAGTGGCTCCAGTTGGCCGTCTGGCACTTGAGGGGGACCAACTAAAAGGCCAAGGCCTGTCGGAGGAGGTAGTGAACACCATTCAGGCGGCGAGACGCCCTTCAACCACCAGGATTTATGATGCGTCCTGGGCCGCCTTCGCCAAGTGGTGTGAGGAGCTGCTCATCGAGCCGACGACCGCGCCTGTTTCCAGAGTGCTTGACTTCCTTCAAGCGGGACTCAACAAGGGCCTGGCCCCGAACACCCTTCGACGCCAAGTGGCGGCTTTGTCTACCGTCTGGTCGGGCGACCACCTTTTGCCTCTCAGCAAAATCCCGAAGGTGCGTCTTTTTCTCAAGGGCGCCTCTAACCTTCGCCCTCCCACCGTTCATCGCTACCCTACTTGGCAGCTGTCCGTGGTCCTGCGGGCCCTCTCTGGCCCTCCATTCGAGCCTCTACGCACTACTTCTCTTCGATTCCTGACGCTGAAGACGGCCTTCTTGATTGCCATCACGTCAGCTCGCCGGATTTCGGAGCTGGCGGCTCTTTCTGTTCGCCAGGATCTGTGCGTCATCCACCCTGACAGGGTCATTTTGAGGCTGGACCCGACCTTTACCCCCAAAGTAAACTCATGGTTCCATAGAGCGCAAGACATTGTGTTGCCAAATTTTTGTCCTCATCGGTCGCATCCCAGAGAGCGATCCTGGCACAATCTTGATGTCAGGAGGGCCCTGAAGGTCTACATCGCTCGTACTGCGGAATTCAGGAAGTCAGAGGCTCTTTTCCTCTCCTTCCAGCCCGGTTCCCTAGGGAAGAAGGTCACTTCCTCCACAATTGGCAGGTGGCTTCGCGCTTGCATTGCGACTGCCTATGAAAGTCAATCCAAGGCCGTTCCGCGCGGCATCACTGCACACTCCACACGAAGTGCTGCTACCTCAGCGGCCTGGGCCACCCAGGCCTCGATCCTGGACATCTGCAGGGCCGCTACGTGGTCCTCTCCTTCTCCATTTGTGCGACACTATAAATTGGACATTTTCGCCTCGGCTGAGGCGTCCTTCGGCAGGCGTGTGCTCCAGGCGGTTGTGTCAGAGACCGAATCCCGGGAGCCCTTTTCTGCCCGCCCAGATGGACAGTAACTTGGGTATGTCCCATTGCTTGGACTCTCCAAGCGGTGTACAGGTAAATGACCATTGGCTTACCTGAAGGGTCCTTTTCTGTACACCGCGGGAGAGTCCAACCCACCCTGGCTCTCGAGGCCGGGATTCGGGTTCTTCGTATCAACAGTACATCATCTTGGACGCTTCGCTCCGTCCGCACGAACTGACTCCTTCTAAGAATTCTGGGGGATTGAGCACACCAGGAGGAGGTGTGGCTTAAGGAAAAATAGTTCCTCAGTCCTAAGGGCAAGCAGACTGAATTAACCCATTGCTTGGACTCTCCCGCGGTGTACAGAAAAGGACCCTTCAGGTAAGCCAATGGTCATTCAGTTCAATTTACTGAATGAAAATTAAAACTCATATTCTGCTCTGCTTTGCTCCGGTCTGCTCCACTCTATTATTACACACACACACCTGCAGACACACACAGGGAGAGGGAGGGAGAGAGAGAGAGAGATAAAAGGGAGAGAGAGAGAGACACATGAATATAGAGACAAATGCAACAAACAGAAAGATCTTACGTTCGCCTTCTCCATATACTTCTCAACGTGTTAGTTGGAGCTGTGGAACAATTGTAGCTCTTCAGGGACTTAAAGTGTTTCCATACTCAGACGATACATCTACCAAAAGATTGCTGAAAGACTTGGGGGTTTATTTAGGGTTTCGGTGACTTAGGTTGTAGTTATTTTATAGTTTTGGGAAATTTAACCAGATAATTCAATTTAGTTTATTGCAGTCATAGACCAGAGACCAGAACAAATAAAGACATTCAGTAAATATTATAAATATTATAATAAAATATTATTTTATTCCAGAATAAAATAATAAATAACAGATAAAATCTGTGATAAAATCCAGTCTGTCAATTACACATGGTCTAACTATATTAAAATTACAATCAATAAACTGTGTGGCTCGCAGTCAGTTTAATGCTAAAAGGAAAATGAATAAGCAGTGCAAAGGGTTTGCCACATTCGTTGTATAAAATAGCCATGGTTGATTAGACATGTGTTTCCAATGAATCTCCAGTGCTGCTGCGCAGAATCTAGCCACCAGCACTGTAATTTCAGACTGTTCATCCTTAAGCAGCCACTGGTGATAAGCAGTATCGGGACACCTAGCCACAATACCTAGCAACTATTGGAACATATGGTGGTTTTTTTAACATCTCTGTGTAAAAGGAACATAGAAGGGGTATGTGACCAATGGTCTCCATCTCTACTGAGCCACCAGAACAGAGTCTTTCAGTCAATTGTATCTTTTTATACTTGCCATAGAGGACGGTCGATGGAACCGTGTGGCACGCGAGCGAAAATGCTTTCCAATGGTTTGCCGACTCCAACTGACTAAGATAGCTGGCAGGAGCAGAATCTGTCAGTCAACTGAATTGTGCATCCCTATACCACCAGATTAAATATTGGTTCAAATAAGCGTGATTTAGAACTAGGAACAGATAAAGCTATAAAGACAACCTGTTAATTGTTTATGCTAATTAGAGATGGAAAAATGTGTCTATACATTGAACAGTTTGCGAGACCACCTACTGCCACCAATAGCCTCCCACCGTCCAGTACGATCCCACAGAGTTGGCCTCCTCAGGGTGCCGTCGGCCAGACAGTGTCGGGCTGGTGACCCCCAGGGGGAGAGCCTTCTCTGTGGGAGCGCCTTCTCTCTGGAATGAGCTGCCCCCGGAGCTTCGCATAATCCCTGACCTCCAGTCCTTCCGACGCCCCCTAAAAAGTTGGCTTTTCCAGCAAGCCGGCTTGGCCTGTTAATTTTATTTAATTTTTAAAATGTGAGTATTATATAAATTGGATTTGTTTTTTGGACTGTTTCTAATTTCCTTTTAACTTTTGTACTATGTGTTTTTTAATGCTGTACACCGCCCTGAGTCCTTGGGAGAAGGGCGGCATATAAATCTAATAAATCCAAATCCAATCCAATCCATGAAAGTTTGATTCTGAATTGTTAATCATTCTATTTATTGCTGATGGATTTTGTTACCAATGTTGCCAACAACAAAAGGAATAGTTTGGATGATTTTATGATCCAGAAGCCAAAAGAAACCTGATTTAACTCGAACTCAAACTAAAAACTAATCTGGATGGCTTTGTATACATTAGGTTGACAAGGAAGTAGCAACTTGTCATATTTGTCTTTAGGCAGTAAAATATGTTGTGCTAAATGTATTAATAGTTATCTGAATTAGAGTAATGCATAAATAATAATACATATTAGAACTAGTAGCACCTCTCCCCCAATAATCACCTAAAATATTATTTGTTTTTGCGAAGTCTAGTTTATAATTGTCTTCTATGTAATTGTTTTGATTTACTTGATGTTTTATTCTCACCATCAGAGACAAGTGGTCATATTGCTGTACTACTAAAAATTTTGGTTACCTTTGAAATAACCATTAAGAAAAGCTAGCATATAAAATTTTAACTGTGATTGTGAAAAAAAAAGTTCCATTTTTGCTAAAATTAGCATTGCTGCCATAAGATTTTAAAAAAATGACTCAGAGAATGGCATTAAAAGAGGAAAAAACATGAATCTCATTAAAATAAATACCCTAAGTCTATTCTTATGGTCAAATGGCAAGGAACAGCTTGAAGATATACTTAACCTGGAGCATATGTAAAAAAGGATCTCTTCACTCTTAATTAATAAATATAATGGAATTCACCACTAGTTTTCAAGATATTTTATTTTTTGTTTCTTGAGGAAAATGCAATGAAAATTAGAAAATGGATACATTGCAATTTAAAGGGGGAAACAATACCTACTTTTATCAAAATAAAATGCAGTATATAGAGAAGAAACATGGTCAAAATTCAAACCTACTGCTTAAATAAATGGGATATTTCATAATTTTTAGTTATATTTTTGGCAATTTGTTAATATTTTAGGCTTTCTAAAGTTGATCTTTTCATAGGTTGAGATGAATTAGAATGAATATGTCTGTAAGACATGATTTTGTTATTGTTTTCAATGAAAGACAGACTAGCGAAGGATGCAAGAGTGATATGAAGTTCTAAATATAGAATATATTATGCTTTGCTACTGACAATAGTGGTTGGGGGGGAAGTAAAGGGGGAAAAGTGAAAAAAATGAGTGAAAGTACAATGACTGCAAGAAAAAAGGTTAAGTCCTTTATAAAAAATAATACGAGTCTCAACTGGACAAATGGACAGTAGAGATAAGAAATAATGTAGAATCTGCTTGGAACAGTTTGAAAATACTATGTTTCAGAGTTCCAACAACAAATGGCATTATATTATTGGGAAAGATGTTTGATAAAAACTTGAAGTGAAGAAGACTGTGGACAGAAGGGGAAAAGCAAGTAAGAGAATGATTGCTGCTAAACTTGAGAATAACAAAAAGATAGTTGGAAAGACTATAGTCAAAAACAGAAAATAACATTTAAGACTAGAATTAGAAACTAAATGTGGTGAAATAATTTGTTGTAAAGAATATTTTATATTAAATTGTAAACTGTTTGGACCAATGTTATTGTCTAAGAAAAAAAATGATGAAAAAGAAGATATTGTAAGAATGTTTAAAAATTATAAGACTGAGAGGTAGATGTTACAACTGGACAAATGTTATAAAACTGATTTGCTATAGAACTTATTTGCTTATGGACTGGTGTGTCTGTTGAAAACATCATCATACTGTTGCAGTCTCACCATCTCTTTGGCATATTTATACTTATTCCAAACTCCAAAGGGTGAAGGTATAGGAGAATGGTGCATCAAGATAAATATTTGACAAAAATAGCAAGAGCATAAGAAAATAAGCAATGTCCTATTGTATCAAACTCCTGGTTCATGAGTTCAGCAGTCTCTTTTCACAGGGATCAACTACCTGGACAAGGAATCCCATTAGTCTCTCAGCAGATGCTCTTCAGAAGCAATCATGTTGCCATCCAGACTAATAGCTTTTGATTTTCTTGAGTTTCATTCATTGGTCCAACTCTTTTTTGAAGCCAGTCAAGCTCTTTTTAAAAAAAATAATTACCAGAATTCTTATTAAGAGTATAAGAGGTAACAATGAGCAAATTCTGGAAACTGTAATGAAATTCTGTGCTGGCATTCCCAGGCCAGAATGTTGCTTGAATAAATCTGTTTATTTAGAGAAATTATATCTTGTACTTCATATTTTATATGCATATATAATAGAACGCTGGTTGCTCAATTTAATAGGAACAGTATGTAATAAAACTAAAGAATTCACAATAATAAACAATAAGCATTAGTGAACTCGACATTAACAGACTAAGGAAAAAAGTGTGAATTACTTTCATTTCTTTATTTAGTTAAGAATAAATTAACAATAAATGCCTGGCATTAAAGTTGTCATTTTGGACATACATGTAAATATATACATTAAAAACAAGTAATCTGTTGGTGGCTAAGAAACTGAACTATAGACTATATGATAAAAGCAGCATGTATTTGAAAATTTCCGTATCTCAGCTCAAAGTAGTTATGTTTGATATGTAAAATATAAATCATATATAAATAGGGGGAAACTACATTAAGTAGATAAATTGGTGTTCCTTGATAAAGCATCTACTAACAATATAGTAATAAAATGAATTTTAAGATGTGCAACTGTTAGTTGTGAAAGGAAGGAGACAAAACCAAAAGAACACCTATGCTCCTCTCTCTCTCTAATTTCTTTTCAAGGCCCTACTTATCCCTTATATATTGTGTTGACCTTTTAAACAGGAGTCCAGTTAAAGAAACTATGTGGGTGGTGAAGAAAAGGAGAAATGTGGAATCCTGAAGGAGAGAAAAGAACTAAGGAAGAGCCAAGAAGAAATGAAAAGATGAGTTGTGAAGAAATAAGAGAGAAGGATCAAGAAATTAGATATAAAAAGAAGAGCAAGAAGTCCCAAGTCCTCTGGACAAACGCAGAGGAGAAGAATTGGCGTGAATAAGTGGGTCACATGAACAGAACTCTCAAAGTGCTGTAAATATTGGTGGCAAGAACTGGGATGCTAAGTTGTTTGTGGATTGGAAAGGAGGTGTTGAAAGCCCAAATGGAACAGTAAAAATGCCTAACTAGATCTAAGTATCTATTCACTCACATAATCTGCAGCAGCCTAATGATGGCTTACTTTACTGGCATAACCGATCTACAGAAGTCATTAAGAGATATACCAGTTAAAAAAGAGCCAGTGACAAAGAGCTGAGTGTCAAAGAGCCAAGCACAAGAAAAAAAGTAGCAGCAGCAGCATTTAAGACATCACCACCAACATCACAGATGAACTACACTAGATCCCTGGAAGAAACACCAACTTTCCATCCCTTAAGAATCAGATAAAGCCACACAAGTGACTTTAAGTAATCTTGATCAAGAAGAGCTGAAGAACATGAAGAGCTTAGAAAGGAATAACCCTGGGAGTAGTTGAAAATAAAAGTTAAACAAAATACATTAAAAAATACTTAAATTAAAATATTATAATGTAATTTAAAAGATGATAGAACTATCTATAGAATAGATTTTAATAGATGCTAAAATAGGATATACAGAAGTGGATATGCCAGGACCATGGGGTACTTTGTAGTGTCTATGATGTAACAAGAACAGATAGAATGTATAAACTGAGTACAAATAAATAAACAAAATGATAAAATAAACATGTGCACATAATTTTGTTTTGTAGAGAAAATGCAGAAATAATTAATTTAAAAATTAATATATTAAAGAACAAGTTATTACATTGATAGAAAAAGGAAACCCTAAAAAGGCATAGTTGGACAGATTTGATGAGTTCTTGAAATACAACAACAAAAGAATATGTAAAGCTGTGTATAAAAATGACGAAGGAAAACTGGTTTACAACGATAGAATAATATAAAGAGATAAAGTGGTGATTTAATTGTAGCTATGATGACTTTACTTTTTCTCATTTCATGATTTTAATTTTTTATCATTTCTCACTCTTCTGCCTTATATGACTTTCTGTAATTCGAATAGTATCATACTTTACCATGGTTATGGATAATTAACAGAGAAGAGACATCTTGGAAAAGGCAGGTATTAAAAAATACTCTAAATTAGAATTACTTAGTTTAGGTAAATTAGCAAAGGGCTTCAATCTCAAAGAAGCGATAAGTAATCTGGACTTTTGGAAGCCTTTGGTGATATTTTTTTGTCGCATCTTTTATTTTTCCCCTCGAAAATTTTCACTTCAGTATTAACGCATTCCATGAATTTATATGACTTTTTTCTTTACTAAATCAATTCATGGATTTTTGCAAGCAGCACTAGTGCTTCTGATAGAATGTGTTCCTATTTATTTCAGAGGAGCTGTGAATGGTGTGTATTTTAGTAAATTAGCCAAGTATCCAAACTTTGAAATATCTGTAAGAAATATCCAGAACTCCATACAATAGCATGTCTATATTTTCCTAAATTATTGTTTTATAATCATGATATATTTATGTTATGGAACTGAAACCATGGTATTAATTTGGGTCACAATACTTATTAGTCTCCCTTTCCTATTGCAAGGTGAGTTTCAGTAGGATAGGATATCTCTGTACTAATTTTATAATTTCACTTTTCTAAGATTTATGAACATGTCCTTTAAATAGTTTGGCTGTGTCTTATACTACACAATCATAAAACATCTCTGGTTCAAGAGTCTTTGCTGCTATTTATCTTCTGGATTTTACAGATCATAACCTATAAACCATAACTAACAATTGATCATATCAAACTGAGTACTATTCATTGTTTTTAGCACTGATTTTTTATAAATTGTTATTTATGTATTCAATTTATGTATTCAGTTCTCAAAAGATTATGATCAGATTTCTCAACTGAGAATTAATGAAATGTATAAAACTGAAACAACTTGCTTCCTTTGCTTATTTTGAATAAAAGTTTTGAAGACACATTCAAATCCAATACTTACCCCCCCCCTGAAGTTTCACTTTTCTATTATTCAAAATGCTGTGAGGAAGCTTTTTTTAAAGACAATAAACCAAAATGCATCATGACATTCATAATTTATGTACATAAAAGTTGTTCCATACTTTGACTGCATATTTTATCATTTCTCTAAAACTGCATGTTTTTCTTCCAAAGATGGTTTATGCTAAGAAAAGCTAACAATGATTAACATTACGGAATAACAATTGCTATGGATAGAAAATCTGAGTTTCAAACATTCAGATTGCACCTTTATGGCAGTAAAGAAATGCATAACACAGAAATACAGAACAATGCCTATCTCAGATAGATTCAAAAGAGCAGCACATAACTGTAGAAGTTGTTTTTTTATTATAATCACATAGTACAAAAGGGTCATGTCACTTCAGTTGATGGGAACTGACTTAGACAACAGCTGATGAACCATGGAATGAATGACTCTCACATTAATCTTGTCAATGAAAAGATTCAAAATAGCATAGAATCAAGCTGGTTTTGTAAAACATACCCATTTGTTTTTAATTGCCATGCATTCCAAGGAGGATTAAAATTTAACTAAGTGCATTATCTCAAATTAAGTGCTTCTAGGACTTCAGAGGTCTAGTGTTGGAGAGAAAAGTACATTACTACGCAATTTCAGAAAATTTTCATCTCTACTCTCTAAAGCCATATTAACTCTTGGTGTAGGATGTAGAATCCTACACGGGAAAAGACCCGAATACAACAAAACCAGCATACCTATACCCGTGAAAATTTACGAAAACAATATATATGTATATTGTATATATATATATATTTGTTTTGTATTTGTGCTGATAAATAAATAAAGGGAGACTAGTATGGATCCCTTTATTTATTTATCAGCACAAATACAACACAAATATAAAAAAGACATCATTAAAAATAAAAATATGGTTTTCTGCCTGGATGGTTTTCTGTGATGAGCCGAAGGACAGAAAGAGTGAGTAGTGAGCTTCCTCCCATATTTGGGCATACCAGGGGTTGTAACACAAATACATATATACATATACATATATACATACATACATACATACATACATACATACATACATGCACGCACGCAATAAAATACAGGTATGCTATACAGAAATTGTCCCATTCCAAACAGACTGATTTTGCGTAAATTATTTATCAGAATCACCTCTATCTTGTGTAAATTAAATATAAAATATTTAGCCTTCATGCATTCTATTACTATGTGGTCAAGAGAAAAGAAAAGATAGTAAAAAATGTGGATTGAATGAGATTTCTTTTTCACAAAATAATAAATACCTTACAGAACAAACAGTAACCTGTGAACCAGGGATGGGTTCTGTGAACCAGGGACTAACCTTACTGCAGGTTTGTTCATGCGCGTGCTATTCAAGCGCACATGCACAGTTCAATGGGAATTGTTTTGTGCATGTGCAGAACTCAAAAACAAGATGGGGATGGTGGCGACCAGGGAACTGGTTCAGAGGCATTTCCAGCCTGGGTCGCTGCCTTTCTGCGACCCAGGCCGGCATACTACTACCGATTCCGCCGACCCATCTGAACCAGTAGGAACCCACCTCTGCTATGAACATCCATGAATAGATAGATAGGATAAATTACAAGAAAAAAATGTATAGAAAATATAGTGAATAGTGCTGATGTAGTTTTAAAAAAATCGTTTATGGTCTTCCTCCAATTTATTTTCTTTTAATCTCTTGGTGTATTTTGCATACCATAAGGCAACGCTACATACAGTAGGTATAATTGCAAATGAAAAATAAATAGCTTTTTTCATAAACATTTTTAAAAATGAGTAAATTTCTAAAAACCTACTTCTCACATTTTTCTCATAACCATTGCAGTATCCCTATGGTCATGTGATCAAAATTTAGACACTTGGCAACTGACTCATATTTATGATGGTTGCAGTGTCTTGGGTTCATATGATCACCTTTTGTGACTTTCTGACAAGTAAAGTCAAAAGGGAAGCCAGATTGACTTAACAACTTAATAACTGTTGTAGAAAGTCAGCAACCACTGTCCTAGAAGAATGAAATATTTTTAGGAATATTTAAAAAGGCAGATTATTATATTTCCCAAGGGGAGAAATGGAGAAACATGTTTTTAGAGGCAGAAAGCAACTCCCACTTTCCTTAATAGTTCACTGCAGATGTCTTCACTTAAGAGATAAAGAGGTTATTGAAAGAAGACAACTATCTAGATAGCTCTATTGAGATGCACCCGAAGGCTGCAGCTGGTTCAGAATGCGGCCGCGCGGGCAGTCTCAGGAGTCTCTAGCTACTCCCACGTAACACCTCTTCTGCGCGGGCTACACTGGCTACCTGTGGCTTTTCGGGTGCGCTTCAAGGTGTTGACCATCATTTTTAAGGCACTCCATGGCACAGGACCTAGTTATTTGCGGGATCGTATCCTGCCCCATACATCCCTCCGGCCGATTCGCTCACACAGAGAGGGACTCCTCCGGGTGCCATCCACTAGGCTGTGCCAGCGGGCGACGCCTAGGGGAAGGGCCTTCTCTGTGATGGGCCTGACCCTCTGGAATGACCTTCCCACCGACATTAGAATGATTACGGATCTCTGCTCCTTCCGTCAGAAACTTAAAACCCACCTATTCCAGCTAGCCAGCTTGGCCTAATTCCACCTATCCCACCTCAGTTCTATTTCTAAATTTTTAAGATTGGTTTTAAGGTCTGTTTTTTAATTTTTATAAATTGTACAGGGGTTGTTTAATTTGATTTTTACCTATGTGTATGATTGTTTGTATGTTTTAAATTTATTCCTGTACACCGCCCCGAGTCCCTCCGGGGAGAGGGGGCGGTCTAGAAATTTAATAAATTATTATTAATTATTATTATTATTCATAAGCAAATACCATAACCCAAGAACCAAAACAAGATGAAAACCATTAAGACACATTAGGAATTGCCCAACACTCTTTCAGAATGCAAGCCCTTCATTGCATCATCCCAGAGCAGTCCAAACTTCAACCGAACTTAGGTCAGACAACCACCTAGAGTTTGTACTTTGCCTATAGAACCAACTATGACCCCTTCCTTGGCCCCATGGGAATCTGGCAACAGCCAATAGAATATATATTCTTGCACAGAAGCAGGAAGCTTAAATACAAAATTCAAAGAAGGTATAGAAACCCTCATTCCATTTTGTCAGCTGCCCAGAATCACATGTGCTTCTGCTTCATCATTAAACCATCTTTCCAATCAGCCTCCATGTTTCTTTGTCTTTCTCCCAGCTTGGAACTGAACTAGATGGATATTTCTTCCCACACTGTGTTACTAACTTCTGCAGTGAATCACCTAACAACCTAACAACTGTGTTCTAACAATAGCGTTATTAACAACTGCTATGATTCACCTAACAACCTAACAACTATGGCCAGAAAAGCTGAAAAAAAACCCTCATTTAACAACTGATTCACTCAGCAATAGAAATTTTGCACTCATTTGTGGTCGTAATGGCGGACTAGTGGTATTTGTACAGTGTTGATTAAAAATTGTTAAGACTGTAATGTTTATCAAAAGTATACCAAAAAAGAAATAAATGTTAAATAATATTAATAATACTTCCAAATGTCATTGTTAATAAGTGTAAGGTTATTTGGCTTTTTCATCCAGAATTAAAAATAACATGAGAAAACTGGTGCAAGCTACATCAAAGTATTTTTTGTACTATAAAAGTTTTAGTCTGAAGCTGATTGATAAGTTTTAAGATCTCCATCGTTACTTAATATTGTTTGTGCATACTGAAAAGGAAAAGAGAAGATAAACAAAGGAAATTTGACAACGATTAAAATACCAATAGATAAAGGGAGTGGGGGAAAGGCATAAGGAAAGAAAATAGTCTTAAGGGAAAAATATTTGGATTGCAATCTAATTATATTAAAGATAATGAGCAGAATCTCATTCTGACAGTTCTGTCTTTTGGTTCTTATTGAAATTGCATTTCCCATCTGTGTCTGTGTACATTTGGGAATGACAACATGGGTAGTTCTGTAAGACAAAGGAATGCCTGGAAATAGAACTTGTTTGCCTTGATAAGATAAGCAAACATGATGAAAGGTACATTTTTTTATTTGCTATTTTAAAATGATTTCGTGTTCTGTAGCCTTCAGCTGCCTTTTATTGCCAGCCCTTGATGCTAAATTATAGCAAACTTTATTTTTACAGATGTTAAATATTTAAAAGAAGAGGATGCAAATCGTAAAACATTTACCGTTAGCAGCACGATGAATTACAGAGCAGATCGTTCTGATGATGGTGCAGTTGTAAGTTGCAGAGTAGATCATGAATCGTTGAACTCCACACCTCAGATAGCAATGCAAGTCCTAGAAATACACTGTAAGTATTATGAATGTGGATTTAATGGATGATGAACTATTATCAATATTTTTTATGTTTTGAGTTTTTATTCATTATTTGGAGTTTTACCAAATTACATTTTCCTTGTATAGTGATAATTTTAAAAATTATTTAAAATATGTGTAACACAATGGGGATATAACCTTATTAAATACCTATCACAATATTGTCCATGTTTTGCCATACCTACAGTTATCTGTTGACTCACAGATGTCCATAGAAATTATGTATGTATGGACTCATACAGGTAAAAGCAAATTAGTTCCATGTGACTGTGATATCTGGAAATCAAATTGATACTGGATATTCAGATACCTAAATTTGAACATCTCATAAGTCCTGACAAGACATGTCTACTTGGTTTATAAACCATCCTTTAACTAACCAACAAATTACACTTTGAAGTCATGAACCCAATACCACCAAAATTATATTTTGATTGAAATAAAATACTAAAATATGGCACAGTATTTCTAGATTTTCAGAAATTGAATAAAACTTGATATAAAATTCATCAACATTCTTATACTTCTTTCTTATCTTTTCAAAAATAAAACATTTGATAAACATTTATTTATTTATAAAAATGTTGTTTTAAATTATGGGAAATAACATCTTTTTTGTTATTCTGAAAAGTTTTTGTGTAAGTAGAAATTATTCAGAAAGACAAGTTTGGAGTATTTTAGATTAAAACGTCAGAATATCAGTGGCAACTATTCTGTCTTTTTACACCTGCTATATTTAATTATTTTTAAATATAAATAATTGTAATTTATTTCATTACCTCTTATATATTAAAACTATCAAAATTATAACAGCCAAAATCAATTGTTTAAAATCCTAGCTTACATTGAATCTGATTATTTATTTATTTTCACTAATGGACAATTATGGTGAAATGAAACTTATTCATCTTATCATTGAGAAGTAGGGACTGCTGCATGTAGCATATTATATACTGAAATATTTATGTTGGTGGTTAGTTTATAGTAATTCCTATTTTCAATATTATTTTTAACTGCCTTGGTTGTCAGTATAACTTACCATTATACTCTGTCTGACTAAGAAATTGGAAGTAATTGGAAAGTTAACGAAGGAGGTCCAGTTCTTTTCACTGCCCTGGACTTCTCAGAGGTTGCGATTTTAAATTTCCTAACTAGTAATTCTGACAAATATTACTGCCAGATTTGTAAGATGTGTTCCTGATGGAAAAATACCACAAATTTGTATAAAGGCATTAGAAAACTTTTCAGTCTCTTTTCTTATGACACCTAGTATGGAATTTTTTTGTTTTCACACTTATAGTGCATTAAAGCCACACTGAAACATCTATTTTTCCATCCAATATTTTTTAACTGGAAATAAATATTATTGGTGTGGATTAAAAAAAACATCTGTAAGATTGTGCTGAAAATTAAAGCATACAGTAACTGTTCTTCTCTCTCCTGAGGCTTATATCCAAGCTTAATGATTGGTTATAAAACACCTGGTTTAAATAACCCTTACATTATAAACATTTATTACAGCTTTGATTCATGATATTGCTAGAATCTTTGTAATATAATTTGAAAAACTATTAGCAAATTTAGCAATGTGATTTTCAGTATTTGTTTTATTTTTAGAAACAATATTACAAACGATAATATAGATTTACAGTATAGTAGTACCCTGTTTTCCCGAAAATAAGACCTCCCTGGGTAATAAGCCCAATCAAGCTATTGCGCGTGTGCTAAAATAAGCCCTCCCCTGAAAATATTGCAACACAGCAGCAGCAATGAGGTGACCACACTCGCCGCCTCCTGCACCTCAGAAATATTAAGACCTCCCCAAAAATAAGGCCAAGTACTTATTTGGGGGATCAAAAGAAAATAAGACCCTGTCTTATTTTTGGGGAAACATGGTATATATTGGCAAAAAGACATTGTTACATTGCTTGTAAAGAAAATGTTAAAAGTAGTCTTATTTTCTATATTTCATAGCAAAGGATGTACAATGGATTCAATTGAATCTTAACATTTTATCATTAATTTCTGAGGAGACTAAAATCTATTCTAGATTTTCCTGCACCACTGTATACAGTCCTGTAGTTTGAAGGGCTACAAAAATGATTTTCCAAGTATTTGCTATTTCAATTTTGTGTTTACATATACTGAGAACGTTACAGAATGGATAATGATACAATAGTGAAGGAGCCTATGTACACTAGCTATGGTTTTTCAGAGGTGCTCCAGTCATAATACTATGGTGAAGGAATATGTTTTATATACCACATCCTTTTTCGGGCTCTTCGTTAATTCTATTTCATCTGAGCAGAAATAGAAATTGGCAAGTTTGGATGGAAGAAGTGAGAGAAAGGAGTTATTTGTGTCCCATCTCTCAAATTAAACTTCTGAATCATTTTCCAGAAATGTGTGTTTCAATTTAGTCCTTGATTTTTCCTTTATAAGTTAAATTTAAATCATGGGTGCTGTTATCATTAGCTAACCTTTACTGATATTAAGCTTATCGTGGACATAGAGCCTGAATTTAGTGAGGAAAGAAAAGTGGTTTTAGCAGAGAACATTACCAACAGTATCAGAAGAGATAACACCATGCAAAGCAATGATATCAATTGTAGCTTTATTTTATGGATGATAGAAGATACTGTTCACCTCCAGAGAATGTCACATATTTCGTGAAAAATCAGTGGGTTTTACATAGTTTTCACTGCTTACTGCATTTACTTTAATACTAAAAAAGGAGAAGGCATCTGTTAAAGCAAAAGCACGATAAATGAACTAGAATGAACTCAGATTTCTTCTTTGCTGTATACATTACACTGATGCCTTTAATTAAACATAATGATATACCGTATTTATTCGAGTATAACGCGCAAAATTTTATACCCAAAAAAGAAGTCAAAGTTTGGGTGCGCGTTATAAACGAGGGCTGGGCTGGGGTGGCAGTGGCGAATTGTAAATTGTAAATTTCCGGACTGCAGCCTCGATCCCGGCCTCAGGCGGTGCCGCGCCATGCTCAATAGTCGCAACTCAGCTGCCTGCCGCCTTTCCCCTCCTTTGTCTCCCCACCGCTGCTGCCGCCGTGTAAACCAAGGAATCGTCGCTTGTTCTACCTACAGAAGGTCCAGCATGGAAGCGAAGCCGAAAGAGATCCTTGCGAGGCTCTGCAGGCTTCCTCAGAGTAAGGAAGGCAACAGCTCCCCTCACCCCCCAGAAAGCAGCGGGGCTCGTCGCGATGAAAAAGGCAGCCCTGATGCCGAGGAGAGCCTTGCAAGGAGGCGGAAAGGAAAAGCCCGAAAAGGCACCAAAAGAAGCGGGTGGAGCTTCACCCGCCTGGTGGGCAGCCATCGAGGCGTTTTCAAAGGCGGCGCCTGGGAGAGATGAGGCGGCGCTCCGGCGGTCCTGTTGCCAGCGTTCGGCGGTAGCAGCGGCGCTCCGACTATTGCCGCCGCTGCTGCCGCCGAACGCTGGCAACAGGCACGCACAGGCTGCCCACCAGGCGGGCGAAGCTCCCCCCGCTTCCTTTTGTGCCTTTTCAGGCTTTTCCTTTCCGCCTCCTTGCAAGGCTCTCCTCGGCATCAGGGCTGCCTTTTTCATCGCGACGAGCCCCGCTGCTTTCTGGGGGGTGAGGGGAGCTGTTGCCTTCCTTACTCCGAGGAAGCCTGCAGAGCCTCGCAAGGATCTCTTTCGGCTTCGCTTCTATGCTGGACCTTTAGCCTGCTCTTCCTCTTCTCTATACAGCAATCAATTACTCATTACAATGCCTCCTGCGAGTTTGGTCTTATTTTGTCTTGACTAGAGCAAAAGCTGGCGCGCCTCCGCCCCCTTCCCGCCCCGCCGGCGGCAATAGTCATTACTATTACAATGCTTGGTGTGAAACAAAATTTTATACCGATTTTTAATTGAAAATTAGGGGGTGCGCGTTATACACGTATGCACGTTATACTCGAATAAATACGGTAACTATAATGAAATAATGTAAAAGGGAATCAGTGACTTGAAACATTTGGTAAAATTTTGAAGGCATACATCTGATTTATTTTATTAAAAAATGTTGGATTTTTTAAGCATAATTAATGAGTTCATTGCTATATTCAAATTTATTAAGATATAGACCTTAAAAATAATAATAAGGTAAATTTAGTAATAGGGCATATTACCACATAGAAAAGCAAATAACATAAAAATACCCAGTAATTGCCTAATAAAGATTGCCAAATAACTGTTATGATAATCTTTACAAAAAAAAAATTTCAGAATATAGATTCCCTATTAAAAGTGCAATTTCTAGCAGTCCTTTATTTTCTCTGCAACACTTTCTCTTCTTTATTTTCTCTCAGCTATATTTCTGCATGGCTTTGGTCATATAATCAAAATAATATCAATTTTACTGGTTTATTTCATACAAATCTCAAAAATTAAAGTATGGTATTTTGTTTTGAAAGCATTTTAGGCATAATATATAAATAATTCTGTGCTGAACTTTGAATATCATACATTGTATTTTTTTAATACTGCCCAGAAAATTAAGAAAGAAACCAGTGAAAAATAAGACTGATTCTATAATGTTACTATTAGGTGATTAAAAATATTTATTGATCTTTCTATTTTCCGGATATATTCTGGATTTCTGGTTCAGAAACATTTCTTTTTGTGAAAAGACTGAACTATATTAACACTTTAAATATGCACAAATTGTTAGATCATAAAACTATAAAGTTATTTTCAGTTTGTTTTTTGAATAAAATACTTTGGGGAAAACAGATTTATGAAGAATAAAACATACTAATCGCTCTGAAATAGATACAGAGAAGAATTGCTGATAGTCTGCAAAAAAGTTAAATAGGAATGTAAATATATTGGCAAATGAGTTTAGCAAGGCAAGACTACAGCAGGTGCACTCTTGGATATGAAATGCTGTGAAAATTATTTTTAAAATCTTAGTCACAAGGACTTGCTGCATTAGTATGCTCTGTCTGAAACATTTACTTTCTTAAGTGAGTTGCAGGTGTTAAAATGTGGTTGTTTTTTTTTAGAAAGAGAAAGAAATGTTTTCAGTTTATTACATAATCTCCCTAGTCTTACCATTTAAACTTCATTTGGATGAAAGACGCTTTTTATCAGATGAAACATTAACTAGTAAACACATGATATGTCATAAGCCATAAATTAGAATAATAGTTCTTTATAGTTATGTATAATAGATATATTGCAAAGTAGTTTTTAAGAAAGTGTAACTACAGGATCATGGTTTGGAATCAAACCATGCTCCCAAAATCATATGCAGTTCTAGTGAGATATTTTTCCATATTTCTTGGCAATAAGTTTAAATGAATTAAATAGATAGTTATTTTGTCTCCTGGCACCTCCATTTAACTACTTGAGTTGACTCCATCAAATAGCCTAAGTTTGGTCTGCTTTTTAATAGCATTATGAAAGAGCCTACAATATTGATACCTAGAATGACCTAGGCCAGCGAAGGCGAACCTTTTTTGGCTCGCATGCCATAGTGGGGGGGGGGAAAGTAAGGGGGTTGTGTGATGGCGTGCTGCACCCATAATGCAATATGCGATCCCCCCAGTGCACATGCGTGCATGAGAGGCGCTCCCCCCATTTTTGTATGCTTTTTTTGCCCTCCCCAGGCTCTAGAGGCTTTATAGGAGCCTGGGGAAGGTGGAACCAGCCTCCCCCGCCCCCTGGAGGCCCTCCAGTGGCTTCAGGAGGCTCCCCTGAGGCCTCCAGGAGACTAAAAATGACTCTACGAGCAAACGGAAGTCACTTCCAGTTTGTTCATAGGGTCAGTTTAAGCCCTCTGGAGGCTTCAGGTACCTTCAGAAGGCTTCCCTGAAGCCTAAACCATCCCTACAAGCAAACCGGAAGTGACTTCTGGTTTGATCGTAATTTTAGTCCTCCGGAGGCTTCAGGGAATGTCCCTGAAGCCTCACGAGCTAGCTCAGTATGGTTGGTAGAAGAGGACGTCATCTTAAACTGACCCTATGAGCAAACCGGAAGTCTTCTCCCGACCTTCTGGTTTGCCCATAAGGCCGTTTTTTTGCATCACAGAGCCTTCAGGGAAGCTCCTGAAGCCTCCGGAGGGCCTCGGGGGGCAGGCTCTTTTTGCCCTCCCCAGGCTCTTACAAAGCCTCTGGAGCCTGGGGAGGGCGAAAAATGGCTTTTAAAAAGGCTGAACCCAGCTGGCCAGCATACACATGCATGCTGGCCAGCTGACAGGGTAACCCCCCGTGTGCCTTACAAATGGCTATGCGTGGCACCTGTGGCACACGTGCCATAGGTTCACCATCCCGAACCTAGGCAAACTCTCATCTTATATATAGCATGTTTGGGAAACAATTTAGCAGATGTTATCTCTTATTTCATAGGAGAGCATTTACTCTGAAGATTTCATAGCATCCTGCGTAGGGTAAGCTTTAATTGATCTTTGCTGGTGACATGATTTAATAACACACTTCCTAACTCATTTTTCAGAACCTTTAAAATTAATTTAAATAAAGTCTTAGAATATATCTGTAAATGGTTAATTAGCCACATTAACTAAATATTCAGACATAGTGTGCCCATCAGTGTCATTTTCAAGGATTCTGTAGTTGGCTTAGTTGTTTTTCAGATATGCATTCTTTTGAGTACTGTAGAAAATAAGCTGATAAGTTACATGAAGTAATTGCTCTCCAAGTGTTTGGGTCTAAATTTTTAATTTTCTAGCTCAATATGGTTGGTAGAAGAGGACATCATAATATGCATAAACTATTCCTGTGATGGCAAACATATGGCACCCATGCCTGAAGTGGCACAAGGAGCCATGTTGCCTGGCATGCACAGCATTGCCTGTTTCTCTTGCGGATTTCTGGCGCTCATGATGGTCATGTGGTCTTCGTGTGTGTGGCAGTGCAGAAACTGGAAGAGTTGCTCTTCTGTTTTCTGACATGAGCATTCACACCGGCCAACTAATTGTTGTGAGTGAGTGTACTCCTTTAACCAGAAGACTAGCTGGCCGGCTTGCATACCTGTGCCGGAAACTGGAGTTTCATTTTCCGGTGTGTGCATGCCCACTGGGCAGCTCCTCTTCTAGGTTGTGTCCCAGATGAGCACGCACACATGCGCACATTACTTTTTGGCACTGATGCTTGTTGTATATTAATGAAAATTACTATTTTTGTAGCTTTTAATCAAAAGTTATATCTCCACACATTTGCTAGTTTTAAGCAATACGCAAATCTGCATATCTAAGATTCTAAAATCAGAGAAAAACATTTACAGGAAAAGTATGTAAATAAGCTATTGATCGATAGATCGATCAATCTATTATTTGCTATATCTTATTACCTTATTATATCTTATTACTTTATTATCTGCATACTGCAAAATGACTCATACTAATATGTCATAATTATCACAACAATATACATGAAATAAAATACAAGACAATAATCAATTCAATTATTAGCTCATTAGCTCATTAAATTATTAGGCATCTTGGTGACCAAATCTTAACTCCCAAGGCTCTTCCAAACTGCTCTATGTATATATAAACTATTTTAGAGTGTTAATTTAATTAGTTTACATAATCCACAGAAAAAGGATATATTTCTGTGTGAACTTTTAAGGACATTTATGTTGCAATTCTGCAGAATACATCCAATTAATCTCAGTTATTCTTGTTCAACACTTATCCTCCCACAGCTTTTGAGAGCTGGAAGATCTTTCAGATCATATACAAGAAAATCTCCCTTTTCTTTCCTCTCTCTTTGTCTGTTCACATAACTACACTTTCTCAATGTCTATAGATCTAAGCTTTCAAACTCAAGGGCTGCATAGGAGAGAGAACAGAAATATAGTTAACCATTTTCAGCATTTAAGTTAATATTTGGAAAGCTGATAAAGAGATTAAAGATATTACCTTTTTGAAAGTATCTAATTGAATTCAAAAATTCATATTATTTCTAAGAACTAAATTTAGTTTTTATAATGTGCGCTCACACAGTTTAATAATAAGCAAGGTTTTTGTGTGAAGATTAGAATGCCAAAAACAAGATTTTTAAAAAATGTATAATTGTAATGTGTGGGTTATTCTTCCATCTTTCAGTATTCTTTCTTCATTTTTCAAGGACCCTTCACTTATTCGGTTTAAGTCATTTATCATATGACTACATCCTACCACAATTATAACTATTCCAAGTAAATTGCTGGTTGCATTCATTTCATATAGTTTATTATTCACCTGCAACACACTTTGGTTTTGAACACAATTTCCCACTTTATGTAAACAACTACACTGCATCATTGTTTTAATTAGAATGCTAATTTAGTTGTACAAATACTTTATTTTGAGAAATGAAAATAGTGTATATTTGCTGCTTTTTTATTAGCTTTATATATCTTTTTGTCATGACTAAACTACTGCTAAATCTCAAATTAATTGCACAATTTGAAGACAATGTATGGTTCTGTTATAGGAGCTATATGAATAACCTCGATAACTACAATTTCTCATGAGGTTACAGAGTACCATGACAAATATGATCACTTAAAATGAATGGTGTTTTAGTGTCCCTTCAGGCTGATACACATAACTGATAATATTGATGTACCACATCACTATTCCCAAGACTTTTCCTGAGTCATGTTAATTACCTTTTGAAACAAATTCTCCAATGCAGCTTGTCACCAAATCACCAAAATAGCAGCATGTCATTCTTATGAGCACCACACTCCAAGTACAGAATACATGTAGCATTTCAACTTGTTTGAAGGCTTAAGGGTATTGTTTGCAATGCATTTGTATAACATGATTTGATTAATAGGCTGTTCAACCATCAACATAAAATTATCCACTCAGAAAGATAAGAATGATTAGATATTTTTCCTCCATTCCCTGAAGCTGAGGATTTTGCCATATTTTGCCTAATGCAAAGCCAATCCTGTTGGGTCTTCTAGGGAAAATCCATATAATCTGTGATGGTATACCATATATAGTTTAAGAAAGAAAAAGATAAAAAGATATGAATGTAGTGTTGCATGGCTTGTTTCTGCATAGGTTCCATCTTTTTTCCATGCTGCCTAACAAAAATACAATTTATCTAAATTTCTTTACAAATTGTTTATATAATATGTTTGCATTTGATGAACAGTTTGTCTTAACTCTTTCCATATTCTCAAAAATGTAGTGAGCGCTATTATTATTCTTTTAGATTCTAATCTAAGATTTCACCATTTCCCACTGCCTGGCCTTTACATAATTAAAATGCAAGTGATATGTTCAAGCATCAAGCCCTTTTCAGGCATGAATAAAATATGCATGAAAGGGCTACTAGGAATGGATGGAGCAGATATTGCTGAGTGACTAGCATCAGGCATTTTGGTTATAGATTTCTCTAATAAAGCCAGTCATGTGTATAAGAACATAAACTGATGGGCTAATTAAATACTGTTTTTTGTACTTTAGCTGGTAAACAGGTCAAAGCAAGGTTATTGCAAAAGTGGATTTTACTATAATCATTAGTGCAAAGAAGTAATGAAAGCTTCCAAATGAAAATATTCAGATACTGTGAAATAAGCATCCCTAATTTTTTTAAAAAAAAAATGAAAATCAAATACAAAATCAAAAGAACAATGATAAGTTTTTAGATATATTATTAGTGCTGCAATTAAGCTATTTGTTATTTTTGTCATTTGTGGTTTTGAAATTTCATGTACAATGTACTAATGAAAGTCCACTGGTTTTGAACCAAACAGCAACATTTCGAGAGAAAGAGAGATGACACAGGAAATAATTCTAACTGACATAACAAGGCTAGGACTGTTAATGTACAATTTTCCAAATGTTCCTACTTGTCATTGGGTCAAATTTACTGTTGCATCGCTTCCTGTCTTGTGACTGTAATATATTCTATAAGATCTGCTTTAGATCATACTTTACACTGTATGTCTTATTATTGTGTTGTAATAGCATCTAGATCCCCTATAGCCATTCTGTGCTGTTCAATGCTAAAAATATGTACAGTGTACAGATTCATACGCCCGCCTGAATTCAGAATCATAGCTTGAATAAATTCTAAGGTTAACTCATCCACAAGTGAATTTCGATGTTGCTTTCATAATTTGCACAGTACAATGTGTATACAAATTTAATCTGATTTTATAAATATTATTTTTCCAGATATTCCTTCAGTTAAAATAATACCTTCCACACTGTGGCCAGAAGAAGGACTATCTATAACTTTGATTTGTGAATCCAAAGGAAAGCCATTGTAAGTGATTTAACAAGCAATGTTTTTGTTATTTTCTTTATTCTCCTTTGATTGCAGCTTCTGACTGCAAAGCTGTACTGTTTTTCTTTTGTCCTGGGGTGTAAAATGATCTCTACTACAGAAAATCCCTTGAAGCATGTCTTCATTAAATGCCTATGGAAGACTGGTCTTTTACTTTGTCATTTATTTTAGTCTTGGAAAGGATTCCTGCTGTGCATTTTTTTTAAAGAAAGCTATTTCAACCTGAAAGAATTGCAGGCTTATTTGCTGTTCAATCATCAGACTGATGATGGGTACATATTCGCAAAGTAAAATCTCACATCTGATAAAAAGCTTTTAAAATCAACACTTTTTAAACTAAAGTGTTGAACCCCTGTTTCTTTCAGTTGTCATTTACATAGTAATTGAAAATTTAGTGATGTATGCAAATATCTTTTCAACTATCCCAATTTTAAAATAGCATTAAGGGACTGAAGGTGAATATGTTTGAAGTTAACGAGGAATGTTTATTTCTTTACAAACAAATGTTAAATTCATTCTGAATATATTTTAAAATTGATGTATCATTTACTACTAAGTAAATATGAACTCTATTATATCCACCTGCCATTGTGAGAAATAATTCAAAAGATCACATTCTACTTCTCAGTTTTATGCTAGATGCTTTCAACACACATATCTTTTAATTTGCTTAGTTATGACTTCAGAGAAGATGCTGCCATATTGGGAACTTGAATTTGTACAAATAATATTGATGGAGTAACCAATCTTGAATTTTGGATGGAATAATTTAGTATAAGTGTTTGGAAGACATTCATACATCCTGGCTGTTTTTCTAAAGAATTGGGTATTAGCAGTCCAGGTTTTCTCACTCAGAAAGTGGCCTATTTACCATAATTAATTAAGTTTGCTAGCCTGCTTCCACTTCAATAGGAAGACAAGGTGACAGCAGCAACAATGATTTTTCAGACAATTACATTACCACAATATATTTTATTGGGGGGAATCTTTAAAGGCATCTTAGAACCTGCAGTCTATTTATTAGATTTATTTATTCAGATTTGCACATAACACCAGTGCTGAAAGCTTTGCATTGATTTGTCAGGTACACTTCTAAATGCTAGTTTTTAAATCTAAAAACTCCATACAGTGGATATAAAAAGTCTACGTACTCCTGTTAAAATGCCAGGTTTTTGAGATGTTAAAAAAAAAAAAACCAGACCAAGATAACTTACGGTACTTTAGAATTTTTTATACCTTTAATATAACATTAGCTGTATAATTCAATTGAAAAAGAAATTTAAATCTTTTAGGGGGAAAATAACAATAAAAAGTATACAATAACATGGTTGCATAACCTTAAACTACCATACGTTTCAGATTATAAAACACACCGGAGTATAAGACGCACCTTAGTAATTGAAGAGAAAATTGAGGAGGGAATTGTGCCTACCAGGTATTCATCTGGCTAGTCCTTAGCTTGGTCAACTTCAGCACATTAGTTCACTTGCTGGTTTTGAGCTTGGGGATGGCGGGGACTGATTGTCGGAGGGACCAACAATTACAAAAGCAGGCAAAGCACAGATCGCTTAATTTGTGTTTGGGCTGAAAAACAGCTTCAAAAGCACAGCTGATCCTCAGAGGGAGCTCCAGTGACTAAAGCGGGGAAGGGATAAAAGAAGGCAGTAGCTGTTCCAGGCATACCATTTTGGGCACCATGCATTGAGCATTTGGAGGGTGAAAACACAATGTGCAGAGCCCAAAACCACAAGCCATTGTCGGTAGCAATCTCTGCAGCCAGGAAGAGGATGTGTGGAGGCTGAAGGGTAGAGGCTGGTGAGTGGGCGGAGCTACATTTGGAATATAAGACAAACCCAAATTTTCTGGCTCTTTTAGGAGGGACAAAAGTGCATCTTATACTTATATATAAAAATACAGTAATATTTTGTGAAACATTTTTTTCATTTTATGACACCATTCAATCTTTGGCTGAAGAAGCATCTCAGCATAGTATATCTTGCCTTGTGAATCCTTGCCCACCTTTCCATGCAAAAGCACTCCAAATCTGTCAGATTGCAAGGGCATATCCTGTGCACAGCCCTCTTCAGGTTACCCTATAGATTTGCAATTGGATTTGCATCCGACTCTGCCTAGACCATTGCAAAATGTTGGTCTTCTTTTGGTGAAGTCATTCTTTTCTTTGATTGGATCATTGTTGTATTGAAAAGTGAAATCTCTCTTCATTGTTATCAGATTAACAAAGGCCTGAAGATTTTATACAAAATTAATTAATATTTGGATCTGTTGATCATTCCCCCCACTTTGACTAAAACAACAGTTCTAGCTGAAGAAAAGCAACCCCAAAGCATAATGTTGTTACCACCATGCTTCACTGTGGATATAGTGTACTTTTGGTAATGCATAGTGTTATTTTTGTACCAAACATACACTTTGGAATTGTGTCCAAAAAGTTCACCCTTGGTCTCATCAGATCATAAAACATTTTTTCCCAATGTTTTTTGTCAGACTTGATATTGGTTTTTGTAAAATATAACTTGGCTTGGATGTTGTAAGAAAAGGCTTCCATCCTGCCACCCTACCTTGCAATCCAGACATATGAAGAATATGGAAGATTGCCTTCCCATGTAGTACACAACTAGTACTTGGCAGAAATTCTTGCAGCTCCTTTAATGTTGCTAAAGGCATCTTGGCAGTCTCCAGTCTACTTGCATCTTCTTGCATTTTCATCAATTTTAGAGGAACATCCAGTTTTGGCAATGCCACTGTTATGCCATTTTTTATCCACATGTTGATGACTGTCTTCACTGTATTCCATGGCATATCCAATGCCTTGGAAATTGTTTTACACCCTTCTCCTGAATAATGTTTTCCAACAACGAGATCCCTTTGATGCTTTGTAAGCTCTTGGCAGACTATGACTTTTCCTTTAAGAGGTAACTGAGTAAATGTCAGAAAAATCCTACTACAATATCTGAGCTTTACATAGCCTTGATTAGTCTGTTTCATTGATGGCAGATGTATACTGATATGATTTGCAATCAGTTTGAATATAATTGGTTAATTCTGAACACAGCCACAACATAATAACTATAACATTAAAAGTTCTCAAAACTAGTCAAGCCAACTGCAGACCTAATTCCTATGGGAGCGAACTATTTTAATTGTAATTTTGAGATGTAATTATCACAGTGACCTTTTAAGGCAAACTACCATAGAAATCTTTGTTTTTTTTTAAATTGTGAAGTTATAAGAAAAAGGCAATTAGTTAATTATAAAACATGCCTCCAAAAAGATTGGAGATAAGATATTTTCTGTGGTTCTGATTTAGCATCTGGGAAAAGAAAAGAAACTGAGATGGATACTGGAAATATGGTAAGGTAAAAATGTATTGACCTTGACCTATGCTGTTGCAAACCACTGGAAAGGACCCTCTTGACATCAAGGTCATAGGCATGTACAGAAGTTTCATTAAAATGACAAAAGTGTGGCTTAGAGAAAGGCAGAGATAATCTAGAAAAGGAATGGAGAAACCATAAGCAGTCACACATGGTAAGCTAGACAAACTATTGAGATCTGTAAACATTTCAAAAATTCAATAGGAAGGACAGTTTGAAAATCAATAAAATATGGTTCCCAGCTGTATGCCACACCAAGAATATACTGGTCTTAACTAATCAAAAAGTTTCTTCATCAGCAAGAACATCTCACAGATTTCTGGCTCAAAGACAAGCCATGAAATACTTCAAAATAGACCAATTAAAAGTCTACCCATGCAGATTTGACCTGAAATTCTCCAGCTGGACAGATGTGGGGGATGTGAGCTCTGAAGAGGCTCACATGAACTCTGTCTGACAAACCATCTCCGAGATCCATTTTTGGATCATGGAACACCCCCCCCCCCAAAGGAGGCAAAGAAGGTCCCTCGTAGGTCAGAGATTTGCTTCTGAATCGGAGCCGGGCACCAGCATGGCAACATGCTGCACAAGAAGCTGACTCCAAGAAAATGATAAGGGAACTTTCTCAGGATCATCCTCTGCTGGCAATACAACCCACATGTCTCCCTCCCCTTAGTTTCCCCAAAAGGTGAGAAAATACCAGAGTGCCTAAGTGCCAGGCTAAAGGTTATAAATCAATAGGCTACATAGGGGAGAAAGCAATAAAGTATAAAAGTATGCAAAGTGTAATAAAGTATAAACATAACCAGGGTCATCTCTCCCTGTCGCTTGAAGAATGGCAGATTCATGGATCTGACATATTCCATGACATATTAATAAAAATCAGTTTGCCAGGTTCAAATATAATACAATACAGTTAGTTTGTCTTCAGTTCCCTGTAAGTTACACTACAAGAAATACACTAAAGATATCTCACTCTGCCTCTGGGGTCAGCTGCTGGAAGAACATCAGAACACTGGAAAACTAGATAACAGCAATTTATCTGATAGCTCCTCACTTTTGCAATCATCTTGAGTTCCAGAGTACAAAATGCAAATTTAGAGCCAGTCAAAGTATGTTAATCTGATAAAGCTGTTTATCTTGGATATTTTTTTAAAAAATGTACACAATATATACCTTCATTTTCTTCAGAATTCTTCAAATATTTAGCTTGACCTTCTGTAGTATCACATTAATTCAACATAGAAGAACTATACAAATAGCTGCATAGAAATTATGAATTATGAGATACTTTAAAGTATCACTATCTTAGAAAAAAAGATCCAGGCAAAATAAAGTGATTTTCAAATGAATTTTCAAATTAAAACAAATAATAACCTCTACATATGACCCTAAATTTAGGTTGATTACATAGCACATCTTTTTAAGGACATTAAAAATTTCAGTCATTTTAATGGCCAACTAATGTCATACAGTGTTGCTTAGTGATTTAATTAAGGAACAGAAGGCGATTAAACATTAATGATTTCAAGAGTTCCTATGCCAGTATATAAATTTCTTATCCATAGCAATGGAGAGTGTTGGCATGAAGTTCAAATGCATTCCCCAACTTTTAGATCTTTCTTGCCAATGTATCAGATTTATAAGCCAAGGAGACTCTCGAGATAACATGATAGAGAAAACCACTAAATAAAACAGGTTAAAATTTGGCATATGAAAACATGATAGTACAGAAATATATTTTCTTCATACTGCTAGCAGGGCAGGTGTTAATGGCATCTTCCTATAAAGAGACTTTCATAAGTAGGAGTCCATATAGATTTTTCATTGTTTCATTTAATTTTAAATCATATACAATAATCAAAAGTTTCCCAATTTAAAGGTTAATATGAGAGAAAAAAATAAATGAGAAAAAATATACTGGCACTCAAGTCAGAATATCTATGCTGAAAACAATAATAAAGAGAAGAAATCTGTTTATTTTTAATAAGCAAATATTAAGGACAAACATAAAACATAAGGCAAAATATAAAGGACATTTTATATTTATTACATTGAGTACATTATATTGTCTATGGTGACATTCAGTGCAATAAGCTAATTTCTCTTCCATAAGAAATGAAAAATTATGAAATATAACCAAAGGTAACTTTAGGCATTCAGTTTTCAGGGAAACATACAAATACATTAATTTTGAACATATTTATTAAATAAATTTTTCATAGCTAGAGCTTAGTCTTATAATACAAAATGCTATTTTAAAAAATAAAAATAGTCATAGGAAGAGATTTTGGAACTAATTGCAAAAGATTATGGTTTATAAACCTTTTTTATTCTTTACCCGGCTTTTTCTCAAGTAACTGTGTACAAGTGTTATTATTATTATTATTAGTTAGGATTATGATTATGGAACCTACTATTTGTTAAACATACACATAATTAATGGTCATCCAGTAAATTTCACTAGAAATTGAAGAACTGATAATGGGAACCAATGATTTTCCAAGCCAGTCTTTTCCCATTCTGATATATTCCAAGATTATTGGACTTCATTCAACTTGGCAGGCAATTGAACATTCAACACATATACAATCTTGCCTCCAGAAGTTGTGAATGCCCCAACACTAGAAGTCTTTAAGAAGATGTTGGATAGCCATTTGTCTGAAACGGTATAGGGTTTCCTAGGCAGGGGGTTGGACTAGAAGACGTCCAAGGTCCCTTCCAACTCTGCTATTGTATTATTGTATCTTAGGAGGTATTGTATTGTTTTCATTTCTTTTTAATTCATTCATTTCACTCTGTTATCTAGGCTACGGAAATATAGGTAACCAACAAAATAGACTTTTTTTAAAAAAAAGAAGGAAAAAGCTGCACAAATTTTGTTGGATGTGAAAAATTCATTTAACTATTTGCAGCAGCCCTTCATGATGTAGTACCAATTGAAATGAACTTTGGAGATGAATTTCTAGCTTGGGTTAAATTTGCCTATGGCACAAAGCAAAGATTATAACTGAATGTCATCAAAATTTCTCTGAATATTTTCAAATCAATAAGGAAACAAAGAAGGATGTCTTTTCTCGTTTTTACTGTTTATCATTGTGCTGGAAATACTGTCAGAAAAAAAATCCAAGGTGATAAATAAGTCTCAAAGTCTATGGAGGGAATATAAGTTTATGTGGATAATAGTATTAAGTATAATATAATCACAAAATAAAACAGTTAATGTAAATAATTCATAATTATGGACAATATTTTGGATATAAAACCAAGTTCAGAAAACAAAAATATTAATATTTTTAATTAATGAAGGATGTTTTTGTTTTTGGGTTTTTTTGTTTTTTTGCATGAAGAATCAGTCTATCAGTTTCCTCAGTGGAATATCTTGGTTTGCACCTGACAATTAAGAAACATATCAAAATAAAAATGTCAATTTATGCAAAAGATTAAGAGGAACCTTTAAATGTTGAAGAATATAAGATTATTTTTGTTAAGAAAAAATGCAATTATAAAAATGAGTGTGCAAATCCATATTTTACATGACACCAATTCAAATTTCAGAGAGAATCATACAAGAACAACAAGAACCTGGTGCCACATTCAAATGGAGCAGGAAATGACTTAGAGTCAAATTTTAAAAAATTCTACAAAATTCCAAACAGAAAGTCAGCTTTGCACTTTCATACTTTAAATTGTACCATAAAGCAAGCTGCCCACCATGGATAACAGAAGGGATGAAAATCTCCAAATAGCAAAATGGCAATTTTGGAAGGACTTGACTTAGCCAATGGACTTCAGAGAACTGAAAAGAAAAATATTGTTAGACAAAGTCGGATAATAGAACAAAATTTAACAAACATAATAGCACGTCTGACAGGTTCAGTTCTAGCTTCTTCATTTAAGAAGTAGCTATAGCAAGAAAAATATAATTATATATGCAAATATGTTCTAATAAGATATGAATAGGCTAAAAACACAGCAAGTGAAGGCTTCAATATGCCGTGGGTGATATATTTACAAACCGTTGGAAAGATAAAATCAAGAAGAAAGGGGAACATTAACACATAGAAGGAATTTGAAACTATAAAACCAACACTACCTATAAATTTTTATATAGGTATGACACAGAGATAGAAAAAAACACCTGGTAAAATGGATGCAAACCTTACTACATAACAATAGGAAGAATTATTGATTAAAGCTATATATTTTATATCAAATTATAACTTTAAAAAGGTTACAAAATGTTTTGCAGACAGTATATAGCTACATTGGTATGGTAATACCTAAGATACAGAAATTATACATCAACATATACTGTATTGAAAATGTCATGAAACAGAAGAACCATTTGATCGTATGTAGTGATCAAATATCCCCCCCCCCCCAAATAGCCTGGAAATATATACATAATGTAATGCAAAAAAAAATCTTGGAATTTAAGTTTGAAAGGAAACCACATTTTTTTCTACTAGGTATAATCTCATAAAAATTAGAAGAAACAAAATAATTTAATAAAGGTGAGCTGAGAATTCAAAATGATCAGTTTGACACCAGTCTTGACTGGGATCTCCAAGACTAATTATGAAAAGTCTTCAGATTTGTAAAGCCCAAATTGACAACTGATAACTGGACCTTGGTGCAATAGATGACCTCCCCAGCAATGTTGATATTTGTGTACATGTTAAATGGGGAGGAGAACTCTCATCACACAAATAAGTACCAAATACCTCTATCCCCCAACAGCATCAACTGGAACTGGTCTTTGTGAAAGGAGAAAAATGACCATACTATAATTGTCAGATATCATAATTTGCCAACAAAGTTAACATAGTTGAGACCTTCAAAAATCACCAATAGATCAAGTTCTAAAAAGAGTCACCTCTGTCCCAGCTTCACTTCAAAGGTCTTCAGCAAGTGCAATAATACCTCTCTGTACTAAGCACAAACCTGAGTTTTTTTTAAAAAATCAGCTTCCTACAGAATCCTATGCAACTATAATCTGACCACCTTCTCAACAGACTTCCTGAATAAAGGCAAATTTGAGACAGGTTGATAATTATAAAAATGCTTTGAGTACAGAGACTATTTCTTGAGCGGGGATGAAGATGCACCACTATCTTCAATGCTAACACAACTACCCTCTCTCTTAAAGAGCCAGCATCACTGCATGGACCCAGCAACTGGTCACCTCTCAGGCAACCTGAACAACTGTTAATGTACAATGGAGTTGTACATAATGTAGTAACTACAAGTACACATCGTTCCTGACCAATACTTTCTGTTTTTAAATTATCTCATATATATGCTGGGGATGATACTGATTTAATAATTTAAATGTTGCTATTACTAGATTTTTATTTCAAGGCCAGCATCTTAGCACTATGCCAAATTATCTCTCATGTTAAAATGGTTTGGATTTTAAATAATACTTGACAAGGAAAGGCAGGTGTGTTTTCCTACTATCCAGATTGTTGTGACCATGATGCGGGTTTTTTTTTTCAAAGAAACTATTCCTAAGTGCTTTGTTATTTATCATTTGCTTTATCAAAACTCTGGTTTTGTTTCAACAACAATTAATACTCAAGACAATGAAGAAGTAAGAGAGTCAGGTAACCATGACAACCAGGGGAAAATAAATTGGTAGTGATATCCTATTCATGTTTACTTAAAAGGATGGGATGTGAGTGGGTATAGGTTTAGTGTAAGATCAAAAAATAAGAAGGATAAAGCATATGCGCTTGCTTTCAGAATGCGTTCTC
Organism: Natrix helvetica; assembly: GCF_964273705.1. Classification (NCBI taxonomy): domain Eukaryota; kingdom Metazoa; phylum Chordata; class Lepidosauria; order Squamata; family Natricidae; genus Natrix; species Natrix helvetica. The sequence continues at coordinate 42,828,229 of NC_138550.1, read as the reverse complement.
ATTTCTTGAGAAGTAGAAATATAGGACAACAGTCTATAATGGGCTGGGTTGATTTCATCCATTGTTCTAGACTTCAAGTCAATCCTGGTAAGAGATATACAGTAGATGGAGATATAAGAAAATGAATAAATCATTTAAAAACTGGATCTTCTACTTACATAGTATCTTCGAACTATTACTAATATAGGCTTTACTACAGTCACACCAAATCATCTTCCTTCCCTTTCCGTCTTCTTTCCAGGCTTGTATAAAATTGATGAGTGCTTAAAACATGGGCTTTAAAAAAAGTCATAATTTATGACTACCACATTAAAATATTCCCATTCTCTAGCGTGTAAGGAATTTGTATATCCTTGAATTTGCTGACCAAAATTAGTGTATGGCTTGTTTTAACTTTGGACAAAGTTCCTAGCTTATCTTGCCCTGACTGCTGGCTAATTTCCAGATTTCCTGGCATATGACTACACTTCCTATGCAGTGTGCCACTGATTTATGTTTTTGATCTGACAATCAAGTCAGCTTGATCTCATTCATGATTCATTTGGTATACTGGGCGGTTTGCCTGGGTTTTGCTATTTTTGGATTGTTAGAATTTATCTTCAGAAAATTAAGATTTTTTTCTTTAAAAAAATCTTTTAAAATTGATAGTTGAATCAGTCTCGTTTTCGAAGATAAAAAAAGCTTCAAACACAAAATGCAGGAAGAATGTAGATAAATCCAATTTGTGAATATTGCTTTATGTGGCTGTTTATATGAGGTGATTTGCCACTTTGGCATAACTTGTCATCCCTGAATGGCAGTTCCTTTCCCCACATTGCATTTGCACTAGCTAGTCAGCTTTTTAATTATCCTCACATTTAAAAGCAATTTGCAATATAATCAGGAGGAATAAAGGGGCAGTTAGACTTTAAATTTTAGGTTAGTACTTCCTTTGCAAGCATACCAGTTCCCTAAAGGACATACAAAATGTAGCAATCAAGGCCTTCCTTTTATATTTGTTAGCAGTTTAGTAAATACAGATTCTATAGCATTCTAAAGTTTCTCTTAAAATATGTGAATAATGGTTACTAAAGCTATTAGCATATATATGTTCCAAAAACATGCAAAATGTAAGCTGTATCAAGATAATGAAACATTCAGGAAAGTACAACAAATGGTGGTTACAAATTACTGAAATTAATTGAGAGCTGCATTGTTAATGCTAACGAAATTCAGTTGGGAATATTAAAATGTTCCATTTTTGTTCAATAATTCTGCTTCTGCAGATGAAGGGATATCATAATGTAGTTGGATATCAGAAAAAACACATTTATTTTCTTTCTTGAATCTTACCTCATCAGTGTTCTCATTCTTCTATATAAGCTCTGTACAATTTTGTAAGATAAAGCTGCACTGTAAAATTGCAGAGACCTCAACTGCTATTTGTAGTCATGCCACAATTTCATATCAGTGCCACCTTTTTCAACTTTTTCCAGGCAAGGAAGTAAGAAAACAAGTATAATACTTTAAAACAATACAGGACATCTCTTGTAGTTTTAAAATAGTTTGCCTTTGCATTATTCAGTATTCACAACATATGATATATTTGATAAATTAACCTATATATTTCTTTTTAGACCTCATTGAAATGTGCAAAGGAGCCATTAAGTTGAGAAATTATGAGTGAACTGAAGATGAGAAAATATGTATCTTGCAAAGTTGGTTTTAAATCATTAGAGATTTTTGTCTGCTAAATTTAGTACCTATTCTTCTATACTTTAAAAGAAATAAGTTAAGTCAGCATTTTAGCAGAAATGCACAAACTTTGAACATAAATGTTTTCTGCTAAATTACATGTGCAAAATTGGCTTCAAAGCTCATCTGTTTGCTAGATAAGAATTTCCCTTGAGCTTCTAGCTTTGGGTTTGGAGGTTAGCCAGAGGACGGAATAATCAGACTCAGCATAGATAAAATAATAAATGAAGTATTGAAACAGCTACTTTATCCAGAATATGCTTCTTTGCAGTTTGAAACACTGTCATATTTGGAATGCATTTATTTGTCTCCTCGGAATGAATTTTGCATTCTGTTTTAAAATATTTTTTTCATAAGAGAAAAAAAAAATCATTTTCAAGAAATCTTGAATACTATAAATCTTCTAATATCACATTTTTCCTAAATTACCTTATTCATATGTGTGCACGTGCACACACAGTTAGAAATTTGTATATAGCAAACAAATATAGCATATTTGTATATAACATTATTAGTTTAAGGATACACATAAAACCAGTTATTTAACTTCTAAATTTTTTCTTGTTATACATCACATCAGGTGCTTCAAGACAACCCAGTTTTAGAAGGATTGTTATTTACTTAAAATTTCTAAGGGGTTCATATGCCAAAACTTCAGGGATAATTATTAGTTGTACGATGGCAGTGTGGAAGTTTGTCAGTTGAATATCCATTTAATGTTGATGTTATAACAATACTTCAGCAGGTTGTTTGACAGACAATGGAATGTTCCAAGGATCTGGCACTATCTATATAATCAAAGGAAAGGTTTGATATTTTTTCTAAATCGAAAATAATGAGGCTTTCAAGACTGATGTCAGCATTTTTAGTAGGTCAATCAAAAAACAGACACCAGAAGCAGTACTGGAAAACTAGCTTGTTGTTATAAGGTATAATATGGAACAGTGATGGTGAACCTTTTTGCCACCAAGTGCTTAAATGGGAATGTGCGTGTTGTGGAACGCCAGAAACCGCCAGAAACCCATGACTAGCTGGCCAATGTGCATGCACGCACTGGTAACCTAGTCTTCTGGTTTCCAGTAGGTGCATGTGCTCTGACCAGATGGTTTTCACACACGCCAGAGCACTCAAAGACCAGGTGGCAGGCGCATGCTTTTAAAAAAAAATGTTGGCTTGTTTTGTTTTGACTATCCTTGCACAGGAATGAACTGTTATCTCTCTACCAAACAAAACAAAATATAAAGGGAGAAGACCTAACTAAAAATAGAACATAGAATCAAATGATATGCGTTTATATTGCAGGTACATATTATTGTTACACTTAATATTTAAAATATAATTTGGGTTATTTGTAATGCTTCATGAGAAAAATATTTGAAAGAAGATAAAGGGGACTGTTAGCCATCATTTTTGAAGAAACTCCTATTTGAACATTGAGTCATAAACAAAGAGGTGTGAACTCTAAAGCAAAAAAACATAAAGCATACCTGAAAGATTTCTTGGGTACTAAAAATTGATTTCTTATTATTCTAGAAAATGTAATCATGGATTATAAATGTAAATAAAAACTTAATGTTAGCTGGATTATATGTGTCATCTGCCCTTCCTTCAAAATAGCTATGTATTTCTATTTCAAACGCTGTATATACTGCGTTGAAAGTGATCCTCTGTATATTAAATATTTATCCAAACTTCAATTTACAAATGAAACCATATTAAAAAAAAACCAACACCTAGCAGTAGTTACCATGTTGCCTCGAAAATAAGACCCAAGCTTATTTTATTTTGGGTTTGAAAATAGTACTCAAGCTTATTTTCAGTGAGGCCTTATTTTTTCTTTAACAGCAGAAGGTGTGGGAGCACAGCTACTGCTGGACTCTCCATCCCACTGTCTGCTTACCCCCAGCTGCAACAGGCCAAGCTTTCAGCATGCCACAGCCTTCACCCACCCTGCCTGCTGGGACACTACTCAACCACGGTAGGTGCTTTGCTGGCCACTTAGCAGCTGCCGATGCTGCTGCTGGCCTCGCAGGGCTCTGCCCTCCTGGCAGGGTGGGTGGAGGCCAGGCATCATGAGATCTTGGTCCTGATTGAGGCCGCAGGCAATCAGACAGTGGGACGGAGAGAGCGGAGCCAATGGTAACCATCCAAACACTTTTCGTCCAAAGGGAGACAAAGCTTTGCCTGCTTGCAAAGCAAAGATGCTTTGAAACGGAGCTAATTACTCCATTTCAAACTGTCGCCTTTGCAAGCACACAAAGTTTTGAGTCTCTGTCATTTCTCTGCCAAGGCAAAAAATGTTTGGTCACCTCTGTAGCACTTGGGAATGGAGTGATTTGCCTGCCAGTGCCACCAGTGCCGCAATGCAAGCCTCCCATGAGCCTCCTATGAGTCAGGCAGCTGTGCAGCACATCCGGATTGCCTGTCTTCTCCCCATCTCCCGTCTCTGCCTCCAAGCTCAGACTTACGGGTATTTGCATTGCACCATCGGGACGGCAGGCTATGCCTGCTACCAGACACCATCAGCCCCCTCCCCCATGCTAATCACCTCTCATGCTGGCCAGACCCATCTCCCTGGGCTTATTTTTGGAGTAGGGCTTATATTAGGCCCACCGCAAAAAATCAGGCTAGGCCTTATTTCCGGGGTGGGTCTTATTTTTGGGGAAATACAGCAGGTATTTAATTGCTATTTTCATTTTCTTTCCTGATTTAAACAATTAAACTTTTCAAAATATTTTACTGCAATTTTTAGCAATGTGTGAAGTCAGCATAACTATTGACAATTAATTATAGTCTGCATTATTGTTTTAAAGAAATTATTATTTTATCCTGTTATTAAACTATGAACCTGATTTATGTACTAAAGGAGTTGTTTTCTACTATTTTAATGGTTGTGTTGTGTTTATATGCCTTTTCTTGAAAGCATGTTTTTATTTATCTTGTTTTTTTTTTAAATAATTGATTGTATACTATCAAGAGTCATGTTTGGTGAGATGGGCAGCTATGTACACTCATTAAATAAATAAATAATAAATGTTAGTGACAATTAAGTTCATTAAGCAATTAAGTTCATCCAAAAAACTATATCTGAATATTTATTTATAACAATCTTTGAAGAATGTGAATGATCAATATAATATGCATTTCCAGTATCAACATTGCTTGAAAGCACTAAAGATTAAGATTGTTTGAAGAAAGGAATATGAAGTTTATTTATTTGATCAAGAATTAAATAGATGTTATTTCTGATACTTAATGGACTTTTGCTGACAAAAATATTGAAATGATGGTGCTTTATGGATTTGTTTATAGATAAGAGAAGGGATATGGGAAGAAGACATCATTTGTTGTAATTTAACAGAAGTGAAAAGTTACCAATATTGTTTATGCTTGTGATGAAGGTTGGGAGCATGTCTTTATATATTCCTTTTAATTTATTTTATTATAGTCTTACCTTTCTTTCTTTCTTTCTTTCTTTCCTATTTTTTTGCTTTGCACTTTTACTATTACTTTTTATTTTTATTTTGTAATTATAATCTTTTAAAAAATTACTTGGAAAAAAAATAACATTCCCAATGCATCACACAACTGAGAACAATCTCTAATAACAAAAGATACTCAGTCATTGTAATTTCAGAATAAATTACAGAACAATCCTACTGGAACAGAAGGTGATCTATCATATATATAGACCCACAGGAACATCCAGAGCTGCAAATAATGAGAACAATGGGGGGGGGGGGGAGTATTCACCTGTTATTAGATATTTCTTTCAAATAATTCACTTTTTAAAATGTCCATACTGAAATTGTGGATATTAAAGCAATTATGCCGACTGTAGTTTTCATGTGGACAAAGAAACTTTAGGTGCTTAGAATGGAAATCAATCAGTAAAATCTATGATTGTGCTTTCAGTGACTAACAAGGGTACCGAAATGGGTGCTTTGTGTCTATCAAGATTCAACTAGCCTTAAAGATATGGCTGAGGATGTCTGATTATTTTGTGAAAATAGAGTGACTAGCTTAAAGTGCTGGCTTTGTGCCTTATTTCTGTCTGGGTGCCTTAACTACTTGCTGCATAGAGAATCTATGTTGGGTTAGTACAGTACATATTATTTTTTACAAATATTTAGTTGAGGTCACCCAGAAGAGGACTAAGGTGGGACTAAAGCCAGCACTTTAATAACTGTATCATCTATGACAGTGATGGTGAACCTTTTTGTAAAGGTATGCCAAAATTGTGCTCGTGCGCATTATCGCACATGCGTGCGTGCCCATACCCACAATTCAATTCCCACCCACCCACCTGCGCATACGTGCATGACCCCTCCAAGCAGGGGGGAATTTTTGCCCTCCCCAGGCTCCGGAGGCTTTCCTGAAGCCTGGAGAAGGTGAAAACCGCCTTCTCCAGATCACCGGAAGCCCTCCAGAAGCCAGAAATAGATCCTTTCTGAACTTCTGGTTGCCCCACTGGGACTGTTTTTTGCCCTCCCCAGGCTCCAGAGACTTTCCTGGGGAAGGCAAAAACAGCCTCTCCAAGCCCTCTGGAAGGCTGAAAATCAGCTTGCCAGTGCGCGCATGTGTGCAAGAGCTGACAGCTCGCGTTCCATAGGTTTTCCATCATGGATATATGATATATAAATAAACATTAAAATAATAATAATAATTTATAATACATGTATAAATGTTCAGTTGACTGAATTTCATGTTTAATGAATAAAATATAATATTATGGTTTATCATGTATTTTTTACAGACCAGACCCAGTATTATGGACAAAGGATGGTGGAGAATTACCGGATCCAGAAAGAATGGTTATCAATGGTAGGGAGCTACACATTAATCCCCTAAATAGAACGGACAATGGTACTTACAGATGCGAAGCAGAAAACTCTATTGGCCTAAACAGTGCAGAGTATGTTCTTATTATACATGGTGAGTACTTTATTACTGATATGATACTGCGTATTTACCTGTGCTGTAATTCGTTGTATTTATAAAATATTTATAAACTTGGAAAAGTATTAAATGTTGTTTGGAATTGATGACTATATGTGCATGTAACAGACGGAAGGATACAATATATTGTTGATGGAAGTTATTTTCATACATTAAATGACTGAGAGAGAGAAAAAAACCATAAACACAATTTGCCATTCAAGCTCTCAAGTTCTGCACCATTGACTTCAGAAATCCAAATTCAAGTATCCAAGACAAATGACTGTCTAGTGGGTGCTTAAACAGGGCCGGTGAAGGAGACCTAATTGTAACTTCTGAACAAAATATAAATTAGTGCTTCAAATGGGATGTCTTCAAATGGCAAAGGAAAAAGGAAAAAGAAAATGCAAAAGTGTTTTTTTTAATTGATGCAGAGTTTTATATGCAAAATGATCATGGCATATGTTTGCTTACCTATGATATTATGATTTATACCTGAATATCCCAAATTCTATTTAATCGGGGCTTACCTAGAATTTAAAAAGGAATTTAGATCCTCGTAAAACAATGTTTCTGTATTTAGAAAAAAAAAGTGTGACGAACAAGCAATGTGTACGAAATGTTTAATTTTCATGCTTTTAGTTAATATTTTATCTAAGTCACTGCAAACTCATGTGCAGTCTTTATTTTTCAGAATAACTTTATGTGTTCAGTAAAAGTATGGAATTAATTTTATCAATAGTTATTGCATCAGTTGATTCAAAATTACTAGCTCTATATATACTTTTTAATTAGTCACTTGTGGTTGTGTTGTTGAACTACAATTTTCAAAATCATTCCAGGAATCAAAATTTGCATTAAGTCATTGATAAAAGTATTGATATATATGATGTAGAAAGTATGTATATGGATCAGATGTTCTAGTATTTTCAAAAAGTTTGAGTTATTTATGCTTCCTTGCTTTTTAAAGCAAACTTTAAAAATTGTTCTCTTACATGAAACTGCCTTCTCCATCCCTGAACACCTGTCAGATATTATGTTGACTCTTAGCTTCATCAAAGTCCATTTGACTAGTATATAGAAAGCAAGAGGTGCCAAACAGGCATATGATACTCTTTGGCAATATGATCCATTATAGTTCTTCAAATATAAAAAAAGGTGACTATGACAGCCAGAAAAAAAGTTTGACAATGAATTAGATACAAAATCATGGACCAAATTCAACTTATTTTATGGTAAATTGATATTTTGTAGTTAGTTAGTTAGTTAGTTAGTTAGTTAGTTAGTTAGTTAGTTAGTTAATATATTTGGGCCACCCACTCACCAGTGATTCTGAACATCTTACAAAAGACAAAACAAGTATTTAAAAAAATACAAAAGAGTGACCACAAAAAACTGAAGCAGAGAGGCAATACCCTACATAATATTTCAAAATTACAAAGCAATTAATGGGACCACAATTCATCATTAATCCAATGACTGTGGCATGAAGCAATTACTGCATGTTTTCTTAAAAATCATTGTTGTCACACCTATATAAACACACCTGCTATGGAAGAAAATTTGTGATAGCAACCCAATGATTTTCAAAAGCCAAAATCAGTTCTTTGATTTTAATGTAAAGTTTATACATTCACACACACACCATTCCCTCCCATCCTCATACATACCAGTGGCCTTGGCTTGGCCACTACTCATTGAGGAAGTTTCTATACAGAAAGCAATTTATCAATAAACAAATAAATATACATTTCTTTATACAAGCTTCCCTTCATATAATTCTTCCCATAAAAATGGCAAAGAAATGTTCAGAAACCATAATATATTTTGCTAATGTTTTTAGTACCATAGCATGATAGGTGTTTAGAAATATGGGTGCATTAAAGTTTATTAAATCATTTTCCTTTTGCTACTAGTTAATTGTTTGCACCCTGTTGATCTGATTATCTCGCTCGATGGGAATCAGAAAAAAAAGTGTCATTATAAAGATTACGTTGTAATGATAAAAGTTTATCATTGCCCAGTTGATGACACATTCTGTAATTTGGTAGTCTTTCATATTATGTAGCTGAGAATTGACCTTGCTGACATTTTCTGTAATGGGTAATTGAGGTGTTTTTGGTTTTTTTTTTTTAATCCTAATTAAATTTTTGCAAATATAGATTTAGAACTACAGAGGATAATTGCAGTTTGTGATGAGGGAAAAGGTGTTAATTTAGCAACACTAGAATCATCAGAAACAAAATAAGATTTTTCTGGCATTTCCGAGTTTTTAAAGGTTCCATTATTTAGCAGTGTTTGTGGTCAAGTGTTTTTTCAGTACAGTTTGATATTACAAATAAACAATTTCTTATTCTTATCTTGTTTTTAAGCAATAAGGTTATAAGTATAGGTTTTTGGACTGCTTCAGATGGAACCTTTTTTGTCTTTGCATTGTGAACATGGGGAAAAGTTTTTGACTTTTAATAGAGGACATACCCTTATCTTCATTTTGCACAAAAATGTCTCTATCATTTAATATATTCTTCCAATACAAAGTTAATAAGCACCATAGTTTGGTAAGGGAACTTATGATAATCTTTTCTCTCTTTAACAGTTCAGTTTAAGAATACCAAGCACAGAGCCAAAAGAAAATAGTTTCCTTCCAAAAAATGCTAAGGACATTTACAGGAGCTCAGCAGAATAGTGACTGCACATTTAATTTCATTTTTGTCCAATTGTTCATGTGACCTGATTATGAGTTATGCCTCATTCTGTTTCTTATAAAAGAGTAAAACATTGGAAAGATTAAAAATTGAAGCAGTCATGGCTTAAATATTAGCACCATTCTCTTTAGTTCCTTTTCTGAGTTCTTAATTTCTGTTCTCGATTTTAGAAATTCAAAAACTTGAAAAACAACTGTAAACTTTCCATTGGCTTAATGTTTATCATCTCAGTATACAATGAATTGGAATCTTATGAATCTAAACCAAAAACATATCAATTCATAATCTATGTGTAAATTTATTTTGTTTTTCTAGCATCTCATGATATGATTCTTAAAATGTGAAATATAAAAATAACCCTGATGGATCATATATGCAAATACACAAATGTGTCAGTCAATCAGTCTCACTGGCTGGCTGGCTCTCTAGTGATCTATCAATCTATCTCACCTCCAAACTGAGAAGAAAAAATCTGAGCTGATTGCTAGATTCAGTAGATTAGGAAATTGCAGTGTTTGGAGCCTTCACAAAAGTATATTTGTGCTCTTCGATCGCTTGAATACTTTCTCACTTTAGATTGTAAAAGACATCAGATTTACGGTTGAAAGTCAGCTAATAATTCAGCTTGTAGACTGAGTAAGAAAAAAAAATGATAACTAGTTAATTTAACATTGAATAGTCCTATGTCTTTTAACATATTATTTTTGCATTGAATCAACACTTATGGTAAGCATCATGAACAGTTCTAATGTTATAGTTAATGATAAGTCAACTCAGAGAATAAAACAATTCTTCTAGAATAAAACTATGCTAAAGACTCTTTAGAAACCCGTGCAATGGAAAAAGAAAGCTGAAGCAAATCTAGTCTTCCAAATGCTATTTGCCTAGAATCTTGGGGGATTTATTTTTAAAGGAAGAAAAGTTTCCCAAATCATTGGCTCAGATATGTGTTATATTTCAGTTTTCCAAATATTTAGATGATTTATAAATGTTTTCTTTTTTTAAAAAAATTCAATTATTTTCTGTCACACACACTATTTCCTCCCTTTTTCTCTTTTGGGGTTGCAGAAGATACATATTTATTTTAAAATATGCGTAGCCACTCTTAAATACATCTATATTACATCTTTTTAATCAAGTATATTACTGTTTCATTAACACTATATATAAGAAACTATTTGATAAGTTACATTGAAACTGAGGTTCTAACAGCGATGAAGAAGATGAAACAACAGCAGGGAATGCCTGAACAGTTTATTCAATCACAAATGACAAAATCAGTATCTTGTGTAAGCAACTGGAACTGAACGTTGGAAAAAATAATCTATGTATTTTATTTGTGAATATATCAGTTTGGTCTAGTCTTTAAGGCACTAGGTTATAACCATGAGTTCTAGTCCTGCCTTAGCCATGAAAGCCAGCTGGGTGACCTTAGGATGGTCACTTTCTCTAACCCAATTCACCTCACAGGGTTGTTGCTGTTGTTGTTGTTTTGAGGGGGGGGAAAGAGGAAGGTATGCTAGATATGTTTACTGCCTTGAGTTATTTGTAAAAATAATAAAAGTGTGATACAAACAAATGAAATAAATAAGTAAAGTACCATTTAAAAACTTACAGAATTACAAAAACCAAATATCTGGTGTCAAAAATGTTATTTATATATTAAAATAGGTTCACAGAAACTTTCTTCATAGTGCAACATTTAAAATCATGCATCCACATTGGCATAAAGTAATCATTGAAATTGTCTAAAGATATAAACTCAAATCTAGGAAATTGTCGTTTATCGGATCTAAACAATTAGTATATTTATGTTTGTATTAGCTAGCCAAAATACTGTATATGTTTTCCAATCTGACTGGGAAATTTAAAAACTGAATATGGGACACAGATAAATTATTACATTAATTATATAAGAGATTTCAATTCTTTCTTTCTGTAAAAAAAAACTTGCAATAGCTGACTTCTAAATGTGTGTACTTGTCAGACATTCACAATAATACATGCTGCTGGCCAGGTACAGAATGCACATTCCCATGAGGGAGAAATATTCTTTGTTTTGTACATAAAGGCAGATACATCTTCTAGCCAGGCTGGGAAGTGAGAGAGTTTTGAAAATAAAGAATAGATCTCGAAGAGAAGTTGCTGAACCAAAGCTGGAAAAGAACAGGATTTATCTCATATTCCCAGTAGCTTCAGATTAAATTTTGAAATCACAAGCAAAGGGAAAGTCCAGGAAATAGGCAAACATATACTTCAAGTAGCATCTATTTCTAAAGACACTGATAAGAATGATTTTGCTCTAGATTTATTTTTCCCTAAATTGTACAAGTTTAATGCTTTTATTCCTCTGTATCAGTTATTAAATTGAATAAGAAACCTTACAGTTTTATTCATCTGCCTTTTCATCTGTCAAGAAATCTGATTTATACTATTATTTTATTTTAAACTGTAATATTAATTTGAAACTTCTAACCAATCATTTTGGAGCAGAAAACAGGTAATTTGTGGCTATATTATGATCTGCTTGGAGCACTGCATTTTCTTCTGAACTATTCTTCTAAGCAGTTGTTTCATCATGATATGGATAGATCCCGTTTTCTTTTTCGTCTTTGAATGCCTGCATTTTAATGTTAGCCATTTATATTTTATTTATTTTTTATTTTAAAACAATAATTTTATTATTTATCAAGAGTCAGATTGAGGAAGGTAGATAGTGGCTAAGTACAGATTTCAGGTGACATACTGTACACCTAGAACAGATAGAGTGACAGCAGGGGATAGCTACAAATTTGATACATGAAGCAAGAGATGCCATGTCCTGAGGAACCAGAGGTGTTTTTTTTTTTTGGGAAAGGATGTATCAAAGTGAATATCAGGGGATCCCAGATTAAATTTTCCTTTGCCGAGTGCTATGGAATAATCTGGACTTGTTTGCATTCTAAACATTCAACCATCCTTTAATACGTTATCATAATACAAATGAATAGGCTTCAACCTCTTTGTATGGAAAAAAGCTACACTAAAGACATCAGTTTGCATCAACAAGGTTTCTCAAGGACCTTGCAATTCGAGGTTATAAACAACTCTGTGAGTACTCAACTGCTTGAGTACTCAGACAAGCAAAGCAGTTAGAAAAGAAAACCAAGAAAGAAATGCAATAGCAGTTGGTAAGAGGAAGGCTAAATAACAACACAAATCATTATGTTAAGTTCTTTGATAGTAAGTTTCCATATTTCAGGTCTTATATTTTTATAAACTCAAGTAATCCACTCACTCTGTTTCTTATTACATTATTCTATATTGTGTAACCATTTATCAAGAAATTATTTACAATTTATTTTCTGGACACAATCAGTATTAATAACTTTTAATATCCATTGACTTTCATCATAAAAGACATGATAGCTGCCCAGATATATAGAGATACATCTTATATAAGAAATGAAAACTGTTGCTGTCTGAATTTCTACTCAAATTCTAAATTTGAATGTTTATTCAGTTACTGAATTAATGAAAATTTCTACTCAAATTCTAAATTTGAATGTTTATTCAGTTACTGAATTAATGAAGATTTATTCATGACGACTCACATTTCCTAAAATTTTTGAAGGTGTAATGCTTCTAAATTTCATTTTGATTGCATTTGTTGCATTGTAATTTTACTCCAACAAGTCAAAATTTGTTTTTTATATACAGTTAATGGCTTATGACTTACCAATGTAAACGGGTGGTTGGTTGCCTGTCTCTAGAGAAGTCTAATCTTATCTAATGAGCAACACAAAACATTGAGATTCAGGAACAATAAAGCTTTATGAGGAGAAGAGAGGAAAGTGGAATAAAATCCACTCATTCATATAAAAATTTGCTTCTTTTCATGACTGAGTTGGCTAGACTTGACCTGGGCTGTTGAATAAGACAACTGCCTAGCATTGATAGAGATTCAGACAGTGGAGACTTCCAACAAAGATCTGTACAGCTTTTTCTCCAGCAGGTCAATCACATATTCTTTTCCACATCATCTCTGCCTTTTGTTGTCCTGTTAAGGTTACTAAGACAAATGTGACTTGCTACATGGCAGCTAACTGTTCACTTTCTTATATCCAGTTGCTGTTTTCCAGTCCCTGTCTGATCTTGATGAATTGCTTTCCAATTCCATGCATCATTGGATGACCTAAAGATGCCCTGCTACTGACCCCATTATCCTATTTCCAAGAAGGAAAATATATTTTCAGATTTCACTTGCCTATTACTTTAACTATCACTAGTACAAGTCTGCTTCCTTTCTCTCAGAGTTCATGAAAAGTTAAAATGGAGTTGCTTTAGCCAGACTTTAGCCAGAGTTTAAAAGAAAACTAAAGTTTTGTTCTGTGTTCTACTTTGATTTTTCCTAAGTGTTTTTGTTTCTTAATGTTTATTGTCTGTACTATAATTGATGGAATATTGATTTCAAATAAAAAAGTGTTTTTTTTTATAAATGGCCTTAAATAAACAATAAAAAGATGAGAGCCACTCTGCTTTGGAGCTCCTGTGAAGAGTCAGTGTCTCTCAGCTGTTTTTCCATACTTCTTCCCATCCTGGAGCCAGTGAAAATCATGCTGCCCTAAATCTTACTTCTCACACAATGAAAACTTAGTAGTCTTACAGGATGTGATGCTATCTAGATACAGCATCTATAACAAATATCTAAGGACCATGATTTGATGGTGCCCTCAGCTAAATTGTTGCCATGCTTTACATCATCCAACATGTGAAAAATCTTTTCCAACAAGCACATTATTGTTGAATCATATACCACATTATTTTCCAATCCTACCATTAACAGTTTAACCTTTTACCCAAAAAAAGTATTCATGACTTCTGGGCCAGTTATTTCATGTATCAATCATGTATGCATACATGTATGTATGTATGTGTATGTATGTATGTATGTATGGCAGGCATCTGGAAGAGACTCTGATATTCAAAGCTGACCTGTTTAATTTAAAAAGCTGCCATTTTTAAAGTATTAGCTAGGTGTTAGTCAAATATTTAATAATTTGATAATAACTTGTCTTTTATTTTCAGCCAAAAATGTTTTACCTGAAATTTTTAATTGGGATTATGCCAGAGAATAAGTTTATCATGTAAATACATTTCAAAATTTAGTTCACAACATCATCCAAATATGCTTTGAAGTTTTTAATGCAGGAAGTACAATAGAAATACATTTAAGTTAAGCCAAATACTTGCCATGATGTCATTTTTATTAGAAAATTTTAAATCAGTTATAAATTCTTCCTTATATTTATTTGTATACTGTCATCAGATTCTGGGATTCATATGTTTGTTTTCCTCATCTGTCACTAGTTGTTTAATAAGATGAAAAGGAATGTCCTGAGGCTAAAGTATATAATTTATTAGTCATTATTTATCTAGCATTTAATCTATTTTGTTTTAATAATTTATACCACTATGGAGGTTCTGTGAAGCCATCCTAAATACTAGATAACTGGTTCTTTATTTCATCAAAGGATATTTGGGAAGTACAGGTCAATGACTTATATGATATAAAAATGTGTAGTAGTAGTAAATGTGTGTAGTAGTAAATTGATTCATTTCAATTCAGTTTGAAATCGAGCTCTTCTTATTGCTTAGAGAGGTGGTATTCTAACTCTTATGTTGCTATTCTATAGAGTTTTGTGGATTTCCTTTCCTTTTTTTAATGAACACAAGTGCGGGATTTGTATTTGGTGTGTCCAGCATGATAACATGTTTAAATGTGTTTAATGAGAAATTAATGCAGAATGTATGAGTAACAAGACATAACTCTAAATAGTTTCTTTTTGGTTTGTTAATGTGATCAATTTATATAGCCACAAAAATCAATGTGGCAATCAAAGAAAAAAAAAAGAAATAGCAACATTAATTATAATGAAACATATTGTGTGCTAGAAGCAAAATCAAGCAATCAAAAACAACCAGAAGCTCTACCATTAGAAAAACATATGCATGAATTAAATTGTTGTAACTGGAGAGGCAAAATGAAGTCTCAGATCTCTACTTCTCCAAGACCACCAGCTTCTGAAAAAGAATCTGCAAGCTTCAAGAATACCTAAAGATGCATTTGATTCTAGTGCGAAAGTGGAAATAGTTAGGCTGATTCTATGAACTAAGCTTAATTTCACAGTTTTAAGCATCCAAGCTAAAACTCATTTCTGCTGAATTTAAATGACACTACATCAAAACATGGGTATGTTTAAAATATTTTTAAAATAATCCTGACTTACTCGGACCTATATAATAATTTAATAATTTATTACATTATTTACAAATTTACAAAATAACAGGCATAAGAATATCTAACCAGCTAATAAAAAAGAAACCAATTACAAATACAATAAAAAATATTGAATATGTGTACAAATTTCGTACTGAAATGAAAACAATATTGGCACACTAAGTCAAGATACTAATAAGTCAAGATAGGTTATTAAAGATATTAATGCAAAGGAAGGATAATATGAGAAAAAGACATCTTATAAGTAGTTGGTGTGAAATAGCTCCATTTTTACAAAATAATTGGGTTTGAACTGATGTGCCTTTCCAAGATTGGAATCTGCAAGCATATTTTTTTCAGTTGCATCCCTAAATGTAAATGCACTAATCCAATTTATAGATTATCTTGCAGCTGTAACCCATTCTTTTCCAAGAAAGACTACAGTTCATGACCTACATAAAAGTGATGTTGAAGATATTAAAAGAGCACGAAGGAGGGTTTAAAAAAAAGGAAACTTGTCAATTGTCATATATCAAGGGGGGAAAAAACCCTAAACTATAGTGAAGTCAAAGCATTTTATTCCACCATTGGAATAAAAGTGCTTGAATAGATTTCATGGTCAGGACAGAACTTTAAAGAGAATTAATAAGATTATAACTTTCCTATATCTCTCTTGACAGAATTCATTTATCAGGACATCCAAGCAAATTTCAGTGCCAAGTGTTAGACTTGATTTCTCCCCCAAAAAGGTTATGGCAGTCTGTTGCTGATTGTCGTTCCATTCCCATTTGAAACAACAGCATTTCCAAGTTTTAATTTTCTATGACATAATATTAAGTTACAGTGTACTGGCACTATAGCTATGCTGAGGGAAGGTTTAGTTTATTTTCTGTTTCCAAAACCAGAGAACTAACTCATGGAACAGGTTTGTTTTTGTTTTTGTTAGTCTTGTCATGTATTATCAAAGACAAGAAACCTCCACTTGGTTTTCAGTGATTGCTCTTCTCCTTTAGATTACTTTGAAATCTACATAAAACTTGATTTTGGCATAGGATTGTGCTGTAGTTCACATATACATTTGTGAAGCGCCTATTCAGTTATGTAAACAGCTTCTCAGCCGTTTCTGGAGCAGTTGTAAAATAATTATTATATGGCAAAATAACCCCCTCCCCCTTTTTTTTTTTTGCATGATTGCTAACCTATCCATGCATAATAATGCTAAGAAATTCACAAATTGTTTCTTTTAAAAAAAAAAAAAAGCATTCATGATTAATGTTGACTAATGTCAGTTCTATTTAATAGTCATGGCAGTTGCTCTCCAGGCAATGTTGTAGTTTGTCCTTGTGATTAATGTGGCAACATTAAATTTTGAAAAGCCTGCCTTAATTTTGATAGTCAGGGTTATCTCCTATTGAGGAACTGCTTTAAATGTTAATATGTTAAGGATGTACGCACAGGGTTATATAGATACCTATGTGAAAACTTTGCAAAAGTAAATGTTAGAGAATAATAATATTTGCTCTAATTAATTGGGAATGGGACTGTGACATTTTGGGGTATCTCAAATGTATTAACTAGGGGGAAAGACAGGTAGTCTTTTGAAATGGCAATATAATTTGCAATGCGTAACATTAGGAATAGGTCTAAAATCAAAAAGTCTAGTGGAATAATTAGCTGTGAATGGAGGCTGCTGGTAAACATAAAATATTCTAAACCTCAGGATTCTGTGCTTTGAAAATAATCCTCCTATATGATGCTGCCTGATTTTATTTACCATGTATCTACAGAAATAATGCTCTCATATTGGTTTTCAAAGAAAATGAAAGCTGTATTTCTGACTTTTATTATCCTCCACAGATATCATTAGCTATTCCTGAACTAATGGTGTTTTTAACTCTGTCCATGTGGCTAGTTTCCTAGATACACAGTGCTTGAAGTCAAGTTTTTGAACATTTTCAATGGTTTTCTTCCATGTTTTCTTTTTCTTCTGTGTCTTTTTAACAAACAAACAAAAACTTCAAGCAATGAAGATTTTAGATTTTAGGCAGTGAAGTCCCCTTCCCTCCATCCTCTGTTTATTGCACTTTCAGAATTAAAAGATCTATCTCATATACACTTTCCATACATACATATGCACACATGGAATTGGAATAGGGAATTTATGGTGTGATTATCAGTAATGCATTTAGACTGACATGCAGCAGTTCTTGGTTGAGAATATGTTCTGAATGCTGATAATGCTTGTTTGTTTCTCTTCTGATAAGTGTCCTCTATAGATCACTCTTTTAATAGCATATTGATGTAAATAGCTCCCAAAACTGCCCCCCCCCCCAACTAATTATTAAGGTTAATAAACTTTTTCTTTATGTTCACCAATGATGTTGAACGATAGTGAACCCTATAAAAGTTAAGGGTTTTTTATGTGTTTCTGCTCTGGGTCTTAGCAGATGACTGTGTCTCTAACAAAATGTGGAAGAAGACAAGCAAACCAAAACCAGCAGCTTTTAGAGTTAGTAGTTCGTTTGCTCACATTTTTTTTTCATTGAGTCTGTCTGAAAAGTAGGTGTTTTAACATACAACCATCACTTAACATGTGTATTTATTTTAGCATGATGATGTTGTGTTGTCATCTGCCACGCTGACACAGCATGTTATTTCATCCATATTTGCTTTTGTTACTGTACAAGGCATTTAAAATGGCTTAGCAAAGAAATGAATTCTTGTCATAAAGGTTTACTCTCTGACTTTAAAACTTTTCTTTTGAACAATTCTCTCTGTTGGTTGGTCCAAAATTCAGTCTGATAGTATTTGAGCATTCAAAAAAGAAAGAGAGAGAAAAAGAAAGAGAGAGAGCTAATGTCAAGAATTTAAAAGTATGTTACCTTACCTTTGTTGATCTGTGCTAAGCATGTTTTAATTGATACATTTTCTACACATGTGTATTGACAAGCTGAATCATTGTTATGCTGCTTCTCTCTGTTTGCATGATATGATTTTATGTTATATTTTTTCCACTCACCAGATGTTTCCAACATTTTGCTTCCCACCACTGTCATCCCCTCCCTTACCACTGCAACAGTCACAGCCACTGTAGCCTTAACAGGCATAGGCACAGTCACATCGGCAACAGCTATCAACACCCGAGGTACAGTATACTTCTTTGTTATGGCCAGAAAATCACAGTATAAATAGGCTCTCACAGGGCTAGAAGCCTTAAAAGAATGATCAAAATGCTAAAGGAAAAATGACATTTCTGTGCACATTTTAGTTTTGATAAGTAAGAAGTCCAGTTTGGTTGTCTGCAATTAACATAGCTGTGAATGATTCAACAGCATTTTCTCTAATGACATTTATGAATGTGGGTGGGTGTTTTAACTGCTTTCCTAAGTAATTGCTTCCTTAAAGATTATCATATTAAACTTGTGTTAGAAGCAAACCTACTTAATTTTAAATTAACATTATCTCTTAAGAGGATATGTGTTCTGTGGCTAATATATTGTCTTTGTACAAAAGATTTGTATTTAACCATATATTTATTTAGAACTGTTTAATTAATGATTTTAGTGTAATTTCTTAATAATTCTGTTTAGTGAACAAAATGATAGGACTTTCTAATTTCTTATAGTGACTTTGTTTAATTTCTCACCTTCAGTGGAGGATTTACTTTACATTTTGGAAGTCTAATGCATCTTTTATTAGAAAATTGTTGGAAAGTAAATATACTGTATAAAAGAAATCTGACACGTTCCCAATTTCCCCCATTTACTGTACCTCCAACCTATGTTGTTATATACATTTAAGTTCTAAATATACTTTACAATCTTACAGCTGAATTCATGATTTCAGCTAAGTAAGTTGAATGAAAACAAAAATTTCATTAGAAGTACAGATAGTCCTTGATATGCAACAGTTCATTTAGTGGCCATTTGAAGTTATAACGGCATTGAAAAAGTGACTTATGACCATTTTTTGTACTTATGACCATTGCAGCATCTCCAGGGACATGTGATCAAAATTCAGATGCATGGCAATTGATTCATATTTATGATGGTTACTGTGTATCCTCCTGACAAGCATAATCAATGGGAAAGCCAGATTCACAGATTCAATTGTGTTATAAACTTAGCAACTGAAGTAATTCATTTAACAACTGTGCACAAGAACGATTATAAAATGGGGCAAAATTCACTTAACCAACGATATCACTTAGCAACAGAAATTGCGGGGTCAGTTGTAGTTGCAAATCACGGGTGTCAAACTGATGGCCTATGGGCCAGATGTATCACTTGCAGGTCACATCCACCCCAGCTCTGCAAAGGGAAAAAAACATCATGAAACGTCACATGATAACAACCTGATGCCGCAACTTTGACACCCGTGTTGTAAGTTGAGAACTATCTGTCCTCATTTCATTATGACACTAGAATGACACTGAAATGGCCTTTGATACCAAGGACTGTTAGAAAGGGCAAAATCAAAAATTTGGTAAAGATATCCGTGAAAGAAGAGCATAGCACTATATGCCATTTTGTAATCTGATCTGCTCTGCAGGTTCCCCGGTTCTCAAGAAATCATTTTCAGGGGCTTTGTACTTTTCAGGAAGGCAAAGAACAGTATGTTTTGGGCAGCTCTTTTCCCTGGGCAGGCATCTGAATGTCTGACTGAGCATTACAATTGAGTTTAAGAGATTATAGATGTAGGTTTAACAGTGTGTTTTCAGATTGAACAGCACTAGTTTCTTTAAAAAGAGAATCTCAACCTTTTTGGAATGTCTTCAAAAACATTTAGAATGTCTTTATACAGTCATATTCACCTAAATCAACTTAAACTTAATTATCTATCTTTTTAAAAAAAATCATTTAATTGTTATAATTTATCATTTGGATCATTCTATAATAGACACACCGTATTGAAGCCCTGCTTATCTTCTATCTCAGGATCTCTGAAATTCTTCTCTTTAAATATGCTTAAAACAATAGTTTCAAGCGGGAATGGAGAAAATGCAACCAAATAATGTACCATTTCCTAGAATATGTAATGAGAACTCCATCTTAACTATTAGGTTATTACATACCAAATTGATTTCCTATGACCATGGGGCATATACTATTGGCTATACTATATTCCGCGAGAAATAACATTTTTAATTGACTGTAAATATATTTATTCCAAACATATTTTTACCTGCAGAAAATAACTTTAAAAAACTTTAAATCTATTTTTATCAGTAGCATGCTATTTCACAGAAGGTCTTGTATTACTTTTTAATCAGAGATATATTTTCACTTTTGTTCCTTCTATGTATTAAGTGGTTTTTATGACCTTCTGAATCACCATTGTGATGATGTTACCTAATTGGGTAATGAAACATCTGCAAGCAATCAACCAACTTCAGAGAGCTCCACAATGTAACCCTAAACTAAACATATTCTTTTAAAATATATTATTTTCTATTTAAATCATCAACTGACTCCATAATACTAAATATAGTTCTGTTTAGGAAAAATGTTGTTTTATACTTTCTATCTTTGAAAATTAACCATATAAACAAAGGCATGCCGTCCCTTTAGAGGGGGGCAGGTGGAGGGGAGAAGCGAGGTGCGCCTCTTACCTTTCCAGGTCCGTTGCGTTCCTCACCCTTTTGTCCAGTGAATCCCCTTGTAAAAAAAACCTTGTGAGTTCAACTCATGAAGTTTTTTTTACAAGGGATTCACTGGATGAAAGGGCAAGAAACGCAATGGACCCGGAAAGGTAAGAGATGCACCTCGCTTCTTCCCCCCCATCTGCCACCCCCCTCTCAAGGGATGGCGGGGAAGGGAACACGGCGCGCTGCCTTTACCATTGGGGCGAGGTGAGCGGTGTTGGACCGCAAGGTGCGACTCTTACCTTTCCAGGTCCGTTGCATTCCTCGTCCTTTCGCCCATTAATAAGCCCAAAATAATTATATATAATTATATTATATAATATATTATATAATATTATATATTATATTATATAAAATTATAGTATCTATATAAAATTATATATATATTATATAGATACTATAATTTTAATACATGTTAATTTAATTCATACATTTGTTATGATCACTATGACATTCTATGAAATTCCATATGGCTTTTAAATTCCAAAAACAATAAAAAACAATTAAGAAGTCCAAAATAAATAACCAAAATAATAAACACAAGGTCCCATAAATTCATCAATAAATACATTTATCCCAGTCTTTGGAATAGAGCCAGATTTTAAGGAGCAAGGACATTCATATCTAGAGAGGCAACAAAAAAGCACAATAAAGGGACCTAGACTCAGCCACCCTTGAAACATATTGGAGAGGCAGAGCCATGTAGATTACATTATAATACTCACAATACATAATTGTGAGGTAACTGGGGTATGAATAATTGTTTGATCAGCATTCTTTTTCAAGGAAAGGGTAAAATTGTCACAAAGACCTTTGCATCTATTTTTTTTTTAACTTGGAACTGCAAGTCCCGAAGGATACTTAAGTTGTGTACCACGCTTCAATAAGGAATAAGGAAGACCATCCAAGATCAATGAAGAAAACCTTAATAATTCAAACAGCCATCTCCACCAAGTCTTGTGATGATTGAGCCAAAATCTATTCCTCCCCATCCAAACCGATCCATTGGTACTACGTCAATACATTGACAACTTTATCAGCAAACCTCAGGTAACTGGCAAACGTTCCTCCCTCAACAAAAGGATACACAGCTAGCCATTCAGTGCAACTGTCCCTGCACTCAGAAAAAGAGGAAGAGAATATTCATTTATTCTATCCATGCAAATGAACATTGTTCGTGTTAAGTGCAGATTTAATCAATTATGAAAAGATTCTCATTGTTCTTACTAAAATCCTACATTTGTTTCTTTGTTTTTTACAATTCATATTACAGCATTCCTCTGTACAGGCCACCAGATAGTGCATGACATCTCAGAACATTTGAAACACATAATTGGCTTTTAAGATTATAGTAGTATCTTATTTACTGCTGAACCTGTATTTCCAATGAATAAAATATTTGAAATCTCTTGTTCTTGGTTTATTTTAAAACATCTGATTACAATATTTTGGGTATCTTGCAAACTAAAGATAAGTGAATCATGTATTGTCATCAGTGCTGTCTCTGTCACAATACTAGTTATTCTGCCAAATATTTTATGAGAGCATTTAAAGACTTTAAGGGCTTTTGGCTACATAACAAATTTTCTAATTGTTAAATGTAACTAAGGGCTCAGCCTTATTTCCTGTTTTTCCCAGAGCAAAGATGCCCCAATAACCTTTTATTGAAGGCATAAATAGACAATATCCTCCACACATCTTTTCTTGTTCCACTTCAGTTCGGGAACATGAGATATCTGTAATGCTATCTTTAAGCAGTGCTTCATTTAATTATAAGCAGTCCATCTGCTATTAGCTAATGTAGGCTATTGTGAGCATTCAGGTCACTTAGGACTGTTCTTCATGGTAATTTTGTCTTGAACTGCTGATTTTCCTTTTATGGAGGAATTCCTACATCAAGGTGGTGACATTTTTTTTTTCTAATGTAATGCCATTCTGAGTATTTTGTGGTTTAGTGTTATGTCTGATGCTATGTCCACTTCCTTCCAGCATTCTTTTCCATATTCAATTGAATTGAGATATTGGAGTGAAATTTGGAAGAGTTAATGGCGGTTATCTTTCTAACCCAGGTAACAGCAACGACACCAGAATTGTCTACCCTCATGTTATAAGACTGGTAAAGCTCTGACCAAATACAGCCCATTTAACAATATGGTGAACTGGAAGTTGGCCCTGTAAATCAGGGGTATCAAACTCAAGGGCGTGGGCTGAATCTGCCATGTGGGGTGTTTAGATTTGGCCTGTGGGGCCGACCTGGAAACAGCTAAGGACAGTGTCTCTGCTAGTGAAAACAGAGATTGGGAAAACCGCTTGGGACCATCCGGAGCTCCGTTTTCAATTGTGTTGGCCTCCTGCAGCTTTCTGTCAGCAAAAACAGTTTGAGGCTGTGCACAGCCCTCCCAAGCACTGTTTTTTTTTTTCTGGCATAGGGCTGAGGAGACCGCCATGGCCAAAACAGACACCAAGCTGGACATGCCCACCCTGGGCATGGACCTCCGGCCGCCTGAAGTCAAATACAACCCTGATGCAGCCCTCAATGAAATCGAGTTTGACACCCCTGCTGTAAATCATTCCATGCCACTCTTTTGTCCTACAGGCCCATTAGTGGATTTAATTTGGGATGGAGTATAATAGAAGACTGATAGAAAGGTGGTGTTTCCATCATATGACATTCAGGAAAGTGGTAACTGTGCATTCAGGAATGGCCCTGACATGGTAGGATCACCTCCTGAAAGAAGAGGGGAAGGGGTCTGTCCAGAGGGAATGCTTCATTAAGTGGGTCAAAGTAAAAATTGCAAATTTAGTCAGTATTCTTACGACCAAGCTTAAATTAGTGGAAGAAAACAGAGACATGCAGTTCTTTATTTCCAGGCACAATAAAATGACATTCTTTCAAAAGAACCAAATAAGTTGAGGTGCTGACCATATGAAGAAAATCTGGTTCTAACACTCAATTTGTCAAAATGAAGAAGAAACAGAAATAACCCAGCAAATTTTAGTAATGTATTTGAACTATTGCTAAATATATTAAAATATTTCACTACTTATAATGATGACTAGAACTGTTCACTTTTGCAAGGCTATCGGGGCAGTTCTGATCCTATCTTGTTTTCCTACTGCGGTTGCAGTTGCAAATTAGTGAACAATATTGTTTCAGGGATGTTTGTTTGTTTGGTGACTTTGTGTCATTGTTGACTCCTGGCAACTGCCTGGATAAGTCCCTGCAGTTTTCTTGGTAAGATTTCGGATGTAGTTTGCCTTCCAAAGGCTGTGAGAGTGATTGACTCAAGTCACCCTGCTGGCTTTATTATTTAAGGCAGGATTGGAACTCACAGTCTCTTGGTTTCTAGCCTAGTGGCTTAATCACCAACATCAAAGTGTCTTTCTTCAGTTTATTTATGTGCTTACATATATTCGACCCAAACAAGCCATATTTGTTATGTTGAAAATAATGTGGACAGAAGTCAAAACCAACAACTCTGTAACATAATCACTGATGCAAGCCATTTCTTATACGTATTTTCTCTTTTTTTTTTTTTGAACTATCAAAATCAGTAACAGTAAAAAAGAAAACTAGAAACTTTGCCTACATACCCAAGGTCTGAGAAACCTTGCATTTTTTAAAAGGAAATAAAGTTTTCATGTCATCTAAATATTTGTGATGACTTTCAATGTTATTTCAAAAAAGTGAAATGTTTTCTTCATGTAAGTTCCTAAGATGTAATTGACTGGACTCCAACAGCTTGCTAGTTAACTTTTATTATATTTATTATATTCCCCCTTAACAGCAGTATTTTTTTTACTGTTGCAAAAATTATTACAGCTTGTGACTATGGATGTTGCAGCCAAAGAAATGAAAACTACCTACCATATTTTTTGGAGTATAAGGCGCACCAAGGTTTGAAGAGGCAATTTAAAAAAAAAAAGTAGGGAGGGAAAAAGAAAGAGAGATTAGGTCGGTAGAGATAAAGAGAGAGTAGGTAGGTAGGTGGATAGAGGGAGAGAGAGAGAGAGAGAGAGAGAGAGAGAGAGAGAGAGAGAGAGAGAGAGAAATATAGTAGGTAGGTAGGGAGAGACGGTAGATAGATAGATAGAAGGAGAGAGAGAGAAATACAGTAGGTAGGGAGGGAGAGAGAGAGAGAATAGGTAGGCAGGTAGGTAGAGGGAGAGAGAGAGAGAAATCTAGTAGATAGGGGGAGAGAGAGTAGATATGTAGGTAGATAGAGATGGGAAGAGAGAGAGAGAGAGAAATACAGGTAGGTAGGAAGAGAAAGATAGTAGGTAGGTAGATGTTTCCAGGTGTATTTATCCATGTGCTGGAGAAGAAAATTGCTGACAATCTGCAGCACCTAAGACTTTGTTTCTGCTGGCACAGCACTTGATCAATCTAATTTTCATCAATCACTTTAAGTAAAGAGCTTTCCGAAAGGGGGAAAAAGTTTTTGCACTCTGCAAACCTCCCTAATACGGCCCATTTTTTTAAAGGCATGAATAGCCTTGGGAGGGGGCTTGCAGAGTGCTCCTGTGGGGAGGGGCAAAAACAAGCAAAAAATGGCCCATTTTCCCCAAAACAGGCCTTTTTTGTCAAAAGAATTATTTGCATAGCCTTATGGAGGCTTATAAAGTGCTGCTCGGTGCTGGGGGGGCAAAATTGAGCAAACAACGGCCCGTTTTTTGCTCATTTCTGCCCTCCCCAGCCCCCAGGAGCTCTCTGAAAGCCTCCATAAGGCTCTGCACGGCCATTTTGGTGAAGGGGGCAGAGCTTCTGGAGGCAAAAAATGCTGTATTTGATGTATAAGGCGCACCCAGATTTTAAGCCTCTTTTTTGAGGAAAAAGGGTGCATCTTATACTCCAAAAAATGTGGTATATAAATTATTTCATGTTAGGGCTAGGTAGGTACAGTGATGACTCATATAAGTCTCTTTTTTGTTGCCTAATAATAATCTAACTTTGAAGTTAGATGATATTCTCTCTATAATAATATGAAAAATATTAATTATTTGAAGAATGTTTAAAAGTTCTGAAAAGAGTACCTCAAAAAATTGTGATGTGTGTTAGTAATCAACTACACAAATAAGTGATACGTATAAAATACTTTGAAGGCAAACTTGGAAAAGAAAACAGAAGTTTCTAAACTTACTTCTTTGTTCTTGGAAACTGATATAGAATTCCTGGTTGCATTCTGAAAAACAGATAATAGGGATTAGCTATTAGTAATGTCATTATTAATTTTTTAAAAAAACACGGATTTGTCCAAATATTTTGGTGAATATTGGACTGCGGAAGCAAGAGACAGGAAGGGGAAATGAGAAAGATTTTTTTTTCGTTAATATGAACTGTGAAATCTTGCATATCCTTTTCCTACAGAACAGCAGACATTCTAGCTTTCCAATAGTTTCAGTCCAAATAAATAGTTTATAAGCGTGTTTCCCTGAAAATAAGAGAGGGTCTTATTTTCTTTTGACCCCCCCGATATAAGCACTTGGCCTTATTTTTGGGGAGGAGGTGTTATTATTTTTGAGGTGCAGGAGGTGTCGAGCATGGTCACCTCATGGCTGCTGTTGTGTTGCAATATTTTCGGGCTTCTTTTTGAGGGAGGGCTTATTTTAGCGCATACACTCAAAAGCCCAATTGGGCTTTTTTATCTGGGCAGGTCTTATTTTCAGGGAAACAGGGAAGAATTACATCTGTTTTCATCTCCCAAGTTTTGTGCTTGGGATAGTGCTATAGTGCTACATATTCTGTTTATGAAGGAAGTTTCCTGAATAACCAAACTGGACAAAGCAGGTACCCTTTTTGGTAAATCTTGTCACAAAAGCTATGTCTGAAGGGAAAGGAAAATTTTAGATTTTGTCCGCAAGTAAATTCCTGTGATATTTGTCAAGATTTGTGGATGCTTAAATCAGTGCAGCTAAGCTTTGCAGTTTCTATACGCTGACCTCTGCTTGTCATAATAACTCCAGTAAAGAGCTTGGCAATAACATAAGTGAAATACTCAAGGAATTGCCAAGCTTTGATTTTTCTCTGGCCACTTTAATGGGTCCCAAAGGCCACAGACACTTTAAAGCTCTTAAGTCTCCTGTAAATTGCATGTGGGTTCCATGTCAGAACAGTTGGGAATTCAGGAACAATAAAGATTGCTTGAAGCTATATAAATTGAGTATTTGTCTAAGCTTTTTTACTATGTTAGAAATAAATAAATCATAAAGTATCCCTATTTCAATGTTTGTTATGTGTGTCCCTGTTAGCATGATAATATTATTTACTAATTTTTGAAGTAGTTCTACATTTTTGGGATATAAAAGGTATCTCTGAAAGTTACTTTCAATTGCCAAATTTTATTTTATTTTTTCTACTGGGCAAAGATTTTTTTAAAGGATAATTGAAAGTGGGGCAAAATCAACCTGACATTCTCCATGTTATTCAGTTTTACAGAGAATACACAGACAAACATACATTATAAGGCTTTTAGAAGTGGAATTAATTTATTTCATCACTTAGCAAAATTCTCATTTTATAGAAATAAAATAAGTTATTTAACACATTTTCATTTTGAAAATGTATTTTAATTTTTTTATGAAGAATAGTCATGGCTAGATGTTTTGCTATGCAGTGTGTGTGTGTGAGAGTGTGAGTGTATACATACATACATACATATATATAAAGTTCCCCTCACTCATAGATGTTAGTCGTTCCCAACTCTAGGAGGTAGTGCTCATCTCCATTTCAAAGCCAAAGGGCCAGCGCTCTCTGAAGACATCTCCATGATCATGTGGCTGGCATAACTAAACGCCAGAGGTGCACAAAACACTGTTACCTTCCCACCAAAGGTGGTTCCTATTTTTCTACTTGCATTTTTACATGCTTTTGAACTGCAAGGTTGACAGAAGCTGGGACAAGTAACAGGAGCTCACTCCATTACACAGTGCTAGGGATTCGAACCACCAAACTGCTGACCTTTCTGATCGAAAAGCTCAGCGTCTTAGCCATGAGCCACCACATTCCTCACACACGTGTGTGTATGTGTGTGTGTATGTATTTGTATATGTACATGTGTGTAAGTGTGTGTGTGTGTATTCTGCTTTATTCTGCATAATCCATAGATTTGCTTTTATAGTACCTGGCCAATTGGGTAGAAACCATTCCACGGAACAAATGTATTTGAGTAAAACACAACTCTGTTCTATCATTTGAATTCAGGTAGCCTAACTGAAGCCCTATTTCATACAACGGTATTGTGAACATTATATTATATAATAATGGAAAGAATATGAATATTTTTAGAAAATTGAGTAGAAATAGTAGCACAAGGTGCATTTTCACATTGTATTTGAAGAGCACCTAGTACATGTAAAACCTGAATGCTGGATAACAAGAAAAGAAGGCCATACAATAAGCACATTGCCTTCCTTTTTAGTAATATTGATTTTTTTACATTTCTCAAGTAATGATCCATAGTGAGAAGAAATTAGCTGGTGGTACACTTCTAAGTTTGAATACTAGTTAACTAGGGATTTAAAACAGCTGTTTATGACCACATTCAAGTAATTTATTATTCATTTATTTGTGCTTTGGTTCAGCTGTCATGCTTATAATATGCCTGTAAAAAAAAAAAAAGGAAGGAAGGAATTTGTTTTTAATTTGAGGTAGTTTGGTATGTTTGCTTCCATCACTCAAACATGCATTATTTCACTTTTTTACATAAAATACTCATACGTTAGGCAATTCCAAATGCCAGGTGACCATTAATGTTTGTAATGGAAAATCAATTATGTGAAGGGAAATTATGAAAAGAATAATACCAACTGCTAAAGACTAGTTTCATTTTATATTATTTTTTTAATATATGAACATAACTGTCTTCATGAAAGCACAAGATGCTGGATTTACACTGAAGTTCAACCATCTTTCTCACCATCATGTTTGATATTAAAACTCTTTAAAACATGATGTTTATAAAAGGACACATTTTTATAAATGACATTAAAACTAGTTACAACCTTGCACAATTGTAATGTATAATCCTGAATAAGATTACAACTGGAATCTGTCAAATATGATTATACAATCCCTATAACCACTTTCCATCAACATAGGAAAGTCAGAAAGGAAAGAATTGTGTACATTCTTCAACTAAACTAAAAATAACAAATCAGCTAAGTTTCAGTTCTACGGTCATGCTATGTTATTGGAAATAAAATATATATTTTCCTATTTTAACATCATAATTAGAAATGTATATTCTGATAAATCAATAAAAATCTGATTTGCTGATCATCATGCCTGAAAATCTGGAAATATTATAGACTGCCCAAAAATTTAAATAGAGCATGATGGCAGTGGATCTTTCAGTTCTGATATTCCAGTCTGATTATTTGAATGTTGAAGAGAATTCATTTTGAGGAAAAGAGCATCAGGAGAATTGTTACATATATTACTCTTGATTAACATTCCATTGCATTTTTAAAAGCAATTAATAAAAAATAAAAAGAATGCTTTTCAGCATTACTGAACATGCTCACGAAAAGCCATTATTTTTAGAATAACTGTATTGAAAATATCTGCATACTGTAAGTATACATTCTCTCTTTCAGAGTAACAAATAAAGAATTAATTTTAGAAATAACACATTCTTGTGTTTTAAAATATTACAAGCATTTTATATTATAAATACTAGAACTAAAGAAATAACTATTTTTAACATTCTGTCAACTGCATTATGTAAAAGTAAAATAAAAAGTGTTGATATCTTCATCTTATATGAATTGTTCTGAATGCTCCATATAAAATCTCAAAACCAATTCTAAAATTCTGAATATCAGCAAGAGAAAAAAAAAATTCTTAACAGCGTCTTTGTCAATATAATGTTAGTATTGACTGATCACTATAATAGATTTAAAGTTCAAAAACTATAGAAATAAGATAATATAGTGATTCAAGGTCTCCTACTCATTTAGATATATGACATTTTAAAATATTATGCTAAGTAGCTATTTCTATTGAAAGGAGTTTGGTTTTTCTGATTTACAGTAATAGTTCTGTTTATCATCACTTCACATATGCTGTATCAAAAAATCTTACTTTTCCACTATTATCAAATCTTTGAAAACTTCAAGTATTTCTGGAACTGTCTGAAAACATATTTTGATTTGAACGTTTATGGTAATTCTACTTAGAAAACTTCCAGTGGGTGATGACAAGGTCATGAGTCATTGTAGCATGGTTTTCCCATTCTAAGTAGGGTCACAATTGTTGCATAAAGCTCTCTGACCACAGCTTTTATCCACTGTTCTAGCAACAACTATGAGTTCAAAAGAACTATAACCACATCCTTCAAGGTCAGTGCCATCTTATCAAGAGACATAAATCATATTTTCTTTCAAAGCAACTGGTAGTATTAATGAAGGATTAATCATCTTCAAGATATAGGATATTATTTTTCCTCAGTTGTCCGATTAAGCCAAGAGAGGCAGAAATACAACCATATTTGACAGACAACACTTCAGACAACTCCCACTCCACATCATTGGAGTTCCCCCTCCACACACAATTCTTAAGTAAGTAAGCAACATGATGCCGGATCATTAACCTGGAGTCTACCAACTGTAGAACTAGCACATATTGGGCTGAATTACATATTAGGCAGAAGTGTTAGCCACTAAGCCACAGGCTCTCCTCCTTATCAGCTTGAGCCAGGGAAATAGGTATGTATTTGTGTTACAACCCCTGGTATGCCCAAATATGGGAGGGAGCTCACTACTCCCCCTTTCTGTCCTTCGGCTCATTACAGAAGACCATCCAGGCAGAAAACCATATTTTTTATTTTTAATGTTGCCTTTGCTATGTTTGTGTTGTATTTGTGCTGATAAATAAATAAAGGGAGACTAGTATAGATCTATTTCAAGCTATTTAGCTCTCATCAGCTAGCCATACCCTTACTGGGATTTGAACCTGGGCTGTATTACATATTAGGCAGAAGTGTTAGCCACTAAGCCACAGGCTCTCCTCCTTATCAGCTTGAGCCAGGGAAATAGGTATGTATTTGTGTTACAACCCCTGGTATGCCCAAATATGGGAGGAACTCACTACTCCCCCTTTCTGTCTATCGGCTCATTGCAGGAGACCATCCAGGCAGAAAACTATATTTTTAATGTTGCCTTTTTATATTTGTGTTGTATTTGTGCTGATAAATGGTGGCTAATACATCTGCCTAATATGTAATACAGCCCAGGTTCGAATCCCAGTAAGGGTATGACTAGCTGATGAGAGCTAAATAGCTTGAAATAGATCTATACTAGTCTCCCTTTATTTATTTATCAGCACAAATACAACAGAAATATAAAAAGGCAACATTAAAAATATGGTTTTCTGCCTGGATGGTCTCCTGCAGTGAGCCGATAGACAGAAAGGGGGAGTAGTGAGTTCCCTCCCATATTTGGGCATACCAGGGGTTGTAACACACATACATACATACATACATACATACATACATACATACATACATACATTTATTCATTTATTTATTTATTTTATTAAATTTGTTAGCCGTTCCCTCTCCACAAAGGGACTCGGGGCGGCGTACAATAAATAAAACACATATTATAAAAATTACACATTGTACACATTGTACAGAGGAGGTATAAAACACAATACAATATTATAATAACATATAAATATTAAAATAAGTTAAATTAAAACCCCAATAGAGATTATAAGTTTAATAACTTAATGTATAAGTTTATACATACATACATACATACATACATACATACATACATACATACATATATATGCCTTCAGTAATCTAGATTAGTATTTAAGAAAGAATTATTTAAATAATAAAAGGCTTGCAAATCTATAAAGTGTAGATAAATGAGGCATTAATTTGTTTTTATTTTTTATTCACAGAAAGGGGTTCAGCAAGATATATGTAAATGGGAATCATCTTAATTCTTATATCTTTGGTTTGTTCTAAAAAGCAGCAGGCATTGGATTTTCTTTTTATTGATTCCTTCTGAATATGACTATCACCCCAAACTGTGAATGATCCTATTTCAGAATGATGCAGACATATTCTTAGGGCCAATATTACCCAATATTAGCATTAAGGAAACATAATTGTCATCTCAACCTGGTTCGTTCTAAATGCGTTAGACCTTAATTCCAATAGTCTCCAACTAGCCTATACATTGCCTATGTGGACTGGGACTGGATTTCTCTTGAGGCTGAAAGCAATTTCCCTAAGCATTCCTATGGGCGGAGTATCTTTTGTCAGTCATCCCAGTCATATTTGTCCCAAAGGTGTTTTTTCAAGAAGCAACTGGACTTTTTTGTTTTTCTTTAAAGGCATTTTGCTTCTCATCCAAGATGCTTCTTCAGCTCTGACTGGATGGTGGGGAAGGATTTATACTCCTTGCACACAGTTGGTCATTTGCATTATTTTAAAGAATCGTTGAGGCCACCTGGATTGCAATCCAGGTGCTAGATCTCACATTTATAACAGTTGTAACATCCTGCAATTACATGGTTGCTATTTGCAATCTTCCCAGGTGACCTATGAAAAGCAGTCAATGGGGAAGTTGATAGAAGGTCACAAGTCTCAATCATGTAATGTCTTCCTTGGCAATCATACCATTTAATGATAATTTTTCCAGTCCCTATTGTGGTTGTACATCAAGGCCTACCTGTACATTACATTCAAACTTCAATTATTTGATGCATTTTGTAAACCAAACCAAATATGAATATGGATGTTCTTTCTCTGAGCTTGTGGGTAGGGTTAGGGTTAGAGTTTATGTTTTGTTACCAGGTTAGGTAACATTTTCAGGGGAAATTAGGAAATGAAGCATTCAGAAACCAACCAACTAGCTCAGAGAGTGAATCTCCATACTACATCCAAGGTACAGATATTTACCGCTATCACATATGCCAAGTTAAATCTTTGATACATTAATTTTCAGAATCCTAACCTTGGTTTGATCATAGCAAAGCACTTAGACTTATATACTGCTTCACAGTGCTTTTACAGCCCTCTCTAAGTGGTTTACAGAGTCAGCATATTGCCCCCAACAATCTGGGTCCTCATTTTAGTCACCTCAGAAGGATGGATGGCTGAGTCAACCTTGAGCCTGGTGAGATTCGATCTGCAAAATTGCAGGCAGCCAGCAGTCAGCAGCCAGCAGTACTGCTTTCTAAACACTGTGCCAACACGGCACATACAGTATGTCTTACTTCTTTGGAAATGATTCAGGTGCTCTTACAATAACGGAATACGCTGCAGAAAAAAGTGTCATTTCTCCGATAAAACAAGGCTAATGTCAGATTTACATAGAATTTGTAAGTGGACATTGTGCATCCTTTCTTTTACACCTTGATCAATGTTGAACAATTTTCTTTAAGTCATAACATGCATGATGGTTCTATGAATCATCATGCATGTTATGTTTCCATCATGTACTGTATTCGGCAACTAACTTTCAGTTCCTCATCTTCACAAAACCTCCCATAATTTAAATGTATTAATTTTATTGTAAAATTTGTCTGATGCATTTCTCAACATCTTCTTCAAGACCAAAAATCTATGTGTCTGTTGGCATGAATCCAAATCTCATTTTCCAAAAGTTTCTTGTTACCTTCCCTATCCTGTTGACTAAAAGTCTGCCAAGTAGCTTTTCAGGCCAGCTTAATCTCCCCTGTAGCATTTGTACTTTTTCTTGCACATATGTACCATCACATTAAGCAAATTGCACAACCACACCCTATGCTAATTTATATAATGTATATCTACAATTATATTTTTCAGTATCCTG
This sequence comes from Natrix helvetica, assembly GCF_964273705.1. NCBI lineage: Eukaryota > Metazoa > Chordata > Lepidosauria > Squamata > Natricidae > Natrix > Natrix helvetica. Next base: position 42,794,139 of record NC_138550.1, on the reverse strand, counting down.
GTATCATTTATGACTTTCTTTTTATTATTATTTTTTTTACTTAGAGAGAAGCATGTAGAATTCATTTTAATTCTACTCTTTGTCATTGCAATTATCATACAAATCTCTAAAAATGTACTTCCAGCATTCCCTCATTTCAGTTTCATTACACATCATTTCATGTTTTTTTATTGTTAATTCCATTCAGCCAGCTGGAAGCTCCTTTTCCCCTACTTCCAAAATAATTATTTATTTCCATTAGAATTGCTATCCTTTAATCTTAATTGTTCCTTGTTCTGTTTGACAACACATTGAATTTACTAAATATTATGCTTTGCATTCAGAATTGCAATATTACCACAGTATGTCATGTCCATAACCAGAAAAGGTCATCAATATTAACTTCCACCATCCATCCTGGGATTAGTCATTACACAGAAACCATTTTGGTGGCGTAAAGAATGAGTAAATTAGGTGAAAATTTTAGCCATCCCTTGTAGGGTCCAGTCGTGGCTTTAGTCATTACACAGAAAGGATTTTAGTAACATAAAGAATGAGTAAAGTAGATGAAAATGTTAGCCCATCAATTTTCTATATTAGTTGACCTTCTAAAGAAAAACTTAAGATCTGTTTTTAGCGACCAGTGCCCTATTTTATTTCAACCATGTTTTTATATATATATATATATATATATATATATATATATATATATATATATATATATATATATATATATATATATATATATATATATTTATGAAGAGAGGATTTTTATACAACCTATCAATTATGAGGTATACATGGAATGCACTAGTCTATCAGGAGACATTATTTAAATATAATGAATGTGAACTGAACTGAATTCAATGGAAAGCAAACAAACAAACAAACAAAAAAATAGTGAATGTGACTCTTTAAAAGAAATGCTAGAAGAAAAACTGTGTTTTGCCCTGGATTTACTTTAGAAATCCTGCAGTCTATTCTACCATTTCGTTCTGCTGACTTTGCAAACCTATCCTTAGTTTAAGTAATGTTATTGTGATTAGGTGACATACATATAGCTCTGCACGTATAGGATTTTCTCGCAGAGACAATTATGCTGAGAATGATTTAAATTATGGATACATGTGCTGGAGGGAAGTGTGAGCTAGAATGAACCAGTGTAATTAACAAATACATCATATAAATTCAGTGTATTTATAAATTCTGAGAATAGATTTTGATTATCTATGTAAATAATCAAAAATTATGATGGAAATGAGTTACCTAAATATGAAGCATATAAACAAAAATAGTATCAAAAACTTATACTTGAATTTGAACATATTTGAATTTCATATAAAACAAATGGTTTGGAGGTAGGTAAAAATTTGATCTAAAATGAAAAGGAATTTACATTATTAAAAAAAAAACACTGTTTATACCTGAATGCTTATGTTTTAATTACCTTGGATTAACAGAATTCCAAGATTTTGTCTATGTTAGCTGGGAATTTTAATACTAATAGTTCAATATATCTAAGAAACAAAGTTTGGGAAACATGAACTAATTGAACATGAACATGCACCTTTAGAATCTGTTCCCTAATGAAGCATGTTGAATATATGAAGAATAAAAATTAACTTAGTGGAATGACAGTTATGTTGGAGCAAATGGTATGTGATTGTTTGTGTGTATGTGTATAATCCCATGGCCACAATATTTTTAATTCTCCAGGCATAGTGCCTTCTAGATGAATGGATTTCCAGTTTTAAAAATTATTGGTGTTAATCATGCTAAATAGAGAATTCCTGAAATTTCTGCAAATAGAAAGCATTAATGATAGTGGAGCCTATGCTTTGTGAATGGTCAGTCTGATTTTAATATTGGTAACCTTCAAACTGCAGCTCAGGACACAATTGTGCTTACATACTTCAACTTGTTTTGGTAGAATTGTAATGTAGTAAAATTAAACCGCGCCGCTATTTTGTAATGTCTTGACTAATCACTTTAAGATTAGACCACATTTCACTTTCTCCTATTTAAGAAGAGAGTAATATGTCTGTATGCCTTAGTCAAGCAAGCTCAGATGTTAAGTAATTTACAGGATAACATTAGAGACTGTTATGAGTGACATATTCTAATATGCGATTGAAAATCAGCTTCCCTTTGCACATTTGATCAATTGCCAGATGGTAGCTTTTATCACATTTATTCAATCTGAAATATATATAGTAATTACATTGAACCTTTTCATTTAAACCTTGATTACTGTCTCCAGAGAAACCAGGAATGAATCTGTCAGTGACACCCTAATGTGAATGCAATCTGGTAATACTAATCCTAATACTTTTTTTCCAGTAGTATGATGAGACAGGGGCAATTGATCTTGCTGGGGGAAAAACACCGAGAGGGTAAAGAAATGGCATGAACCAATAACTAGCTTGCTTATTGTTATACATATAAAAATTATTTAGAAAACCATACTCAGTCTTGAAAAGCTCATAAACCAAATCAGCATTATTAGGAGCCATTTAGTTATTCTAATACATAGTAAGGCAGAAGGAGGGAGGGAGGATATCTAGCTGAATTCTCAGAGTACTGTCACCATTCTGTAGAAAAAACATTTTCTTCATTGCTCATACTCCAAGGAACAATCTGCTTTTCTTTTATTGGTAATTATTCTATATCCTTTTTTCTGTAAATACCAAGGTTTTGATAATTTAATATCCTTCAGAAGTTTTGGATTTAAATTTCAAGTCAATCCCAGACAGCATGGCTATGACAAGAAATTTTGGGAACTATAGTTTAACATTTATGGAAGGGACCAAGTGCCATATTTCTGGATAGATGTCTTGCTCATGATACCTACAATTTCTCATTATTTTATTTCAGTTTCATTTATTCAATTTAGTCACCACCCACATCTAACCAAATCTATTCTAATCCTCTGTTGCCACTATAATTGCTTCCTTGTCTACTTGTGAATTAGAAATAGTTTAATAAAACTTGTGAATCCACAGAGGATTGTGACAAACAGCACAGGATACAATGTATGTGCATTATATTTTAAATGATTTCCACGCATTAAAAAACAAGAGTTGAAAGCAAGATAGTTTCCACTGAGAAATAAACTTTTGAAAATCATGTAGGCACCTTTGTTTTTGTTCTGGCACAGCGAGAATGTTCTCCATATCAATCCAGCTTTTGACAGTACAGAATGAATGTATTCATCTTGGATCTATTTCTATACCTATATCATCTATAATATTTATATTATATATATCTATGTATATCTTCATCGGTATCACTCTATAAAGTCTATATTATATTTTTCTATATGTATTTATATTTGCATACTTTGGGGGAGGGGATTTTTCAAAATTCTTCAATTTTTTTGCTGTCGTATGAAAAAAGAAGCATTTTCCATTTTATGTTTCAGTTATCTGAACTTGAGGGAAAATGGTTCATTGGTAACCATTGATGTCATTTAGAAATGTACGTAAATACAGGAAACAAACTGTTTCAAATCTATTAAACATACAACTAACATTTTATGCAGATACTAATTATCAACACTGATGGGAAAAGAGATGGGGACAAATGTGATTTCTATTTGCAAGCAAATGCTTCTCCTTTTTTCCCACATAATTTCACACATATGTATTTCCTGGAGTTGCAGGCTTTTATGTGTACTTGCACTCTTACTTTTACCCAAATTACTGGTGTGTGGGTGTGTGAAAAGAACTAAATCAAAATCTATCTTTAATTCGCCCTGAAGTACATAGCAGGGAAGTACTAATTGTATAAGATAAAAGATAACCGAAAGTGCATTTACTTTTTGTAATTCGCTCAAGGGATTAGTCTTCTATTAGAAAACTGCAACAAGATAACACATTGTTCTGTACATAATACATTCCTGTATGTTTAATGGTTTGACAACAGTGATTGCATGTTAATTTGCCATATATTATTTGTAAAGCTTTTTTTTAGATGACAAAAGCCTCCATTTCAGCTCATATTTTTTGAAGGAACCATACCATAATATAAATAAATCTAAATATAAATCCCCGTGTTTTATAGTGACTATAATTGAATCCAGGTCCATTGGATGTGTTCTGAGGCTGAAGAATGAGAAAAATAATTGTGTAGTATTTCCCTCAAAAGAAGAGTTGTATAACTTTGGGGTTTTCTTTGATTCTTCATAGGCATTTTAGGTAGGCCAACACCAGTTTTCACTTTGGGATTAGCTGTAACCTTACAGAACTTGCATATTCAATTTTTTTTATTACCGGTTCTGTGGGCATGGCTTGGTGGGCCTGGCAGGGGAAGCATACTGTAAAATCTCCATTTCCACCTCAGTCCAGGGGAAGGATACTGTAAAATCCCCATTCCCTCCCAATCGGCTAGAACTCGGGAGGCAGAGAATAGATGGGGGCAGGGACCCATCAGAAGTGATATTTACCAGTTCTCCAAAATACTCAAAATTTCCACTACCAGTTCTTCAGAACTGGTCAGAACCTGCTGAATACCACCTCTGAGTACTTGCCCAGGAATGTATAGCTTCAGGGCCCTAGATATTAATAACTTCAAAATTTGATTACTGCAATTTATTCCATGGATGATCCTTAAAGATAGCACAGAAGTTGTAGCTGGTATAGTGTATATGTGTCTGTGTACATGTGTGTGTGTTTACCTTTAGTTAGATTGGATGATTTAGTATCTATTTTTAAAATATATCTCTAGCCTTTTCCAAAGTACTAATTATAGACTATAAAATCCAAACAATTTCCATTGCAAGTATTAGAAAAGACACTTTTTCCAATACCATCCAACCCATATTTTAATATGGGGATACTCTGATTCTTGTTCCACCTATCTGGTTTGTAGTATGTTGATTAGGAATAAAGTCTTCTTATTAGCAGTGTCAAATTTTCAGAGCTGTTTCAGAATAAATACACTTGTGTTCCATATTTTCTTGTTTTAAACAGCTACTTAAAACATGATTATTTATCCAAGCATTTGTGGGATTTCATCTGTGGCAGTATCAGACTTTGAAGAAAATTTTGTTTTCATACCATGTATTTAAATATATCCTATTAGTACACATATTTAATAGACATTTTACATGTATTTTAATTGCCTTTGAGAGGACAGATTACCTTATTATCTCTTGCTTTATAGGATTATTTTCTTGTTGCTTTTCTGTGTTCTATTGTAGAATCCTTCATGGATAGGACATATATAATAGTGATAATAATGACAGCAACAACTAGAACAATAAAATATAATTATACCAGCTGAATAACTGAGAGATCTTAGACACATTAATTATTTTGTAATTTGATCAAGAACTGACACCAAACATGTTGTATTAGTGAATGACTTTCTTGTGAAGCAAGAGTAGAGGAGGTATTGTTGAAATTTCAGTTCTGGAACACAAGTCCTAGAGCATGGAGCCAGGCAGCTTTTATTGGCAGCAATTTTTGTCTTGTCTTCTTGGCTCTCCTTCCTCTCGGTTGGGCTTAGTGTTCCATGTTGCCATAGCATTCTTTGATCTGTGAGAACAAGCAGCAAAAACAAATACAGGGTGAAATTAGGACATGAACAATTGGCATTGGAGCAGCCAGATGCTTATATCCGTGCTCTCTAGGGGTAACTGGGGGAGTGCCAGTTGATCCATATACAGTATATGAAATGGCAGCATGGTCATGGCAAGAACATATTATTGTATTGTAACTTATATTGTGAGCTTTAGACTGGTGAAAATAGTGACTGTGCAGAAGTCCTCTTAGCTGTATTACCTCTGGCTTCAAAAATATGATCTCTTTTGCTGCTATTTGTGACAGGAATGCCACACAGCATCTCCCATATATTCTATGGATTAGTCCAAGTTAAAAGGGTAAATAGAGGCATGCATTAACCAAATCATTACCAAAATGAAGGGGAATCTTTAAAACCCATGATGAAAAAGTTATTATGACTCTGTCTTTTCAACTTTGGATAATAGGTTTAATGTATATTGTCACATAAATCGAGTATGAAGAGAGTAAGGTTGGAGGAATCCTCCTCCCCAGACAATCCCAGAGTTATTTGCTATTTCTTCCCATCATGCTCATTCAGCTTCAACCCCCCACCCTGGGTCTTCTGATGAGACATTTGAAGGATGTTTTACTGACAAGTAATAGTCACTGCTATTGAGAACTATATTATGTTCAATAAAATAGAGGAATAGTTCTCCTTCAGCCTTTGTGGAAACAAGGAACATGAGATAAGATAGGGAGCTATAAGAAAGATGAAATTAATATGCATGTATTTCAGATTGATTGATGGGAACCAACCAATACCTTAGCCCATACAGGATTTAAGGATCTTTTTTTTTCTTTTCTTTTTTCTTTTTTCGTTTTTGCTATAATTTTGCACCAGTGAGGTTAAAACCAATTTCGTTGTATTTAAGTACAATGACAATAAAGATTATACTTAGTATACTTACTTAAAGAGAATCTTTGGTTACAGTACTCAGTATACATAGCAATTTTCAAACTAATTGCTGAAATTAATTCCATGCATGTAACCATTAGCATAATGTCAGTATATTTTAATAGTATCATTACAGAGTTGAAGTTTTGTTAAGTACAAACAAATACATTTTAACATTATACGATATGCTTTTTTCACTTCAATATACCTAGCTTTCATCTCCAACATGGCATCCTCCTGGCTGGGAATTCTGGCTCTGGAGATCCAACATATCTAAGAAATGCAAGTGTAGAAAGCTGCCTTTAAGGCTAATAGATAAAATACTTGTTGTGGTACTTTAGAACAAGGTACTCAAAAATAAATGGTCAATATGGCAAGTTTTTCACTGTAAACTAACTGATGGATTATTAACAGATATTTGAATTTGTTCCAGCATAAATCAGAAGGCTGTTTTAAATTCACAAATTGAGAATGAACCATATTCTTTAGGGCTGCATTTATATTTATCTGGTTCAATTCATGCAGATTCAGTCAACTCTGGGACTTGCTCAGCTATACTCTCCTCTTTTTTTATTTCTAGAGAAAGAGGATAGAGATGACAAAAGGAATATATAAAGAATTCCCACTGAGATTCATTCCTATAAATTATGTATTATGTAGAGTCTATTCTACTGATTCTATCTGATCCCCAATTCTCAGCTCCTTATTTTTGCTTCTATAAATAACCATGGACAGATATTCAGTTATAGAAGAGTGGAGACAGAACTAGAAACCTTTCCCATTTACTAACTTCTGATAGAGATTTTTCTTCTTTTTCTTTTTGGCCTGCTTTTGTATTGTGATGTCCAGAGGGCTGTATCAGTCTGGGACTACAAGCACTGTTGCATTGGTGATAAGAAAAGGATAGAGAAATAACTCCTCTGTGAATACTTAAAATGCCATATTCCATTTCCACATGTGCACAAAAAAATCCCTCATGTTGTTTTAAATTTCAGTGTCGATACTTGGGTCATTTCATACCCTCATGAATAATCTACCTTTTTGTTACTTTTTCCCCCTACTAGATCCCAATACTTTGGCTGGAAGAAATGTACCAGATCATGCTGTTATAGGAGGGATAGTAGCTGTTGTTGTCTTTGTCACATTATGCTCTATAATTCTTCTTGGTCGATATCTGGCAAGACATAAAGGTAGGATGGATTTAATCAAACTGAAGCTAAATTTTATTGTCTTTTCTTGGTTCCATGAAAACTCAGCTCTGATGAGGAAGCATTAGAATTTGTTTGTTTGTGGAAAGGTTCCTTGTTTTGATCCTTGTGGTGTCTGCAAAACCCATTAATTTTACAGATGGATTATTTGTGGCAAAATAATATCTAGTAATTTGTCCAAGGTCATGCTGGAAGTCAGTGACTCAGAGGATCTGACAAGTGAAATGGCAGTAGAAATATTGGTTTGTGCAATGTGTTTGTATAGTTACTTGTTTTCTTTAAGAAAGTTTATTATATCAATCTTGTTTATAAAGTATATGAACACCCAAACACCCACTAGCAATCATAAATTGGGGTCCTGAAATATGTGTTGAAAAACTCATAATGAGAAAAATACAGATTATTAAATTCCAACAGCATTACACTTTTTTAATATTTCCAGAAAAATATACTATCATTCAGAGATATGTGAAAATGAATGAGTGAACTTGGTCGATTCAGTTGATGGCTGGTTTAGTCAATTTTAACCATCAAGACCGTTCACTTAACTTTTATTTAGGTTGATCAAAGGATGCAATTTTTTTGTAGTTTTATCTAAAAGTTATTTTACATCTTTTGATTTTTTTTTCTCTTTTAGATATTTAGGTTTTTGTTTTTAGAACCATGGACAGAATGTATCATACAAAACTCAACTAATAGAAATTCAGCTTTCTATTTCACTTTTTGTATGATTATATAATAGATCTAGATCTCAATACTTACATTCAAAATATGGTTTGGGGCTATTAATATTGTATACCATTAATAGCAACTTAAGTGTAAATTCATTTGAATACTGGATAGTGATTTCCTTCTGGTATAGAACTGCATTATGGATTTTTAGTGTATTTTATCTAACATTTTTAATGAAAGAATGTAATAAAGGCAACATTGCTTTTCTGTCATGATAGTAATCCATTTAAATCAGTGAGACTTCTTTACAAGGGTGTAAGTTCAATTGGAAAACTTGAATGCAGCTTTTAATTCTTAATAAGCAAATCAGACAAGTTTATAAATAACTTTTCACTTTTAAACAGTTAGCCTGAAACAAGAATCTCTTCCCTTTAATGAGTGGGAAGATGACAATTCCCTTAATTGCTGCAATGGTTCAAGAACAAATTGTTATTATTATTTTTAGTTTGATTCTCTGCTTCTTGAGATCATCATAAGGAATATATTTGTCTTGGAAAAACTAATTCAGCTTAATATAGTTATACGAGCTTTCTTTGAGATGGTGCCAAGTAGAAAAATTTTCACTACAATTTCTATTATCCACAGCTAAATGGAAATATTAGCTGCAGGATGATGAAAATTAATGTACACTTTAATTTCTAATCTGCTGTACACAGCAGATTAGAGAAAGCTTTTTAAGAAAATAATAATCTCATCTTTTTTTCAAAGTTACTATTATTTATTTTTAACCTTTCCAAATTATGCTGTATCTGTCATAAATACTAAAGCATTATTACCACTTTATTCACTTCTCAAAGGTGGTTCACTGCTATAATATAAAAGTAGCCACGGCAAAGGCTGGTAAACAGGCATACAGATTTGTGAGTATAGTTTAAAGAGATCAAACATGATAGAAAATGTCTGGTCTACATTTGGCTTCATGGATCTCGCTAAATCATAGTGTGATTTCTTTTGTTTTTACCACAGTGTGTCTAGGTGTAGTTAGTCAGCCTCATCCAAAAGCTGTGATATGTGTTCTCAAAGACTCTAATTACAATAAGATGTATAGGGGGAAAGCAATTGTGATTAAAAATGTCTTTCTTCTTCATTATTTAAAAAATGATATATGCTTTTTACTTTATAAGTGAATGTATTTGCTATGTATCTCTCCATGTCTAATTTCATCAGATATTAAGACTGTATTGGCATGCACAGTATGCATTAAATATCAGCTTGCAAACTGAAATATATTTAGCTTAATTTCAAGTCTTTTTTCAACAACATTCCAATGCCTATTAAATATGTTACCAAATAGATATTACTTTCTATCTGCATTGTAAGTAGAAACATTGATGTCCTTTAGAATAAATATCTATAAAAATATTCCTGATTTTTTTGGAAGTTTAGAATATTACTGAAGATTAACAAAGTTCTTGGCACATATTTTCAAAGGGTTTGTACAGATAAATAAGCCTGCAGATAATAGTTTAATTAACTAGCTTTTATAGTAAAAGTATAAGCTATATGAGAAGTCTAGTGTGAGATCTGTCTCCATTTTTAGGAGGACAAAACACATGTTCCAATTTCCAAACCAAGCAGCCTTTCCCATTAATTGAAGCTGACTTGTTTCAAACATCAATATAAATAAATATGTAACTATTGTCTATGTATATGATAAAATGGCAAATAAATCCACATAATAGAGATAGTTCTGCACAACAGAACAAGAGAGGTTACAGCAAGAATGCAGGCAAATTTATCAATATACATATTTATCTAAAATATTTCCAATGAAATTGGCACTAAGAATATGGCTAAAGTGTAGCTGCTTTTAAATGATGCATTAATCATTATGTGCAATTAACATTTTTTGTTGAAGGAATAAAATGGCAAAGGTGCTAATTGTGAAATTGCAGGACATGCTGATTGATTGATTTAAGGAGATGAAGAAATGTTTCGTGTTTTGTATCACAATGCATCCAAAACTAATTAAGGCCTTTGTCCCAAAGCTTCTTGTTAATGAATTTTTGTCAGCTTATAGTACAACAGAACCTTTCTGTGCAATTGATAGGTACTTATCAAGATAGCAGGACTGCAAAATTTCTACTACTTTAACAAATACAAAAACCATGCATACTATTCAGATTCATGATAGAAAGGGTCATTACTGAATCTTAGGAAAATTCATAGTGGAATGTTATATAGACTTAAACCTGGTCCACATCCAGACCAATTAATTTTCTGTTAGAAAATCCCATCTCTAAAGCAATATCAAAATTGCCTGTATCTCTAACAATTGTCTTTTAATCACACTGTTTCCTACAGGAACATATTTAACAAATGAAGCTAAGGGAGCTGAAGATGCACCTGATGCGGATACGGCCATTATCAATGCAGAAGGCAGCCAAGTTAATGCAGAAGAGAAGAAAGAATATTTCATATAGATGCAGACTTAGATTCTTTGAACACCACTACTCACAAGGCTGACTCTTGGAGAAAACTGGCTCTCATCTTTCTGAATTAATTTATCATGTCTCGTTTCTACTCTTGTTAAAGTGCATAATTGCTCTCAGTTGCCAGTTTGTACCAACAATCAGCCATGAACATAGTTTTTCTTTAATTATGATACCATTCATAATGCAGGACATTTCTTATTGCCTAATCATCATATACATTGCTCTTTTAACATACAGTGCTTGAATATACAGCCTTAACAAATTTAATCATCATCTGTTCACATTTGGTTCTTCTACATTTTAAAGAAAGTGTTCCTTTTCTTTTAATATGGTCCTTACCTATATTGCATCAGACCATTTTCATAGCAAATGTTCTTAGGTGAGGACCTAAATGTACTTACATAAACCATTACAAGTAAGATTAGAGGTTTACAAAGAATGTTTTATATATCGTCTGTAATTCAAAATCAGCCGAGCATTGAAACATTATGCCCTAAGAAACACTAATGAAATCATTCTACTATAATTTCTTGTGTGTTTGCAAATGGCAGCAAAGGAGTATGATCAGAACTTTTATTTAATGAAATACTGGTATTAAAAACAACTTCTGTGTGGTAATCAACACCATGCACTCCTGTCTACACAGAATCCAAGGTGGTGGATTATGTAGCTCCATTTTGAAAATGGTTGTCCAGCTCTTTTACTGCTCCTAGAATCGTAAAGACTTCCATATATATTTCTATAATTTGTATTCCTTTTAATTTATTTGCTTCATGTGGGTCTATCTGCCTACTCAAATTGAACATGTTCATGGGGCAAAACTGCAAGGCATTTTAATATCTGTATATAGTGCATATAATAAATCCAATTAAACATTATTTGATACATATTTAACTTTTGGGGCTGTAGGTAAGTCAGTCACAAGTAAGCATTTTCTAATGTCCATTATATCCCTTTAGATATAACTTAAATTAATATTCTGAGTAGATAACATGTATTAGTATTTTTGTCTGTATGTCCTAGCACTGTTCAGCAACAAATTTTTCTAGTTCCAGTTAATTTCTCTTTGTTATACAATGGAAGCACAATGTTATATGGAAAGGTAGTTTTAAGCTAACAACCAGTGCACAGCCTCAGGTTTTGTCTTACAACCACATTAATGATTAAATATTAAGTTACTAAAAAATTCAATATATAATTTGGCAGTTCCAGAGCTGCTTATCAATGTTGGATTTGCCAAACCCCAAACAGAAAATGTTACAACAGCTGTCTATGTTTTGTGTATATGGTAAATGACTAATCCTTTATATTAAATTTCTGTCTATGCATTTTGTGAGGTACAAACTTATGTCACGGTGAATGATCAAGAATATATGCCATGCTTTTAGCTCCACAGTAAAGATCTCTCTTTGATATTAGGTTGAGTGTGGGGCAAAAGGACAAATTAGAATAATAACAATTTTTTTAAAAGGTTAATCCAAATAAAATATTCCTCTTCCAGACCAAAAAAAAAAGGCAACAACAAATAAATAAAAATAAAAATAAATAAATACATGAAAATAACCAGATAAGCTCTTATTTCCTGGTTCATGTAAACATAATTGACTAAAATTGTAGAAATTCTTATTTATCTCCAAAGCACTTAAACTTTTTTTTAAAAATGAGATTAAAGAAAAGAGGAATACATTTCTATATAGAAACTATTACTGGTGAAGTCTAAAAGCATAATGGCCTATTGTAAAGAATTAAGTCCTGGGGTTTATTTTTTGTGTGGGGAATGGAAGGAGGGTGGGTAACATTTGAATATGGCATCATGTGTCACAGTCAATGGAAATCAAAGGTATTGTGTCAGATTATTTATCGGAAGGCTATACACCTTTTAAGGACAATAGTAGTTTTTAAATTGTTTTTGTTAGAAGGGGAAAAATTACTTTGTTAATTTCAATGGGGGAAAAAAGAGTGAGCGAGAGAGAGAGAGACCATCAATCAAGCAGCACTTTTTCAAAGTATACAGAACATAAATAATACGATGTGGTTGAGTGTTAACATAATAAATCATATACAGTATGATATTTTAAAGAAATACGTCTGCATTGATGTGATTGCATGCTTGTTTTTTACAGTTCATTCAAAAATCTGTGGAAAAAATGCAATAATATGATAATCTAGTATGGTAATTTGAGAGAATCAGGTAGAAGTACTAGACACATTGAAGCTAGTATAGGTTTATAACATAGTCATGTTTTCAAAAACTGATTTGTAGAACTAAAGGTAAAGGCCAGCAATGCACTTAAACATGAGTTGAGGTGCCTTGCTGCATTAGGATTATGTTTAGTAAAATTATATGCCTACTGGTGTTATATTTACACATTCATACGTTTTCTCAATTCTATTATGTTTAAATTATATAGAAATATTTTACCTTCTTATTCATCCCTATGAAGTAAGATTTCTTTAGGCATCTTCAATGTAAGCATTTCAAAATGTTTAGTCACTATAGGATACAGAAAACACTGGAATTCTGCAACAGAGATAGGAATTAGACTGTTAAGTTTTGCTTGTAGTAGATTAAAAAAAATCTTTCCTTGCACATTGAGATGTACAGCAGGCTAAAAGGCAATGAGAAAGTCCACCAGAATGAAAAATCACTGTCAATCCTCACTTTCTAGCACCCAGTTAAACCAGACACTCTCAATCTTCTATTTGAGAGCAAAGGAAGCTTTTGGAACAGAATAAAAAATACACTTTATTTAAAATGATACATTCCATAAATGAACAAACTCTAATCTAATGATTTTGGCCCTTAATATTTCTCCACTTTTCTCTGTTTTAATGTATTCAGTCCCATTTAGATAAAATAGCAATATTATATCAGATTATTTTCAAAAATAAAGCTGACACTTTTTCTTACCATTGTTTTATTTTACAGAAGGAAACCCAACTGAGTTTACTTATCCCATGTAAAAACTCTTATATTTGGAGCTATAATTATAGTAATGCTGCCTCATTTTAATCAGTGCCCTTCAATTGTGTTGATTTTGCACTAGCACTTGAGCAGATCCCAAATAATTCTGCTTCCTATTTCAGTGCCTTTTCTACCAGTACAGTTCAGAAAAACATGGGAAAAGCCAGGTAGTGAAAGGACATGTAGATTCCATGTTGGCCACGGTATTTGCTCTTAGGTTTTCTCTTAGGTACTTGGGGTAATAAAGCTTCAATATAAACCTTTGTTTTCTTAACCAATTCCCTGGTTGCTGCATAGCAGAGTCATGTCAGGGTGATGGAAGATGTAGGCCAATCTATCTAGAAGACTCTACCAGTTAGAAGATGGCCTTTTCCAAACTGAATGTTCAGTATAATAGAATGAATAAGAGGGACATATACATTTACAAGCTTTACCCATCCAGGGAGAAATGCTACTATTTATAGGAATAGTAAAGGAAGGTGATTATATCATTCTAAATACACTTTGGGAACTCAAAGTTTAGATTACTATATTAGAATAAGATGCTAAAAATTTATGATAATCTAATTGCCTGCTTTACCATAGAAGACAGGCATAAATAATCATGATCCGAAGACAGCAACTAATGAAATTTGAACCAAGATAGTTGTCACTGAGAATGTATTTTTGTCATCAATCCAGCACATCAAGTTGTTACTGATTACTATTGTTCTCTTTTGCAATCATTATAATTCTTTAAAAATAAAAAATAAAAGTAGAAGATGGCATCTCAGAATATATGGGTCTGTTATCTTTCATTCTGGAATGCCATTTGCAAATTTAATAGTTTCTAACCTGAACCCTAACCATTTACCTGTTTTTCAGAGGGAAACCATCTTACACTGAAATTTCCTGTTATTAAAACCAAATGTGGAAAAATCATATACCAATTATTCCAGTGAATTGGACATCTTGAGTTAATTATTCCCAATGTAGGCAACCTATTTGTGATGAATCTCTCAGTGAAAAGAAATAATGGGAGCTTATATAATGTTTTATTGTAAAATCATTGCTTACTATGTATTCATACATACACTAGGCATTTTGATCATCACATACGTTACATGTAATTCCATGTAACATTGCAGTTACTGTGTAATTTAGTGCCACTTATTATGAAGCGTTACCAAGAGGAATATAAAACCCTTACATTTATTATTCCATTGAATAGTGGCAATTCTAATCAACTGAAAACAAAACATAAATTACAAAGAATTATCATGGTCACACAGGTTTTCTCCAAAATGTTCTTAAATCTTCTTAATCATTAGAGATAATGATTTATAATAAATGTGAACACATATAATAATAAATTAGCTACTAAGAAATTATGTGACTAAGCTTGAAATAGACATTGTCCAAGTAATGCTTTGAATTAAGTGGCACAAAGTACATGCTAAAAACTATGCAAAATATAGGTGACTACAGTGTACTTACATGTAAGTATCTTATGCTTTCTCTGTATGGCTATTGGAAACCCATGTATTTATAATATGAATTTTGATTATTTTATAAGATAGAAGATGAAAGCTTGCAGTTACAATCATTAATTATTACAATACATGCAAAACTGTCATCTTTAAATATGTATATTCCCCAATTATTTAATTTACTGTGAGTTATTTTTAAAACCTAAGCATCAATCCATTTGGTCTATTTTCTTATTTGGGTGTCATTGGGCTCCTTTCAAATAACTTTTGAGCAAATACCTCTACCTGCTAATACATTTGCTGCCAGAAAGGTCTCAGAACTGCTTAGAAATCTGCATCTAACCCAAACCTGGCAGTTTGTTCTTTTTGTCTTCCTTGAGGGAACCTTGCATTCCTAGATGCTGAAATGTTGCCATTTGCTCTAGTATTTTTAGTGTGAGCAGTGGAAAGACAGCCAAAGAAATATCCTGAACCCTATTTCACCGAGTATCTCACCTGGAATTTCTGCTGTTTATTTCCCAATAACCCCAGATAATCTTACATAGTGAGTACAAAATGCTTCCATCAAACAGCAGAGAATGCCTTTTCTCATTAAGATATTTTTCCCCACAGATGTAAATTTATATAATATTGATCCTTTTAATTTCATCATTTTTTCTAACATGAGCTTCCAAAAGCATTTAAAGTAGTGAGATAGCAAAACAAACAAAAATATCACAGAGATAAATATTGTGAAAATGAACCTCACAAAGCTTCCAAACTTCAGCCATAGTTGTCTTTCTCTGAAGCACTAGCATTACTGCCCAAAGCACTGAATCACTGAATCTATTTTCTGTTGGTCAGTTGTAATACATTCCTAAAATAAATCTGAGGTTTAAATTTATTGTTATTACTATTAATAATGATAGTGGGTTTTTTAATTTGTTTTAAACTGTACTTTTATTGGCATCTTGAGATACTTTAATCATTTGAAGATTTTGACTTTGTAGACATCAGGCTGCAGTAAGTGTATATGTATCTGCTATGCTTGTATGACATAATGACTAGGCTATAGTTTGTATAATTATTTCTTACTGACTTACATGCTGAGGATCCCATATTGGGTTATCCAGGTATCGTAATCTTGGCATGAATCATTTGATGGCACTGATGCACTTTGTGTCTCCAGATTGCTCAAGAGGATTGCATATCCTCACTTTTCACAATTAAGCCAACTGAGGTAATGCATTGTGCCATTGTCTTAAACAAAATATTAATGTTATATTTGTTAAAATAATATCTTGTATACGTAGTTCAACATATAATTTATTTGTTTGTAATTATTTTACTTTCAGATAAGAGCTGCTCAGCTAACAGCATTATGAAGCATTGCAAATTATGAATAAGCTGCTTTAAGGGTCAACACTGAAAGCTTAGGCTGCTATCTGCTAGTTTCCTCATTGTGATAATTACCCAATAATGGTAATGGAAGCTACTTCCAACAAAGATTATTCTAAATAAATAGCATTTTTATTTTTATTTTTAAGGTTAATGGAATATTTTCTGCTGTAAGGAATTCTAGACAGGCAAGCAATTGCCCCACTGCCTTGTGGGGCTCTGAAAAATTAGGAAAAAGTAAAAAATAATCTTGTCTAGCAAATCACCTGCTTTTGGTTAATTCTAAATCAGGTACCAACCACAAGCTGTGTTACCTTAAATATGACTACACTTTTGAAAAAAAAAATGCTATAACTGAATGGTTTCAAATATCTCAAATATCATTAGGTTTCCTTTGTCAATTTCCTTTACAATAAGTTTCACTTAAGGAGCCAGTTAAGCAAAATATGTAGCTTTTCTGTCTCTTAGAACATTTATAACCCATCTCCATGTATGCAAACGACAGTCTTCTAAAGTTACATGCACTCAATTCATTGCTAAGTCAGACTAAACCTTGTTTGACTCTCTTCATTATACATATACCAAGTCCTGCATGAAAGTAGATAGTATAGATATATTCCTCAGACTAAGAATACATTATTAGAGCCACAGGTTCAGTTTCTGCTGCAGATATCATGTAAATCTTCCTAATGGCCAATTTTATCTTATTTATTATCCTATAGGAAAGAGGTAATTAGCAGCTGGATGCACAAATGCTTGGGCAAGCTAAGTGGAAAAAAGAAAGCTGAAAGGACATCAAAATGTTAAGTATGCTCAGTATGACATACATATCAATTATTCTCAAGAGATTTGCAGTCCAATCTGCATTTGAACATGCAAACCCATCCCCAAGTAATCAGTTTTTGTGCATCAATTCATTACTATAGTGTGCTTCATTTTGTACAGCATTTTCAGAAGCCCAAAATGCGTATAAATGTTTTGGGAAAGGTAGGAATTATAATTCATAGGCATCTGGAACAAAAACAGGGTAGCAAAGAAACTCCAGAGAAATAAAGTAGTTTTCCGTATTTTAGAATAGATAAAATATGTAGTCATAATTATTCAATTGTTTACTTTAAAAATATCCCATAATTATTGGTACTGATGCTACAAAAGTCTCTTGTCAAAACTATTTCTATCTCAAGGCTGTGATAGGTAACAATTGTTACATATGCATTTTGAGCATTATTTAGTTTTCAAAAATTATATGTGAAAATACACAGAACACAGCAAGAAAGACAAATTTTCTAATACAATGTGCAATGATTCATGCAATAAACATATCTCCATATAATTTGCTTGCAAAGTATGCTCAAGAATCTACATGAAAGAAGAGAATTCCTTATTGATACCACTGGTAGTTCTGGCCTCAATCCTTTAAGTTAGCTGAAGCCAACCTGGCAAATTCCAGTTGAATTTTTTATAACACAGCTATAGAAACTTTTCAGATAAATTATTTTTACTTTTTTTTTTTTTTAGAATGTAGATGAACTGCCCAATTAATAGGCATTTTCATGAGGATTCAGAAATCAACTTTTTCCAAAAATATTTTATTTTAGCACAAGATTTACAATCATTTACTAATCACAAAATGCACTATACATTAATATTTCTTTATAGTTTTTAACCTGAAAGGGTGTCTTAATTTGAAAAAAAAAATTATAAAAGAATGATGCATCGATAACTAAAATAAAGTATTTTTTTTATTCTAGAAACATAGATAATCAAATTTCTGTAAGCATCTGATTAATTTAGCAATAATATGTATATACTTTAATTATATTTTATACATTTTCTGCATTTCCATACTATAAAGTGCATGCATATATATACAGACATGCCAAAGGACTGCTTTCTTTTGAGACAATTTGTACAAATTCAGCAGATCCTCATTTTCTATAACCAGCCTTACAATTTTATAGGTGAGAAAGCAGCACTAGTAAAACAACAACTCTATGCACTATATAGTTTCCCAGCATTTTCAATTCAAAATGCACTTTATAGTTTCACCAAAAGTTGGGATGTTCAAAGTCTTTTGCAATTATCTCTTCCTTCTTTCTTTCCTTCTTCTTTCAATCTCTTCTTCTTAAAAAAAAAAAAACCAAAACAAATCTGAAAAAAGTGTTTTATGAGTAAATAAGATGGTGCTCATGAATTCCAATTGTCCCACTGAAATAGGTCCACAACTGCCAAGTTATAAAGTATTTCCCATTCATTTTATTTTTAGGCTTTCAACTTTGGGGGATCCACAAGGTTTCATTGTTATAACACATAAAGTATTTTCTGTCCTATCTGATACAGGACTACTAGACCAATGGGACTGGTAAACTCTTTCCCAGGTTGGTAGCTAACCGAAAAGTGACTACAGTGGCCTAAGAACTACAGTATAACTGACATGCAATTTCAGCTATGTTTTGGACACTATATCACTTAATTCCATACAGAGGAATTAAGAATGCAGCACTGACAATGGAAGCACAGTTCCTCATTATTTCATAATTTTTACTGAACAAAATGCATATTGTAATGTTAAGTACATGACACTTGCATGTTGCTGTGCCTATATACTTTCAGAGTTTTCAGTGTGTACTTTGTGGCGCTTAAAATGTCATGTACAATTTTTATCAACATTCTACAGGGTTCCCATTTGCACTTCATATTTCAGTAAAGTCGTCAGAGAATTGTCTGAATATTATTAAAATGAATAAAATTTCAATTTTAGTTATCTGTTGGACATTACTGAAGTGTCTATTCATTTAATACATTTTTGGAATTCTTGACTTTAATAAGGAATATTATCAGAACACGTATTGGCAAATGTGAGGAACACAAAATGTCTTGAATAAATATTAGCAAATACTAGGAAGATTGAATCTTTCCCAATAAAAATGTTTCAGGCATTTCTCATGAAGAAGTACTATGAAATGGCTTGTCCAATATACTTAACTGAGAGCCTTATTTCATGTATTGAAATATCAATTGGATAATAGTGCAAGAGGTGCAAGTCTGCCAAAATTGAGACTAAAAACAAAGATCCCCTCATCCATTCATCAGGAAGCAGATCAGGCCACAAAAAGTATCTTGTCTCAGAGTTACCTATTTCAGGTTTACGTAAGCAACTTCTGGTTTAATACAGAAGATTTTGTAGCTGTGCCAGCTCAACCAAGAGCAGGTGAAATATCACAGTTCTGGCCATGAATATATCTCCCTTATATTAGTATATATTCATTAAATTATAAATATGAAGCATGAAATAATTAGCTTAACCTCAGAAGTGGAATATCCCAAGAATACTGCCATAGACATTGGATAAATTTGATAGGATACCAGAAATATTTTTTTTAAAAAAATCAAGGGATCACTAAACAAGAGAATTGTAAATCAAACTAAATACCAGTGCTTGCTTTCCAGCAGAAGCTAAAGAGGGATGTTGAGAAAATGGATGGATACATGCACATTTGAAACAGGCAAATTATGGCAACTTTAATTCCCTTCCAACATATTGAGACAGAAATCTGGGGAAATGACCAAATAAAAGCTCCCTCTACAGCTTTTGATCCTAAACTTAACCAGCACTAGAACTCTGAAACTAGAAGATATAGTATTTCATCAAGAATATGTTAAATTAGAATACCAATCAGTTTATCAAAACAATATCAACAAATACAAAATCTGTGTAAAATGCAATTGGGATTTATATACAGTATGTGCCCCAAACAGCAGGTGTCCCCAACCTCCAGTCCATAGACTGGCACCGGTCCACCGTATGCCAGCAATTGGGTTACACAAGCAAGTGAAGCTCCATCTGCGAGATTCAGGCAGCATGCAAAACCATGCCCTTCCGGTTTGTTGAAAAATCTCCACTGAACCGGTTCCTGGTGCTCAAAAGGTTGGGGGCCACTGCCATTTTAAATAATATTCTAACTTCATTATATTGAGTGTGTATTATTAGATCTACGTTTTGCTTCCTTCAAAAAGAAAAAAAGTGAAAATGTGGAATAGGAATAGGTGTTGTATGCATTTTTTGGTGTCTCTGAGAATACATTATGCTATAATTGCCATAATTACTTCAAACAGTAATCATGGCAGCAATCAATATATATAACTCTTAAAAACATTTCTAGAGTAACCACTGATTCCATTAATAGTTGGAGAAATGTCTTGGGATTACAATTCACCAAAGGACAACTTTTCAGTCCTATCCTAAAGTACCAGTTAGGTTGGGTGATTGATTTTCATGGATAAAAATGTCATTGGACACTGATTTAGACACTAGACTAGCAACAACAATATTTAGATAACAAATCAGGCAGAAGTCACTAGGGTTGGTGGACTTTTTTGGGAAGCTTAATTAGGAGTTAAAATGGCATCTTCCAGGGAAATAGCTTGAAGTTGCCTCTCATAGTTATCTCTGCCTACAGTTCTTGTAGAACCAGCACAAATTCCCTTTGAACTACAAAGAGGAAAAAAAGGCTCACAAGAATAAGCTCCACTTCTCCAGTTTTGTTCTAATGTGGGTAAGATCACAGAATCGTACTGCTAGAAGAGAACCAGTCAATATTCTTTTAATGGTATGGCATTAACTTAGTATTTAAAATTTAGAACCAATTACTTAATTTATACTATCAAAATTTGCTACTAACTATATTAGGAATTATTGTACTTTTTGGGAATGGTTATGATTATTATTATTATTAAGCTCCAATTTAATGAGGACTTAAAACTGCTTCTGTTTTCTCCTGAATTTAATCTCATAACTTTTCATATAGGAGTTATAGCTACCTCATCTACCTAAGAAATAAATATAACCAAAAGTGAATCTCACACAAAACCTTCTGTACTTGAAGCCATAAGCAACTGTTTGGCTTTCCCACATGATACCCTATTCGTTAATAAACATTACCGGAAAATGAAGATTAGGAAAAGGAGTGATACCAATCCAGTTTAGTCTGACAATCTCACTTGCTCAACATATTGAACTGGATCATTTAAAAGTCCATTATATATTATGAATTCTGAAATAAAGTCGTTTCTGGGCCAGGATTGACATCCAGATCCCCAAGAGTCCCTGATGTAATTTTTAGTTACCTACCTTAACTGGTTCGGCTAAGTTGTAGAAAACCAGAAGTGAAATCAATTTGGTCTTTAACCTCTGGATACAGAAGGAAGAGTTAGAACAGCACTCCAAAAACAGGACTGTTCTAGGTACTCTATAGGATTTTGTTTTTCTATGTGTTTTTTTTATTACTTTCTGCTCTTCCACTAAGGTGAAGGACATAGGACTTGAAACAAGAGCAGAGAGTTTATATTATTAGTTACCTCTAAGTTATCACTAGTTGTACAAGGTAAGTCATTTGCCAAGAAATTGTGGCAAATGTATTCAAGCTGTGTTATATTAGTTTTTGCTTCTACATCTTATAAACTTTTCTGGTTTGCTTTCAATGCATTATATTCCA
The DNA here is from genome assembly GCF_964273705.1 of Natrix helvetica. NCBI lineage: Eukaryota > Metazoa > Chordata > Lepidosauria > Squamata > Natricidae > Natrix > Natrix helvetica. The sequence continues at coordinate 42,772,020 of NC_138550.1, read as the reverse complement.
TGTTGTATGATCTACGTATAAGTTGTACTTTGAAAACTACTTGTGAATGTCATCGATTACACTCTTGATATGGAAACCACTGCATAAATAATTTAAGAGATATAAAAGCTTATTTTTGCTTTATGCTAACCATCCATATTGTGCTCGATACAATTGTTTCATTTTGTTCAAGTCTATAAAACATAATCTCAAGGATCATTGCTTGGTGACTCCAATATTCATTCCTAAAATATTATCAACATCTTTTGGTTGCAGCTTTAGGAAAATGAATGCCTTACTGTGTAGGGCTGAATTCCTGAAATAAATGACTTATTTGATAAATAGCAGACAATTCTACATAATACATTGTGGAAGGGCTAGTGGAAATGACCTACCTCTAAATAGTACGTATTACATTTTAATACATTTTAAAAGAAGAAGAAAATAAATACCGGGGAAATAAATACTGGTGATTTAGTTATCTTTTTTTTTACTTCTTCATTTTGTTGAAACAATTTTTATATTACAATTCATCCAATAACTAATAACAGAGAGGTAAACAGTATACATCCACACATCATATATATGTCTGTCTGTCAGTAAAAGTGTTATACTTGGAGAAGTGGGCATTTTACATTCAGATTCCCTATATATTCCGCATTAAACATATTAGGGACAAGTCAAAATTAATCTCAAAGATTAGAAACGGTATTCCTAGATATTAAACGGAACCCAAATTTTTAGAACATTTACTCATTTCTGCCAAGACAGGACCTGCAATACATCGTGCCCCATTGTGATGCTGGAGCAGTTTGATAGATTCTTCAATGATATGCAAATATGTTTGAACACTAAGCTTTTCAACAACCCTAGGTACTCATGAGTCTATATATTTGTTTATTATATACAAGCTGTAGCTTCCACAGTTTCACTCCTCAGATGTACACAGAATAAGAGATTCTATCAGATGGAAAGAAATGATGACAGCTCAGTGCAAAGATTCACTAAACTTTCTCTGAAAGGTGCCAATCGAACCCCTACTAGAAAGTTTCCTGAGAGACAGTCTATCACTGTTCTTGGCAGATTGTTTTATTCCTCAATAACCATTAATGTTAAGAATTTCTCCTACTTATTTGAATTTTTGTTTGAAAAATTCAAATCTATAAAGACTTGTCTGCTCTACTTTTAGTCATATCTTCCCTCAGACTCCTGCTTTGCCCACTATGCAAATCATGTCTTTTCAAGCGCTAAGGAGCTCTTAAGTTGCTCTTGAGAATTAAAGGAAGATTTTAAAGTTAGTAAATCAGTAAAAGCCAATCTACAGCTTTCTATTATTCATTTGGATAGGACATATAGTCTATCCTCAGCACCTATCCAAACAGAGGTGTATGAAATCACCTTCGTGTGTAGGTTTTTGCTGTTGAAAACTCATTTTTCCCAATTTAATAAAAAAATGAAATAATCTGTATTTGGGAAATAAATAACAAGTTCCTTATTAAAGAAATACTTTCCCTCCCCACACATACTTTTTTTAACATGTTACCTTGTACTACATTCTGGGAAATTTCAAAAAGCAGAAGTTATTTGTAAAAAAAAAAATCAGTTCAACAAAAGTATTGCAATTGTTACTATTTTTTTAAAAAAATGGCATTGTAAAATTTCCTTCTTAAAACTTTAAAATTTGTCCACCTCAAAAGTGCAGTGTCTTTAAGTTTTATTTTATTTTTATCTGCCTTTTGTTTATGTTAAAACATAGAATTTGTTTAAATGTTCAGACAGTTTATTTATTTATTTATTTATTACTTGAACTTATTAGTCGCCCCCTCTCCCCACAGGGACTCGGGGCGACGTACAAAAGTATTATATAGCGTACAGAGGAGGTAAGAATAAATAAATAACTTACAATACCTAAAAAAGTTAAAACCCCAGTGAAATTAACCCTTAAAAACTAAAATTACCAATTAAAAATGCCCTGGGCTGGAGAGGTTGTAGAATTATGCCAGGTCAGCTAGTCGAAACAGGTAGGTTTTCAGCTTCATACGGAAGGAGCGAAGGTCGGTTGTAGTCCTGATGTCTGGGGGGAGGTCATTCCAAAGGGTGGGGCCCACTACAGAGAAGGCCCTACTCCTGGGCGCTGCCCTCTGGCACTCTCTGGAGGACGGCACCCGGAGTAGTCCCTCTCTGTGGCAAGTTACTGGTATATAAATTGTATTATTCAATTTATAATAAAAGCAACATAAATATTCTAAAACAAACCTACTTGTAGAGTGAAATAAGGACAAAACAATGCTTATTTCAAAAATTAAAACTTCCAAATGTGGAAAAATAAAGACTAATGAGGGCTCAGAACATAAGGGAAGGGAAACATATAAATTAGATAGATCAGTCCAGGATCTTGTCAAACAAATGCCAGGAATAGATGCAAAACACCAGCTGATATAGTTTATATTCCATTGCCACTATTTCAAACAATTTCTGAAATAAAAAGCAAATGTAAGAAAGTTATGTGGTCTGTTATACCTTCTTGTATTGGGATGGCAGTTCTATCCCTTCAGAATAAAAGTTTAAAACAGAGAAAATGTGAGATTAGCTTCCAATCTTATGATTTAGTTTCCTTAAAAATAATGGATTACTAAAGTCCAAATTTTCAATTTCATCAATGTTGGTTATATGTTCATATTTAATGGTAAATTTGGCATATCAAGAGAAAAACACTGAATCCTTGTAATTTTTTTAAATCTATAATTATAATGTGCAAGTATCTCCTTTTTCAGGGTTGTTTATTTTTTCATAACCTGGTTTCTATCCTATGTACTTTTACTTAGGCGCCAGATATATTATTTTCTTCTGATCTCACACACTTATGAAGAACACAATACTTTTGTTTACTTTTCACAATTAAATATTGTTAAACATTACATACCACATAGCTATTTTATACATTTGTACATATACATACATACAATGTGACAGTCTTAATAAATTGTGTTTATAATGGACTATTTTAAGAGTTTAAATTATAAACTTATATGTCCCCAAAGTAGACATAACTATTTTAAAGAAATGAAGATTACAAATCAATGGTCTCTGGGCAGCATAGAAAAGCTAAAGTACCACCCAATTTTTCCCCCTTGGAGGTCAAAGACCACAGCTTCAACCCTGGAAGTGAATAGATATAAACTCTTTCTCCATTTTCCCCCTCCAGCTTTAGAAACTCTAATTGTGATATATTTAAAGTTGCTTGAAAGCTGAAGATTATACAATCCAAATACCCGCACATCTCATTGGAAAAAGTGAAAAACCGATAAAATATTTTTCTGCAATACCTTATTTTATGTACATATTGGTTTAGCTACCATCATTCTAGAACAGTGATGCGAATCTTTTATCCACTGAGTGCCAAATTGCACGTGTGCATGCCCAAGATGAAAGATGCACATGTGTGAATGTGCATGCATGTGCAGACATGTGCACATGCATGCACAGGCATGAACGCATGTGCAGCAGAGACCCAAAGACCAGCTGGCCAGTGGGAAGGGGGGCATCCCAACACTGGCAGTGTGGCAAGAAGTAAGATCTTTTTATTTTGTGAGCTTCTGTTTCATTGTGTGCAGAGAAACAGAAGCTCACGAAAGAAACGCCACGGAGATGTGACCTGGGGTGATGGCACACATGCCAGCAGAAAGGGTTCTGTGTGCCACTTCTGGCACGGGTGCCATAGGTTCACCATCACCATTCTAGAAGATGACAGAATATTATGAAATTCAGCCTTTATTATGTGACTTCAAGAAGAATCCTGTGCCCTGCAGAAATATTGCAGGTTACTTGCTATATAACACATTACTTTGTTCTTGAAGAGGCATTCACTCTATAGTTCTCAAGGTCTGGTAATATCCCTCAAGCTTCTCAGATATTACAGATATATTTTAATGGAATAATTTTTGAATTGTGCAAGTTGGACCAGATAACCAAGGCGTAAGAATTGGGTGGGAATGGCCTAATTTCACTAGACGGTTTTGTTGCTTCAATTCTCAGTCACTTTCTGCATTTTATTCCAGGTTCACTTCTTGCTCCGTAGTGTATGCTCTCTCCCTGCTTGCTCACTTTACCTCCTTTTTGGTTCCACAGCAGCTAAACAGAACTTTATAATTCTTCATTTTCTTTCCCCTTGCTGCAATTCCATTCTCTTATAGATTATTTCTATTATAGTTCATCCTTGTTCTGTTTCACTCCTTTTTGTTCTTTTCTATTGTTTCTGCTATAATCAGTTCTTTACCTTTCTTCAGCTTTCTCCTATTTAGATACTTGGAGTGCAGAGACAGGATTCTTTCTTCAAGAATTATTGTATTTTTCGCACTATAAGACATATTGGACCATAAGACGCACATTAACTTTAGAGGAGGAAAACAAGAAAAAAAATTATGCTTCTGCCTCCCAGCATCCATCTGGTATTCATCTGGCTGGCACCCTTAGAGCAAACAGCCTGGTCAGCTTCAGCACATGGCTCATCAGGGCTCTGGTCCATTGTGCCCACCATCGGTCAACCGAACTGAGCTGCTGCCGCCACCGGGAAACACTGGAGCCTTTGCTGCCAAGCACCTGATCGATGGGTGGATTGGCCTCCTGGAATACCGCTGATCAGATGTTTTCAGTAGTAGGGATCGCTACCACTGTCTATCACTGCCACTGCCTATCACCATCGATCGCTACTGCCTAGAACATGAAGGCTCCAGACTCCCCGGTGGCAGCAAATTGCAGCAGTGACAGGCAGCGGTGGCAGTGACAGGTGACGGTGGCGGTGACAGGCAGCAGAGGCGAACACTGCTGCCACACCAACCCCACACCCCCGCCACAATATTCCCTCTAGACGTACAGACATTTCCATCCACTTTTGGGTGTGTGTGAAAAGTGTGTCTTATAGTGCTAAAAATATGGTAACTAAAACAAAAGAAGGATAATAATATACATCCATGTTTTATGCACCTGCAGCTCGTTATTAGCTGGAGAGTTGGAAGCAAAATTTAACATATTTGGTAAATTAAAGTAACATGTTTCATTTCAATTTTTTGCCTATAGTTTCTTGGTAAATAATTGTTGACACATGACAATTGTATTTTTTTCTGTACTTTTCACATTGATGGTTTTTAAAAAAAAATTAGTTCAGGTATGCTTTTGATTTTAAAACCAACAACTGTTTTGAATCAGATTGTGCGTAGTGGTATTGGCATCCACATCAATTTTCTCAAACCTTTAGCAACCTACAATGCTACTCTCCTCTCACAAGTTGTTCATAAATATATTTTAGATTGTCATTAGTTTAAAAAATACTTTCAAGGATATCCACATATTGGACAATTTCAAACAATTAAACATGGGCCAATAGTTAAACTTTTCTGTTTAATTTAAAATATTCTAGAAGTTATATTGTCTAAATGATGATATGATATTTTAAATAGTTAATTGAAACATTTAATGATTGCTTATTTCATGCTTGACTTTGCCCGTAAAGATACCATAAATAGATTAGTTTCACTAACATTATTCTTTTACAGCAGGCACTAGATGTACTGTGACATCTTAAAGATTATTTTGTTTTTGCATGAGCATTTGTGGATCACGTCTGATGAAATGGATTGTTATTTATTTGAGTGATTGATTTATTGACTGATTCCTGCCTTCCTGCCTTCTTAGTAATTACTCAAGGTGACTAAAATTAAATAAATCAATATTTTTCATAAACCTATACTACAACTTTCAGACCTCTAAGGTAGTACATGCATTATATCATTTCTTAATATGTATTATAACATTTGAATCATATAGGCTCAACTCAGGGTGCCAAACATACCTAATACCCGTGCTTTTATCTTCTTTAGAACAACAACCTTGTCAGCTGAATTGGATTGAGAGAGAACTAGTAGCCCAAAGTCATCCAGTTGGCTTTCATGTCTAAGGAAAGCCTAGAAATCAAAGTCTCTTGGTTTCTGGGCCAGAACTTTAACAATTACACCAAATTTTCTCTCTTTAGTATTATTTATTAATTAATATATTAAGTAAGTAAATATTTAGTATTCTTATTCCTTTGAAAAACTTCTAAATTACTTGTAGAAAGGCTTTTAAAACTACATCCCTTCTCAATTTATAGAGATATTTGAAAAGTAATCCATACAAATTTTATATTAGTAAATTGATTTTAACACTCCAAATATTTACAAGGACTTCTTTATACATAGATGCATGTTAAAATACACATTTTAAATACTTTTTCAAATGCTTACTTTTCAGTAAAAATATAATCCAGAAAATGCATCCACTAGGGAAAATACACAGAGAAAATGTTGATATTGGAGAAAAGTATGTACAAAACGACATTTTAATATAGGAACACTGCTTGAAACATAAAGTATGCATAAGGAAAATGCAGAGAAAATACATACATTTGGAAAAACATGGATGTAGGAATATGCGTGCTTAACTCTTTTGTCCAAATACATAGATGGGAGAAAAATATTCAGTAAAAAAATACTTCTTTCACATCACTCATCTCTTAGAGTCAGACTTGTTTAATAGTTTCTTTTTAACTACAAAGAAGAGAGGTTTGATATACTGGAGGAACTGTGAGGGAATTTCTAAGATTACTGGGTAAATTCAAGTAGCTGACATGAATATTCTTAAAAGTTCATTATAATATTAGGGGAAGGAGGAAATATTTATTCAAACTGTTAATTTGAACAAATTATGAAGCAATTGGATTTTTGCCAATTGTTAGATTTTTAGGCTGAAGAGTATTCTGTATTTCTGTATGAATTCCTGAAGTAGGCATTGAATAAATATAATTAGATGAACAAAATAAATTGCAATACATAAAAATAATTATTAAAAATTAACATATAAAGACGCTTAGCAAAAGTTCTTATAATCTTTATATTGTTGCGTATTTTATGTTTGTTATGTACTATCTTTCATGGATAGCTACAAAAAAATAAGCAATTTTTACAGATATATTTTCTAGCTGTGTGTTAGTACAAGCAAATTATAAATGGGGGGGTTTTTTGTTTTGTTTTTATTTCTAAGGGAGTTAATCTATATTTACACTATTTTAAATAGTTCTATCAATTGTATTCTTTCTTTGTTTCCTGTTAGAGAAAATCTACCTAGCTATCTGACTACCTACATACATAAAGGGAAAGGCCAACGAGGCAAATACCATTAATAAAAGCAGCAAGAAAAAAAATAGAATAAAGCTTAATAGGCATCTCTGGTCAGGAGCTCAAAAGTTGTATATCCAGTCTTAGGAGACCAATTAAAATAGGATTGTAGTTTTTCTGGTCTCTAAGAATGAAATGAAGAATGCTGCATAACAGGAAAAGGAAAGGCCTAGGTTTTTAAGGAGGAATCCTTGAAGGCCTTTCCTTTTCCTGTGAGCAAATCAGTATAGTACTATGCCTGTTCTTAGTGGTTTTTAATGAGGGATGAAACCTTTCTCTAGATTTTAACTTGTTAGTTGCACTGAGTAACTTGGTGAATGGACAGGTAGTTACAAAGGAAGGAAGGAAGGAAGGAAGGAAGGAAGGAAGGAAGGAAGGAAGGATTATTTCTACATCCTACAAGGTACCTCTGAAGGTTGTGTGGAAACCCTAATATTTTGTTATAGGCGTGGCTACATAAATAAAATAAAATTAATACATTTATTTTCCAGATATTCCTTTCAAATGCAGTTATCACAATGAGGAATTAGTAAGTCTCTTTTACCCACAGAAAACAGCATCTAATCAACAAAATACCATCAAAGAATTTCTTGCCAACAGGAGTTGGACATATTTTCTAAGAAATATGTCCTGAAAATATATTAACATATTTTTGTCCTTTAGAATGATAAACATGACATGCTGTGAAAGTGCTATTCGGTATGAAAGACCAAGTCTAAATCAAATTTAACTTAAACTTATTAAATGAAATAATTATAATACTTTTTCAGTCTTCTTTAGCCTAAAGGGGCACTCTGATTTTGACTTAAAATTCAGAAGTAATCAATCAAATATAATATATTAGTATGACTCACTTTCATTTATAGCAAGGCATTATTAAGTACTGTTAAATGTTTTCTATTAGGAACTAGAGAGTCTCCTAATTTTTTATCTTATTCAGCCTACTTTTTTTGGGGGGGGATGTAATTTATAATTTCATGGAAACAAAACAGCAACACATTTGACATTTTCTTTCTAAGCTTACTGCTGCTATTGCTATAATTGGGATTTCAGCTTTAGAAAAACATGGAGCTTCATATCCACATTTTCATATCCAAAATTTTATGTATACAAATTGGAAAACATTTTATTTGTCAAAGGCTGCTTACACATAGGCATCCTAAGCATATGTACCCATTTTTATCACTATTAATATTCTTTTTTTAATCTTTTGCCTTTTATGCTGCAAAATGATGGGTGAAAAACTGTTGAAATACTCTGTTTTTCCCTATTCAACCATATGGTACTGTTTAATTCACTAGCCATTTGAAACTGTAAGTTACAATAGCTGTTATATCCATATCATTCAATTGCACAGCATGACAAATCATTGCTTAGTGATTTTCCATTGACCACAGGAACTTTTTCTGTGGGAAAATAACAACATTGTGTTGACTACTGACAGGATAGCTCCATCTGTGGCTTTCAAAGTACCTGATTGTGATCGTTTTAGCTGAATTTGAAGAGTATGCTGTGTTTCTTAAATCTTTGGCATATCCTACAAAAATGGTGTCTGCTAAATAAGGAGGTGCATATTTACTGAGTATTATTATTTATTCTACAGGGGGAAAAGCTCTGCACATTGGATCTCCTATGCTCATTGCTTGTATGACATATTACTCTTTTCTGACAATATTGACTAATTCATGCAACATCTATATTTGAAACCAAATACCTGCTAGTACTGGAGAGATTTTTTTTTCCAATTTGATAAGATTGTTTTTCCATTAAAGGAAAAGTTACAGAGTGTTCTATTTAAAAAAAATAAGATTGTCTTCCAACATTTCTTCTGTCATTATTACACATTTAAAGCAGTGACCAATTAAATATAATATTATTCCTAACTACATGGGAGTAATTTATGTTACTGAAAAATAAATTTAGTATTTGAACATACTGTACTGTATTAAATAAATAAAACTTGACCAGTTATTCATAAATATATTACATAATTCAAGTATCTGCTTTTATTTATCTAAAAATGATATTACATGGGCATGTTCACTGCTTGATAATGATAGGACACAGTGACCACTTGCGTGCATGAATGGATTATCACACATTTAATGTCACAGACATTTATCATTCTGAACTATAATTTGTTGAATCAGCAGAGTATTAGGATTCATATAGCATTCTAAGTCATATACAATAATAAATTGTAACTAGGTTTACACAAAATACTAAGTCAAATGTAAATAGAGAGCATAATATGATGTGAGAATCATCCTCTTGAGGATAAAACCAAAAAGGATCTTAATTAAGTAAATGTCAACTAGCTTTATTGGTCTTAGTGTATCTCCATTAGTCATTTTCAGTAAACTCCATTTCCAAATTTTCAGTAGTGTTATATCATTATCACAGACAGATAAATATGATATCTGATAACACAGAGAATACTGAAATGTGTTATTGTTTTTGTTTGTTTTATTTCTAAATATTCTAATCATGTAGATCAATTATTTAAGAAAGTAGGGAAAGCTTATGCTAGGAAGAAAAGCAGCCAACATATGAAACAGGTTAGAAAGCACAATGGGTCAAAAGCAATTATTGCAAGCTTATTTACATGGATACAGTGCTCCCTAGGAACAAAATATTAATGCAAGTATGTAAATAAATAACTACATACATACATAATTAATAATTGTCTAGATGTCTATAGGTACAGAAAATGCCTTGGCAAGAAAAGCTATAGGAATTATAAACAGTGGAAATGCACCAATCAATGAATTCCAAATGCCCATGCCAAACTGGTGGCAGATAAATAATATTGGTATGATCAATACTTAGGAAATATAGAAGTACATAATCTAGGAGAAAAATGAGAAGGAGAGAATATTAAAAGTATTGCCATAATAAACTTGCTTATTGTAGATTAAACAATGGCTGAATTGCAGAAGAGATGACCAGGACAGAAATTTAAGGCTGTGAGGCAAAACTGAAATGAATTTTCACAGATTCTCTCTTCCTTCCCACATTCAGATGAATGCCAGATAATATTCTGAACTTCTCTAAACACAATATAACAGAGACCCCTGCACCTTTCTGAAAGCTGATTAACTTCATAAAGCATAAATGGGTAGCACAACTATCCTCAAGGGCACTGTGCTTTATTATCAATATATTAGTTCTTTCACTTGTCTTGATAAGCCCAACACTGTGTGTCTCTTAAAAAAGAATGACTGCAAACCATGAGATTCTCATTATATGTAATTGCTCTTTACAATGACTAGCTATCTCTGGTGAAATGAATTGGTGGTCTCCACTATAATAGAATCTATTAAAAAATTGGAGGGTACCGCTGGTCTCTTTGATGCTGAAAAGGAAGAAATTCAATAGGCAAGTCTCATCAGGCTGTCTAACAAAGCAGAAGTAAAGACTGCAGGCAGGAGCATGCTGATAGCATGGGTCACTGAGGGTTTATCGAGGAAAAGGAAGGTGACAGCAGCAGCGCATAGCTAGCTGCTCAACCATTAGCCAATCAGCTAAGGGAATAACAGAGACTTCATTTGGCATTGGTGGAAATTTCACAGTAGACATTTATTTGATTTAAACAAAGAGATTTCCAAAATGAGGTGCTTTATGCCTAGTACTTTTATCCCAAACAATTGTCATATCCCGGTCTGAACATTATAACCAACAGACAGATGCAGTTGGCTACTTTTATATGAGGCTGTAAAACCTCTATTATTAAACAGTGCAATTTCTGGGTGATAATGAACTATCTTGGTCATGGCTGGAAATTTTCTTCTGATACAGAAATCCCAACATTAAACAGTGAATTTCATCATGTGGTACAGGGAGGATGAGTGTTATTTGAGGGGATGCCTTTCTCGCCTTGCTTCCTAGCAATGCATTTCAAAAACGTGGTGGCTGCTGGACACCAGCATTCATGAATGCAGGGTCAAATATAAGTGAACCATCAAAATTGCATAAGGGAAACACTACAATACGATGACCACAAAAACGTCAATAGTGTATAGGTAGTCCTCGCTTAACAACTGCCCTGTTTAGTAACCATTTGAAGTTATGATATCACTGAAAAAGTAACATTACAACCATTCCTCCCACTTAAACCATCACAATATCCGACAGTCATGTAATTGCCATTTGGGTGCTTCCTAGCAGGCTTCTGACAAGGAGAGTTGATGTAGAAGCTGGCAGTAAAATTGCAAGTCATTGTCACATGATTTGTTGATTAATGTTTGTGGGTATTTCTTTTAGGACCACAACAGAAGTGAAACTGTAATCCATGTCGTCACATGATGGTCACACATGTGGACACACTTAACAACTATATTACTTAATGACAGAGTTCTGGTCACTATGCAAGGACTACCTGTAGCCTCTTTGTTAAGCAGTAACAGTAACAACAGCAGCAACAACTACCATCACTGACGACATTCATGTGGCAACATGAATATTTATTGTTGGTTTCTGAAGTTTCACAATATATTCATGATACAACTTCCCTGTTACTGCTTTCCAGATCTTTTTGGAAATGTTAACATAATCGTACTTAAAATTTAGGTAATTTATGTAGTGACTATGTAAAACCACCTCAAAAATATGAGGAAAAATACATAAAGCTGTCCATAAAGGTTAAAAGTTTTAATTGAAACCACAAATATATTAGGTATATATCTAATATACCTAATTTCAGTGAAAATATCAGTGAGAAATACCACAATTTACTAATATATATACTGACAGCTATCAGTACAAATTTGGCACAACATTGGAAATTTTGCCAACAATATGAGATTGGGAAACCAATTTTGAAGAATATGCAGAAATAGCAAATTTAACATTATACATCTATTGCATTAATCTAAACAAATCAAAACAATAAGAGTCCCTGTATCCACACAGGACAAATTTAGACTTTTTGTAATATGGTTTTTAGTGGAAAAAAGCCTTGAGATCAATTGAAATGATGAAAGAATTTAAATAGATACTAATGATTTGTAACATTTAATATAAAGTACAAATATCTAGTTTGTGATCACTGGTTGAGGGAAAATAAGACAGAGAGGAAAGGGACAATGTATTGCTATAAAATGTCCACATTTTAAAATTAATATAGTTGTTTATTTTAGTTCTATTCAATCTAAAGTAGAGGGGTTTTTTTCTTTTGTACTACAAGGAAATTGTCCTTTAAAAAAAAACATTAAGTTTAGGTCCTAACTGCTAATGCTGGAAACTGAGAATCAATCAGTATTCCAAAAACTTACACTGGACACAATAACCCAATGAACTCTATACCACCTTGAGGAAAATCAATTATAAATATAAAGTGGTAATTATTATTGGTGTTTCATCACTATTTTTTTTTTTTTTGCCTTACCAGCTGCTTGATAATTTAAGATCTTCTTACTTTCAAGTCCTGGGAGAAACAGCAGGGAGACAATAGTAAGAGCTGAAGTACTACAATTGGAAAAGCTCTGTAATAATTAGTGAAGGAGGACGAAGGACAAAAATGGTAGCACAGCTGCAACCCAAATTTGTGACACCAATTTATGGTACATTGGGGGGGGGGAGATTTGCAGACGAAAATGGTTACTAACTAAACATTCAGCATTAATTGCTATATTTACTACAAGTAATTTAATTTAGAAGATCATCAGTAATATAAAAAGGGAAAAGGTGGAATTGTGCTATCTAATGTGTTAAATATCCGTGAAAGTTTGTCTTCAAGTAGAATAAGGCTATAGCTTCTTTATGGTAATCTCAGATTAAGTTTATTCATGGTAAATTGAAGTCAAGGGTTTTAAATCATTCCCAGTTCCAATTTCAACAACCCAGAAATAGCGATATGAAAAAAAATGTTTTTATAATTCGAGACATTGTGAATCAGGAGAACAAAAGTTTGCCCTGATATGAATCATGAAAAGGACTCATTGCTTGTATTAAAAATTCCTTAGGGATTGTATTAAGTAAGTCAAATATTATTGAAACTATTTCAGTAGCGCCTATCTTAGGTCTCTTATTATATTTAAATCACTCCATAATAAAATTGATTTGCCCATTGACCTCTTACAGGATAGTAAAATCTCTCTAGCCCTAATTCCAAAAGTTAAATTAACTATCTATAATGGCAGCATTTATTTCAACTAGTCTATTACATCAGCAGCTTCCACAGATGAAGGAGTTACTATTATTTTGAAAGCATATATTCCATATTCCTTCCCTATTTTCATATACATATATCATCTGAGATGTGAGCTACATTTAGGCAGGCAGTGTACAAAAGCTCCACTATCCCTAATGATGGCTTGAATTAATTCCCATTGTCCCACCACATTTAATAAGTTATTCAATAGGTTAACTCCTGCATTTCAGGGTCTACTCCCAGTTTGCCTATCTCTCTCTCTATGTGAAATGCCGACAAAGATCCATTGTTCAGAGTGACAATGGCTTTTTTTTTTTTTTGCAGAGACCTAGATGTTTATAAAGGGGTATTTATTTATTTTTTGAAAAAAGTTTTATTGGTTTTTACAAATGTTTTAAGGAAAAGGGGTAAATAGGTATAGAAAATTTTGACAGCTACATCATGCGGAAGGTGTAGTCCCCCCAAATCTCGCAACTTTTACAAAGAAAAAAAAGAAAACATCAAAATTTGAATAAACATTGGCAGCTTTTGGTTTTACATTAAATCATCAATATATTCAATCATTTTTGTATCACTTCCAACAATTACATTATAACAACAATTGCAATAATATTTTAGCTCATTTTTGTGACCTGGGTCTTCTCAGTGTTGCATCCTCCCCCCTGTCTGCTGGCAGAGCCTCGGCCCCTCCCTCCTTCATATCTTGTGTACTGTCCCCTGTTTCGTCTAGGAGGGCATTGTGTTTTTTAATGAAAGCCTCCGCCTCCACAACTGTATTAATTCTAATTCTGCTGCCCTCCCAGAAAATCAGCATACCTTCTGGCAATGACCATCTAAACCAGACTCCTTTATTATATAATTTCTTTGCTAAAGAGGAATATTTCTTTCTCTTATCTCTTACTTTCTTCGGAATCTGTTTAAGAATGGTTATTTCTTTGTCTTTATATTTTAGTGGTTCCCCCCTTTGAGCTCCTAGGACCCCATCTCTTGTGGTCTTTCTAAGAAATTTAACATGGATTTCCCTTGGAACATTGTGTGTTCTAGCGTATGCTGAATTGATCCTATTATAAAGGGGTATTTAGAAGCTGCAAATGAGCGCAAATTATACTTTCATCATCAGATAATATTCTATCAAATCTACTCCTCAGTTCAATTTTTCTGCACATTTTGTTCTTTTTCTTAGCTCCAATGGTTCTGAATTACAGCATGTGGACATTGTGATCATTGTGACATAAGGCAGTGTTGTGGCCTGTCAGCTGCTGGCCTCAGAGTCAACAGCTCCCAAGTCTGGAGGTGGTTGAGGAAAAAGAAAAGAAACAGTTGGTCCAGTGCCTGATGCGCGGCTGCATAGAAGGCTGAGAAGGGAACAGCAGTGGAAAACTGTGGGCCGATCATGGGGAAGGAAGAGCCACTGCTGCTAATGAGGCCCCACCCTAGCTCTGGGAATAAAAGGCAGGGGCCAGAGATGAATAGGAGTGGCAGACAACTATTCATCTTCTGGCCGGTCGGACTTGTTAGCCTGCAAGATAAGCTTTTTGCTGGGACTACCGGCATTCCTAATAAAGGAATCTTTTGAGTTCACATCAGAGAGTTTGTCATATTTGGGGAGTTGGGTCAGAATAGGCAGCTACTATCTATGTAACAGTAGAAAAAAGGTGTTGAGATGTGACTATGATTGGTTAAAGTAATGCCGTACAGCAAGAAGAGTTATATATTTATCCAGCTGGCATTATGGGCATCCAACAATCAAGCTATAACATTTTAGCATGCAAAATTGAGTCCAAATCAATATGTTTATAAAAGGTAAATATAGGTTAGAGAGACGGAAAATTTACAGTTACAATTCTATATGGAAGGAAAATTTCTACTTTAAATAAAGGAAAATTGGAAGATTAAGGAAAATAATATGTTTCTCTTGAATATGCCCAAAGAAATAGTGGGGCAAAGTCCAGAAGAATATTTTCTCAACCAAATTCAGATAGAATTCTTGGGAATACAAAGGAACTGAGATTTTGCCTAGACTTGCCAAGTGGAAAACAATAGGAACAAACCAACAATGGGGAGCATTTTGGGGCTAATTAGTACCATTTCTTGAATCAGAAATAGTTTGTCTGGTCCAAATCTATCCATCCATTCATCCATCCATCCATCCTTCCTTCCTTCCTCTCCCACAAGTGCACAGTCCTTTAAACTAATCTGGAATTCTTTAGAGTTGCTATGATTTTTTTGATTATCAGCTTGTGAAATGTTCCTACACCAGAAAATGAACATAAACTTTTTACTGTAGCCACATACCTCAATGTACTTAATGTAATGTACCTCAATGTACTTAATGATAAAAGTCACCTATTTCTGCTGGAAACCAAGATTATCTTGAGTTTTTCTAAATAGGTTTTTTTAGATGGAAATATACTTGGAAGCAAAACAATAACAATAAGTATTGCTGTTATTATTATTATATAGGCATACCCATATAATGACAGAGCACAGCATTGGCTTTGATCCCATATATATAATCAGCTAACAAGTGTTGATCCCTTGCATTTCATGTTTCTTTCATATGGGCATGATAATGAAAATGTTTGTGAAAAATTTATTATAAAACAATAGATTTAATCCATGTCACTTACATTATGGGCAGAGAGCATGGAATCTGGTAAAGAAGGAGCAAAAAACAGCCATACAATTACATAATCACACAAATGCTAAGATGTACATATTTTCATCAGACATCCTGATGAAAGCAAATAATTGTGCATTAGCACAATTAAACCATTACATGAAATTTTATTTCAACATCTATAAATTTTGCTGCAGACACTGATGAAGGAAAAAACAAATATGAAACACAGACATCCGGTGTCCGTGTATTTGTAGAACAATTCATAACATAATGGCAAGCTTATTCAACTGCCTTACCCTGCCATTATTACAAAAGAACTGGAAAAATATGAGTTCAACATTATATAAATAAAGGAATTTAACAACAAGGGAACTTCCAGATTTCCTTGTACAATTTCCCAGCCTTATTTTAAAGAATTACCCAGCCTATATTGGGCTTGATACACAAACTACTCACCCTTTGTATAATATTTTATATACTTTAGTTTTTCTTTCTTTCTATAAAAATATTCAAAATACAGAGAATGTTGTTGACCCTTTTGAAGCATCCCATATTTGAAAAACACAGATTAATCTACAGAGATGCTTTTGCAGAATTGGGCTAGATATTTCCTGTGAGCTTGCATTTTAAAGTTACAGATATTCTTAATTTTAAAACCAACTTCAAGATTGGAATTGCGAAAAGAAAAGAAAAAGAATTCAACACAGACAATTTTGGCTTGTTTTCCAGATAGTCCATTTTCACCCCTTCCTTGCTTTTTCACTATTGTCAACATCGAATTAGCAGGTTGTAACCTATCAGAATCTAGTAAGATTTTTTAAAGTGTTCCTATGGGTTTATTTTATTTTATTTTTAAGTTTGAGTCTTTCCAAGTATGCTATATGTGTACAACAGCACTTTGTTTATATAAATGTTCACATTTAGAAATGAATTTGCTGTTAGAATAAATTATTTCTCATGTGATTCCGTGGCAATTCTCTCATGAAACAGATGTATATGCCCCGCAGCAGTCTTTGGGAATTATTTACTGAGATAATTGACCAAAATGGCACTAATTTCAGATACCTTCATGATCTATGTCCTTTCCAGGAGCACAGCACAAATTACCTTACATTGATTGTACTGTGGGAATGAGCAGCTGAAGGCACAGCTTGCCCCTTGCTTTCCACAAAGTGCTAAATGGCTATGTTCTAATGAAAAGTCTGTTACAAAGCTACGTACATTGTTTGAAGAGGAATCTAATAGAGGAATACGAAATACTTCCACAGCTACAGTATAGCTTTCCAAATGGCTCAAATAGGATAGCTACAAGACAGCCTTAGATAAAAATCTCTCTTCCTTGACCATCTTTGTCAAGCTTAAGAAAATTAAATAGAACGCTCATTGGCCAATCAAAGAGGAACTAAAGCTTATTAGATTTTCCTCTCTCTTTTTCTTAGGATCAGTAGCTTCTCATCTTGGAGTTTTGATTAACTTGTCCCTTTTTCCTGTACAGTGTCTTTAACCTTCAATATTTCTATTAACAAGTTGCCCAGGATCATGATTTTCAAATACACTAAAATACTGGATTTAGAATTTATTTTACTCCATTCTATTTTTTTATTGCAAAATGCAGGTTAGCAAAAATGGAAATTGCCTTTTGTATTATTAAAGGGTTCTAAGGGCTCCTTTTGACATTATGTATGAGTAGCAAATTAAATAAACATGGAGCCTCTGTCACATTTGAAAGGTCAAACATAATACTGACATATGGAAGTGCAGCACAATTGAACTAGTAACAAAAATGCTGGACATTAACAAGGGCTATCCTGGATTGAAGCAAGGCCTGTATAGTCCAGCATTTATTTCCCAGAGTGACCAAGGGAAGTGCATAAATAGAACAGGGCAAGGCTTACCATTACATAAATAGCCACCTCAGTTAACAGATGCTGGATGTCAAAAGCAAAATGTCGGAGGGGACAGCAAAGTGTATTGAATGCTTTCAGTTAGATTTTGCAGCATGCTAATGCTTATGAGAGGGACGGGGTAGCTCAGTGCCTAAGACGCTGAGCTTGTCGAGGTTGGCAGTTCAGCAGTTCAAATCCCTAGCCCATGTAATGGAGTGAGCTCCTGTTACTTGTCCCAGTTTCTGCCAACTTAGCAGTTTGAAATCACTTAGGAAATGCAAGTAGAAAAATAGGGACCACCTTTGGTGGGAAGGTAACAGCCTTCCATGCGCCTTTGGCATTTAGTCATGTCGGCCACATGACCACAGAGACATCTTCAGTAAGTGCTAGCTCTTCAGCTTTAAAATGCAGATGAGCTCTCTTCCCTAGAGTCAGGAATAACTAGTACATATGTGCGAAGGGAACCTTTACCTTTATCTTAATGCTTATGGGAAGTGTTGAAGCAAAATTAGTTCTCAGCCCAACTGTTTTTGTACAAGAAAAGGGAGGGACATCATATTGTTATCTTTCAGATCCCCATTTGTTGTTCTAATGGGGACGTAGACTTAATAGGCTGCCTTTGTTACTGTTAATACTTAGAATCACATCAAGAACTTCATCATCTACTGATGTGTTTAAACATCTTTACAAATATGCCAAAATGGTTGTCATTCCTTTATCTTTTGGTGAGGAATTCTACCATTTGACTTTTTTTCTTTTTTTAAATATTCAAATATTTTATTTCATCATTCATATTTCCTACACACAATTTAGCTGCATAACTCAAATTTTCCTTTAAAGGGAAAAGGCAGCCAGAGATGAGAAACTCTTTGCTCTACATATCTTTTCTTCCTAGTTGTTGTTTTTTATTAGCAAAATGTCTCAAACATTTTACTTTTCCATAAAGGAAATTCTTTCCTGTTTTTTTTTTTAATTCCTTGATGGTGCGGTGGGGACTTGTCAAGTAGTGCTGTATTTATTTGGAAGTTAATGTATAGTACTACCTACACTATTATGTCATATGGAACAGTACATGTATATACAGGCAAATAAGACTGGCAGCTGTATTTCAAATATCTTCCTACTTATCTCCAATCTGAAATGCAAAAATCACAACAACTAGATACTGAATAGACATTTTCACTGAATGCTTTTCTCAATCAGTAACTATCAAATAGGACCCATTCAAGAATTTTCTAATTTCATCATTCCTTCCCATGTGAATTTGAACGCATCAGTTTTCTGAGCCTAAACACTTTGTTTGCATTTCTTGAACATATGTTCCAGAAAGTCTGAAACATACTTTTGATTTTCAGTTAGACGCCCACAAAATTCTTCAATACTTCAGGTGGGTGAACTCTGCTCTACTTCTGCATTATAATCTTAATATCTGTTTTAGATACAACCATTGCACCTTCTCTGCAGTCATGTGATCATGATTTCCAATGTTCTCCGCCAGCTTTCTACAAGCAACTTCTATGGGGGAGCCAACAAAAAGTCAGAAATTGGTCTCAATTCCACTGATTTTTGGTCTACCCAAGCTCATTCTGTTTCTCCCTTAGGTAAGGAACTATCTCTCAAAATGAAGATCCAACAAGTCATGGATCTTCATTTTCAGAGATAATTCCTTACTTATTTTTTATGGCTAGTCATAAAATATATCAAACTGAAATCTATTCAAGGCGTTATAAAAATATAGTTAAATGGTGACTGATATAAAAAAAGAAATAATTTCAAATAAACCAGTACTTAATTAAAAGCTTGAAACTAATTCAGATGTGAAATATTAGAAATCTGGAATGGAAGCAGAGTTTAGTTCTTATGTAGGAATTTTGCCTTAATTTTATAATTAGTGTGGGGGGGGTTCCCCCTTAAGAAGTGTTCTTGAATTTTTATTCCTTTAAGCCTCAAAATTAGAAGTTTGTTTGTTCATTTTTTCTTCATCCTCTAAATTGGCTATGTGGTTTGTGTACAACTGATTATTCATACATCTGGTACATCTCTCTGTGGCAAAGTGCATCGGCATCCATCATTTACTCTCATACAGCTTCAACTGTACAAGGTTACACACTGAGCACACAATTTGAATATTTTAATAGTTAGCACAGCCTAAAATAGCATCTTTATGAAAATTTTGAACTTTAAGATAAAAATGTTAGCTTATAAAATATGTAGGCCCCTTTACATTGTCACTGCAGTTCTAGCTGGATATATCTCTTAACAATAAAATATGTCTCATTTGGTTAAAAAGGTGGCTAATTAACTCTATTCTCGTGCTACTTTTAGAGAGATCCGTGTAGGAAGGAGAATTTCCTACCTTGTTATAACTATCTTTTCTCTCTATACGAGGCACAGCAGGCATTTAGTTAAGCTATGAAAGAATATAATTGGCAGGGAGAAAAGCAGAGAAGACAGAGGTCATGGCTTTATTCTTTTTATTGATTGCTTTTATATATTGACTTTCTCACACAGATAAGAGCCTGGAGGCAGTTTCAACAATTAAAACAATTAGGAATATTTTTTTATAAAATAAAATTGAAGATGAATGAAGCAATTGTTATAATTGATGATTATGATGATGATTCAGTTGTGTCTGACTATCGGCCATTCTATGGGTCAGGTTCCTCCACACTACAGATAAACATAACAAGTTAAGTTTTGTTAATATTTATTTATTTAATTTGTATAGCTGCCCTTCTAAAATCGGTGTCAGCAGTGGCAAACAATCATAAAAAACAAGTCAGTTAAAACACAATACAAAAAAGAAATTAAATATAAGCAGGAACCAAGAGAATCTATAAGAGGTCCATGTCAATGTAATCAGGAAAGGGAACCCTTCACATACTCAGGACCCCAGGTGCGGACACATACCCAGGTTTTCAAGGCCTTTCAATAGGCAGGCATGGTCAGGGTCATCCCCATTTCTGAGGAGAGGAGTTTTGCGAGGACACAGGCAATAGCAGACAAGGCATGGCTCCTGGTCCCTGGCAACTGACATTCCTTGATTGACAGGATCCCAGAGAATACCCATCCTGCCAGAAAAGATTGGTTGTATAGAAACAACTGGAAGAAGACAGTCTCTCAGTTAATCTGGTTCTAACCTATGAAGGACTTTAAAGATGACAACCAGCACCTTGAATTTCATGTAAGAACCTCACTGACAGCCAAAGCAGCCTCCATAGTCAACACCATTTACAACTTGAGCAGTTGCATTCTGTAATGTAATTCTGTAAAGAGCATTGCATTAGTATGAACAGGATGTCACGATGGCATGAGTGATTGGAAACAGAGCTTCTCAGACCAGAAATGGGCATAACTGGCACATAACCTGAAGATGTGCAAAGACCACTTAGACATGTTTACTACTTGGTCTTCCAGCAAGACCTATGAGTCCAAGAAGATGCCCAGACTGTGCACCAGATAGATCTGAAGTAGTTCCACCCTACCCAGATCAAAGATGAAAAATCTTGGTCATAGGAAACTCAAGTGCCCACATTGGAGCTCACTATCTCCACACTGAAAAACTGTAGTGCTGCTTACCTGCCCTCCATTGCCATGTGCAGATGCTATTCAAAGCACCACAGCTGATTCGTGTATCACAATCAAGGCAGCCAGTCATCCAGTCATCCAACTACTAGTCTGAGAAACAAGATAGTACAGCCAGCACACCAGCCAGCAGCAGCCCAACCAAGGAAATGAGTTCAAGGTACCACATTCAATTCTGTCCCAAGCCACATTCCAATCAAGTGAGATGAATGAATTGAAGAGAAAGCATTCACTAAACCCAAATCTACAGAAACACCACAATCTCTTAATCCAGCTCTCAGAACTTCCAATCTGCTGCAAAATACTAAAACCAGCCATTGGCATAATCTCTACAATCAGGCTTGACCTTGGCACTGTGTGTGTGTGTGTGTGTATTATTAAATTTACTAGCATCCATTTAAAGATATTTTGGTAGAAAAGACTGGGTGGCAGACACTGTGAGATCTCTGTGCCATATTATCTCCCTTTTCATGATAAGTAAAATTTAAATCAGAATCACTGAGAAAAAGTTTCTTTATAGGAGATTTTATTTTGACATAGGAACAGAGCAGGTGAACAGCAGACTGCTGAAATGTGATTCAAAATACTGATTTTTGTGACAACTGCAACTATTGTTTTTTAATATGTTTGGAAAGTTACGAAGCAATGAATTGGTATCTTCTAAGTTAGATGAGGTTTAGGGTGTTCCATAATTGCATATGTTAAAATTCAATTCAATATTCTTTTAGTAATCAACTAATATTTCTCTAAATATGATGTTAACTAATACATCGTTTTTCTTTTCTTAGATATCTCGTTATCACTGTAATTTCCATCTTTATATTCACAAACTTTTTGACGTCTCCAAAAGTTTGCCTAGAGTGGATCACTTATGAGTATATGAGGCAGAACCAGTGGTGGGTTCCTACAGGTTCAGACTGGTTTGGCAAACTGGTAATGGTATGGTGGCCTCAGTCGCTGGAACAAGCAGCATCCCAGGCCTGCCACACCCTCAAACTGGTTTCCCGGTCGGCGGTGCCATCTTGTTTTTTAGTTCTGCGCATGCACAGAACAATTTCTATTGAAGTGTGCATGTGTGCGTAGTCTGTGCGCACAAGCAAACTGGCAGTAGTGCCGGCCGGAACCCATCCCTGTGCTCAATACAATCAGACAGGTTTCCACAATAATAATAATAATAATAATAATAATAATAATAATAATAATAATAATAATAATAATAATAATAATAATAATAATAATAATAATAATAAAGCTTTCCTGCTTCCCTATATGATCCTGATCTCAGTATGGGAAACAAGTATTTATATGAATGGTAAATGGCCTTTTAAAGGTTTCCTTTAAAGGATCTATTAAAAGTTTCTTCTATTCAAACTCTACATTGTGATTTCTTTCCACAGAGAAGAAAATCTTAGCCAGAACTGAATATGCCTTAATCCTCCTTGAGATTAGTCCAATTTAATATCCTCTGATGTTAGTGGAAAAATCATTCATCTCCAATCTACAACAAATCAGACCTTACATTTTCTCTGTATTCTGATGTATTTTCAATTAGCCTTCTGAGCACCAGAGAGTTTCTCACCATTTAGATGCAGCCACATTGCATAATTTATTTCCAATATTGTGTTGTGTTATAAAGAATGAAATAAGGTTTTCATATTACACACAGACACACATACATACAATTATACACATCTTATAATTTTTAAAGTTGGCACTGGCCTCAAAGGTGAATTAGTAATTATTAGCAATTATTCATTATATTTTAAAGATAGAAAGCACTTGATAAGATGTATTGCAGCTTATGTCAACAGTAATAAAAATACATGCCTGCCTTGCCTTTAATTCTAAACAATGTATATGGAAAAATAAAGTGTGCCAAGTCTCCCTCTTGATTTTTCTCATTCAGTCGAAATTACAATATCTGAAATCTTACAAAGGAAATGAAAGAAAAATAATGAGGCTGATTTTTTTTATTCAGCTATAATTTGACTGGGCTGTTATTTTTTTACTAAGTGTCAAGTTAAAACAGTTTTACAGAATTACTGTAAATTTACATTATTTTTGCTTTTTGGTTTGTGTTCATCATCACATAACTGCACTATAAAGGTATTAAATGAAATTATCTTGTTTGTTACTGTAGTCTTGAAATCTTAAAAACTGTAGAGAGAAAAGTAAAATAGAATAATAAAAAAGAGAGATAAAGTCAAAGAAAGGCAAAGAAAAGCAGATAAAACCCCAGTATTCATCTGTTTCAGGATAATGGGCAGCTAACACATTACATCTGTTTTATCAGACACAATGGCTTAAATGGTTTAAAACTTATGTTTCTTAGAGCTCCAATATTTTGTTTCTCTTTTTACCCAGTATATGTTATTATTGCATTGTTTATCTTCTGCTGCTAGATTCATGACATTCATAGTTTCTTCTCTGAAATGTCATATTTGTATGAGGTTTCCTGCTGCTTTCTGCTTGCATATTCATAGTCTAATGTTTCTTCTACTCTACCAGTAGACATATATTATGATTATATTCATTTAAAAGTTGCTGCTCATATCAGCTGAAAGAAGAGTAAGAACCGCATGACACAGAGGAGCAATGCTCTTTAGAAAAAAAGGCTTCAAAAACAGGATGCTTGTAGAATATCCATCTTGAACATTTGAAACCTGGCCATGAGGATGATTCTGCAATCAGAATCTCAGAATATTAACTAATGTTAATGACCTGCAATGACTCATTGCCCTATTTTCTCCCATATTGATGACCCTAATTCTAATTCATTGTTCATAGAATGCAAAGATAACATTGATTACAGTTGAAACAAATAAGAACATTTTATAAGAAAAAAAATAGATCAATGCTGAACTATATGCACTCCATATCAGACTTTAAGATGTTAAAGATACAGCCATATCAAGGACTGAAACAATGAATGAAGCTATAAGGGACCCTAGAATCCTGTCTAACTACATAGACCGAAATAACAAGATAAACCAGTGAAATGATTCAATGCCAAAGTTGGACCTCCTGATGAAAAAGTTCTAAAATTATTTAGTTCTTTAAATTATTTGCTGTATTGCATTACAACACAATCTTAATGAAAAAAAAATATTAGTAATAATGGAAAGGTTTTCTTTTCCTAATAAAAATTCAGAACACAGGAAAACATCCTGCAAATCTTGTTTTTTTTTAAATTATTATTATTATTATTATTATTATTATTATTATTATTATTATTATTATTATTATTATTATTATTATTATTATTATTATTATTATTATTATTATTATAACTCATCGTTTGTCCTATAATGAGCGGGCAACTTTCTGAGAAGCTGCACATTAAACTTGTGGGTGCTAGGAAATGTGTATGAAAAGACATTCAATTACAAAATAATTGCTAAGCAAAACTTTCTCTGCCTCAACCATGAAGAAAAAATGGAAGAATAGTGAATTGTTGGTTTCTTAATGAAATATATTGAATGATAATCTTTATACTGAAAATAAACAGAAAACACAAATACATTTAAGATGAATGCTTGCTGACAGAGAGATAACAATATACTAACAGAACCAGAGTAGTTGGCATTTGCTACACATTTCATGATACATAGAAACTAATTATTCCACTGTAATGAGCATACTATGAGGAAGACAATCATGATTATGGAAACATACAGAAAATAGTATGCGGTTCGTTTTTTATCTTGAAGCCAGTCTCCCTAATTTTTTAGCCAATAAAGTGGAAATAAATTTTATCTCTGTCTGTCTGTCTGTCTGTCTGTCTGTTTCTGTATGTCTGTCTGTCTCTCTCTCTCTCTCCTTCTCTCTCTCTCTTTTGTGTGTGTGTGTATTTGTATACAGACACACAGAGGCAGAGTATTGCTATTTCTGCTCCTATTAATAGTATACAGATTTCAAATATTATGGTCATGCATATACAGAATATACATTCTACTTTAGATAACAAATCCAGTTTTTTTATTTAAAAAAATCAGATTCCAGATAATTAACTGAATGTAATGCAGAAAATCTCTATACTAGACATAAATGCAAACTTGTTCAGTTTGTTTATTCCTACTAATTTAGCAAAGATTTCTATTTGAACTAGCTGAAAGAATGCAAGATTTAAAAATAGAGATTTTTAATGTATTCTTAAAAGTAAGAATTTGAATCCCTTTATACTTGCTTAAACTGTGTTTAAGGTGGTAAATCTCTTTTCTGGAAGATTCTTTGTCTTTAATGGCTATAAAGCAACCAAGTATAATAGAAATAAAAAATGTTTAACAAATTAGTATTTATAGATTTGTTCAACTTCAAAATTGGGTCATATTCAATGCATATTCAATGCATATTCAATGTACAATTGAAATGTAGATGAAGAATACCTTGGGAAAACTGGAAAGAGTATTTTTCCTTTATTTGGCTCTTGCTTTTTCTAGGATGCCAAGACAACGAATAATTTAAAAATAAAACAAATGAAGAACTAAGCATTTCAACATTTTACAACACTACTCTCCTTTATATATTCCATTTGCAGTATATTATTATGAAGTTTCCTCCTAAATATGGAATTTATTTTGAGAAATGATTTTATTTATACCAGGTTTTCATCTGAAATGTAAATTTAATGAACCAGTAGGCTACACAGTGTAGTTATACACTATTAAGCTCTCATTGTGCTTCTCTTTTTGCTTATTTTACTCTTAGGTTAAGCCAAATAGTGTACTATACCACAACAAATTCTGAATTTGAATCAAGATGTCTAAAATATGTTAATCCAAGAATATGTGAAAATTCCAGAACCCATTACTCTGCGAAATCAAACTCCTTCATTATTCATATTAGTACTATTTGTGAAATTTTGACCACATCTCTGCAGTCATGTGATCATGATTTCTGATGCTCCCTGCTAGTTTCGTGGAAACAAAGTCTTTGGGGAAGCTGGCAGGAAGTCAGAAGTTACTCTTGCTCCCACTGCTTTTTGCCTGTGCATGGTCTCTCTGTTTCCCTGTTTACGTAAGGAAATATTGTCTATTATTAAAGTTTAACTTTTTTATAATATATATACAAAATATATATTTATAACATATACTCTCTTTTTTTAAACAAAATTTTATTGGTTTTTAAAAAAATAAACAAGGAAAGGGGTGGTGGAATAGGTTACAAATTTTGGCAGTTACAATATGCAGGAGGTGGCCCCTCCCCCCGTGCTCATACTTTCCATTTATTAATACATTAGATTATTACTAATTAATGGTATTTTGTCAGCATATAAACTTTTATCTTCAAATAATTTCAATCATTTTACATCAAACAGATTTTCTTGTTCATTTTTGTGATCTGAGTTTTCTCGATGTTGCCCCTTCTCCCCCCGCCAGCAGAGCTCCGGCCCTCCCGTGTCCTGTGTGTCTGGTGTAGTGTCATCAGGTTTGTCTAGGAGGACTTTATTTTTTTCTGAGCCTCTGTGGTTGTATTGATTCTAACTCTTGTGTCCTCCCAGAATATTAGCATACCTTCAGGCATCAGCCATCTAAACCACACCCCTTCCTGGTATAATTTCTTCGCTAATAGCGAATAGTTTTTTCTTTTATCTCTCACTTTCTTAGGGATCTGTTTCAGAATGGCTATTTCTCTATCCTGGTATTTTAGTGCTTGCCCCCTTTGTGCACTCAGAATCTCATCTCTTGTGATCTTTCTGAGAAATTTAATATGTACCTCCCTTGGAACATTGTGTGTTCTGGCATATGCTGAGTTTACTCTATAAACCAGGTCCATGTCCCACCCCATCTGTTGTTTATCTTTTTTAATGTATTCAGCCAATAAGTTTGTCATAATGTCCCTTAGATCTTCATCATCAGCCTCAACCACATTTTGAAATCTAAGGAAAAAGGACATTCTTTCAAATTCCGTTTTTATATGATGGTTCTCAAGCTCTTGGTTCCCTTTCTGCACTCCCCTCACCTCCCCCCTCATCTCAGCCGTCCCCTCCTCCAAAAGATCCAGTCTCTGTGAGTTATTAATCGCCCGGTCTTGGTTCTCTC
Organism: Natrix helvetica; assembly: GCF_964273705.1. NCBI lineage: Eukaryota > Metazoa > Chordata > Lepidosauria > Squamata > Natricidae > Natrix > Natrix helvetica. Next base: position 42,744,547 of record NC_138550.1, on the reverse strand, counting down.
TAAGCTGCTCATTCATCTCCTTTAGTTGGTTTTTTAAATCTTCCTGCCCCTTTAAGAGTTGTTGGAACATCTGCTGAAAGTCCACCTCAGAAGGCTTAGGCTGGAGCAAAGAAGTTAAAGTCTGTTGTCCACTGGGGCTGGATGCTGAAGATGTTGGGGCGGAGACAGCAAATCCCGGCTTCCCCGGGGGTGGTCTTTTGGGTGGCATTGTAATAAGCAAAGAGATAACAATGTCAGTACAGAGAGGAAACAATTAGGGAGGAAAACGCCAAGTGAGGTTACGAGGCAGGGAGTCCAAGCAGATAGGAACCTTTTTGGGATTCAGCTCCTGGCAATAAAGCAGTAAAGTCCTTTGTTCCAAGCAGAGTAAAATGTAGCAAGAGATTTATCTGAGTGTCACGGAGACAAAGACAAGATGCCTGAAGCTTCTATGGGTGGAGTCAAGTTTCAGTGTCTATGAAGACGACGGAAGTGTGCCATCTTGCCCTGCCAGCTCTGGGATCAGAAGGCAAAGACCAAAAGTTTTCAAAGTTTTCAGATCATCACCTCATTTACACAATTGCAGTCCAAAATCTGCCTTTGCTATGAGCGTGATTTCGTTGCATGGCTCCCCCCCTCCTCCTCTGGGGGCAGAGAGCAAAACCGTTTAAAACCACTTGTCCAAGGGGGGGGAATCCCCCTCCCTCCAATCACACTTCTCCAAATCAAGTTGAAAATTAATTCTAAAAAGCTGGCAATTTTTTTTTCCTTCAGTCGAACAGGGGAATGGGGGGAAGTTTCCACCTCACCGCACAGCAGCTGCGTCCTTCAAATCTTGCTTTCTTCCAGCTGCCTCATCGCAAAGACGCCACGGTGCCTCCCCTCTTGCCTCCCGGTGCCTAGGGTGATGCGGGGAGCCCCCCAACTGCCGCCGACACAGGGGGTCCCCCGCTACACTGCCCCCTCAGCAGGAGCCCCTCCAGGGCATCCTGTGCCCCCCGGATCAGTGGGGAGCCCACCAGGAGTGTGCGGGGCGAGCAAACCTTGCCCGTCGCGATCCGCAGCCGGAACCGGAAGTCAACATATACTCTTCTTGTTGTTATATGATTAAAGTCAATGCAGCATAGAGGTTAAAAAATTGTCAGTCTAAAATTTAGTGTTCATTCTGGACACATTAGACTGCACTACATTTTCTCTGAAAGGCTAACCCATTGGATCACAGGTTGTCTAATTGTAATTATAATGCACTATATTTTATGGTAATCTTATAAAGCTATTCTCTTGCTTTTTAAAGTAGTTTGGGTACTGTAAATCTCATATATTTATTTTAATTTTCTGTAGCATTTTCAGAAATGTTTTACATCATAACTCTTGTTTAAAAACTATGTACAAAGAAGCATGACATGATAAACTTCTGTATCTTTCTGTCTGAGAGAGCATATATACTGTATACAGCCCATCTTAAATGAAAGTGGATTGTATACAGTATCACAAAAGCTTCTAAATATCCAATCCTGCAACAATTGAATACCTCTCTTTGGATAGCTCCTAAAGTTAATGCACTGTATACATTCATCTAAAAGGTAAATATTTTTGAGTTTAGTTCCTGGTGGAGAGTTTGAAGACCATAGCTTGGTACTCATATTTGAAAGATCCAAATAAAGGACATAACCTGTGGTACTTCTGGGTAAAGTGGTTAAGTTGCTGGAACAGAAACCAGGGGACTGATTTTATAATCCAGCTTTAGACATAAAAAAACTAGCTGGGTGACTTTGGGTCAGTCATTGTCTCTCAGCACAACTCATTTCACAGGATTGTTGTTGTGGATTATATAGAAGGAAGAAGGATTGTTTGCCACCTTGAGTTTGGAAAAAAAGAGAGATAAAAATCTAAAAAAAACCCAAATCCTAATTAAAAAGTACCATACAAGAGTATATGCTAGATAAAAAGAGAGAACTTAAAGGAAGTCGAATATATATACCATTCTGAATTATTATCCAACAGTGCAGCAAATTTTTCTAGAAAATTTTCAGGATGTTTTAAGTTCTAAAACATTGTCTTATTGCATCATATCTAAAATATCCATAGCATAAGCATAATTTGAAATATTCTGATACATTTGTTTTGAAACTCTGAAAATTGTATGGGAGATCATTATTTCCAGAGCACAGTAGGTAGGGCTGCTGCTTGCTGGAAAATTTGAAGAATGTTCAAATGCAATACTTACTAATAAGAAGCTATGAAAGGCTGTCTCCTAAAGCTTCTTGCTTGCTATCAAAACTGGGAATGTGTGCTTTCTTCCACATTAATTTCTTTAACTAAACTCATATATATATAGTTGAAAGAGAATTGCAAAAAATAAAAACAAAAAAGTCTAATTTGCCTGTCAAAAATTACTGCAGGATTTACTGTGAAGATGTAAAAGTAACAAGAAAAACAGTTATAATGTGCTTTGATCACTATGCTGTATGATTCTAAAATATAATTGATGATAACATTAATACATGCCATGTATGTAAAAAGACATAATAGTCATAGTTTGCTACATTAATGCATTGTCTTCTAGCATACTTATGCCTGCTCAATTAATGAAGAACAAAGCATGGCAGGATTTAACTCCAGGAAGTTTACACTCTAGAGCAGGGGTCTGTTCAGAATTGGGCCACGCAAGTGATGTGCAAGCACTCATGGAGATTCACTTGCACAAGCATCCCTGCCGCTTGTGCGAATGGAGCTGTGCATGCTTGCATGCATCCCTGCAAGCTATTCCATGCTTGCCACTGTAACAAAACCATCCCTTCTTCCTCCCTTCACCAGGCCACCAAGCTGGAGAGATTGGGGACCGCTGTTTTAGAGCACACTGTTGATTTCTAACTTTCATGATTAAATTGATCTGAAATTAGCAAGAGAATCAAACTGTAACATGCAGCTTATTTGCTTGGAAATATTATAGTGGTGGGATTCTAATTTTTTTACTACCAGTTCTATGGGATGGCTTGGTGGGTGTGGCATGGCTTGGTGGGTGTGGCTTGGTGGGCATGGCAGGGGAAGGATACTGTAAAATCTTCATTCCTATCCCACTCCAGAGGAGGGATACTGTAAAATCTCCATTCCCTCCCCACTCTAGGGGAAGGTTACTGCAAAGTCCCAATTTCCTCCCAATCAGCTGGGACTCGGGAGGCAGAGAATAGATGGGGGTGGGGCCAGTCAGAGGTGGTATTTACCGGTTCTATAAACTACTCAAAATTTCCACTACTGGTTCTTCAGAACTGGACAGAACCAGCTGAATACCACTTCTGGAATATTAGTTGCTGCAGTATTTGTTTTAGATTATTTTTGGATGATTTTTCTCTCTAAATAGACCAAAATGACTATCTATCAGCCACATCAATAGCTCGAAATCATTCAGAAACACCAATCACCCCTCTTCCTAAATAAGGACAGCGTTGTCTTTCCTGGGGCTTCAGAAAACATTGAAAACCTGATTTGTCCATGGCTTGATTTGATGTTTATGACTGCTTTATTTGTTGATTTTTTTAGTTATCAGATTATTTTAGTGTCTGTTTCACTTAATGTTTTTAGGTTTTTTTATATTTTTCTACTTCCTCATCCTGCCCAGAGTCCATTGGAGTTGTAAAGACAATAAATGTAAATAATAATAATTACCAGCAGGTAATAACAGTGTATAAGACATACTTCTCTTTCCTAAAAGAGGCTGAAAATTTGGGTGTGTCTTATACTCCGAATGTAGCTTTTTGGAAGCTTTTTTCAGCCCTAATGAGGTGCTAATGAGTGAAGCGATCTTCCATTTCAGGAAAAGCATGGAAGATCGGAAGATTGGAAGATCGCTTCACTTGTTAGCACCTCATTAGGGTGAAAAAAAGCTTCGAATATTTTTACTGTAGCATACTGTTGGAAAAATTTCCTGGTTCATTCCAGCTAGGAGAAGCGGACTATGAAAGATTTGAAGACTGCCTTAAGAGATACTTATTTTGTACAGTTTCTATTTTTGGGAGATAATCTGAAAGGCAGAGAGTTCCTGTGACTATGTGATTCCTAGTCTTTTCAGGATAATCCCTTTAAGGGTAAGGCAGGAATTTTTTCTATCACCTATCTGAGTTTTCTCAATGGTTTCCTTCAGGCAAGTGCTGGGCTGGTTTGTTGATTCAACTTTGTTACATTTTTACAGGTGTGAAGTGCTTTTGGTTGAATGCATAGACATCTAGTTAAGCTTATTAAGACTTTCCCCAGCCAGAAAGAAAAACAGTCGCAAAAAATGTCATTTTATTATACTATTGTGTTTGTTTGCTTTTCTAGTGTTATGAGAATAAAGATGAATACCTGGTAGGCAGAATTTGTTTCCTATTTTCCTTGCCAAAAACTAAGGTGCATCTTATACTCAGGTGCATCTTATACTCTGAAAAATATGGTAACATTGGCAGCACCACTTAACACCATTGGCATTGACAAGATTGCCAACAGTCAATTGCAAAAGGCAATTTTACTTAGATCAGCTAAAATCCTGTGACAATACTTTTAATACCATCAAAGAGCAACATCAGCCTAACTCAGATGCTTGGGAAGGACTCAATAGGTAGATCAAAATTCCAAATCCAGTCTAAATATCTGACTGATTATGCAACCAAACACAATAACAGAATTACAGAGTTGGATGGGATATTTGAGGTCTTCTATCTAGTCCAATAATAATGCTATGGACTGTGGGAGTTATATATATTTGAAGAACCCAATTTTTGGGAAGTCTGATAATAATTTATAAACTGTTTAAATAACTATGGAACTTTTTATTGTGGATTATGACCCCAGAGTTCGCTGAACTGGAATTCAAAAATTTTCAATAAGAAGTGGCTCTTTCTTTCATCATAGTCTATAGGAATCATTAAAAAAGGTTACTATTAAATCATGGAAAAGATAGGGGTAAATGATACTGACATTAAATCCAAGAGGTTACATGGTAGGGCAATAATAACCAATTTCGTATTTAAGTACAATGACAATAAAGATTATACTTAATCTTAACCATTAGAGGTAACCAAGTAAGGGAAATGGCTTTACTTACAATAAAGATTCATTTTTAATTAACATGTTAAGTTTCAAAGAAGTTTTTGCTAAGTTAGAGACTGTCCAGTAAAGTCTGACAATTTTGATAATGAAGTTAACATGGTGTTTATTCTTCTATCTTTCTCCTCCTTCCCCCCAACCCCACTCCCTTCTAGCACTGATGACATTACCTAGTTTGGTAATGAAATGTCTGTAAGAAAACCACCAAGCACAGAAAGCAGCAAGGATCCCCTATCCTCCACCTCCTCTTTCTCCCTCTCTTTCTCCTTTTTGTCCTTCTATCTTTCTCCTCCTTCCCCCCAACCCCATTCCCTTCTAGCACTGATGACGTTACCCAGTTTGGTAATGAAATGTCTGTAAGAAAACCACCAAGCTCAGAAAGCAGCAAGGATCCCACTATCCTCCACCTCCTCTTTCTCCCTCTCTTTCTCCTTTTTGTCCTTCTATCTTTCTCCTCCTTCCCCCCAACCCCACTCCCTTCTAGCACTGATGACATTACCTAGTTTGGTAAAGAAATGTCTGTAAGAAAACCACCAAGCTCAGAAAGCAGCAAGGATCCCACTATCCTCCACCTCCTCTTTCTCCCTCTCTTTCTCCTTTTTGTCCTTCTATCTTTCTCCTCCTTCCCTCCAACCCCACTCCCTTCTAGCACTGATGACGTTACTTAGTTTGGTAATGAAATGTCTGCAAGAAAATTAACAAGCTCAGAGAGCACCCAAGACCCCTCATTACAACCCGGAGCTATCAAGAGTCTCTTCTGTTGGAAAGCTTTGATGCAAGGGAAAACTGAAAGTTTTAATTTTAATTCAGTTTTAGCATTTTAATCATCTTTGCCTCTTTCAAATTTTATATGCTTTTTTTTTAGGTTTTAATGTTTTATTTGTACACTGCCCGGAGTCCCTTTGTGAGGGAGATGGTTGGTTTCAAAATTTGATCAAATAAATAAATCAAAGCAGGGGCTGAGAGAAAATATGGTGTGGTGCTGTCCCTAAGTGACAAACATTAGAAGACATCACTGCAGTGTTTCATCTTCATGGATTTTTAGCCTTCATTTAATTAATTTTAATGCTTGTCTATTAGCTTTTATAGCATTGTAAACTGTCCCGAATCAGTTAAGCTAGTTAGATAGAAGGTATATAAATTTAATAAATAGACAAACTCAGTTATGGAGATGCAGAACAAATTGGAAGTCTCTAAATGATGGATTACAATTGGTGATTCTCACACAAGTCATTCCTCTTTACCCTTTCAAGAATATTTTTTTTAAAAAAACTTTGGTGGGGATGTTGTCTTTGCATATAATGTGGCTTTTACTTTACTTGCAAGTACATATAGGTTCCTTCTGATAAAGACCCTTTTAACATTCTGAATTTGCAAAAGATGCCGATCTCTTGCAGGAGCACGAGTCATGCAAGAGCTAAACAATCTTAGCATTAGTCCTGGTTTTCATCTGTCCCTCTAAACCACAATAGGGTTGATTGGATTCTAGTTGTGCAAACCCCAATTTGGGGTACCTGAAACATGATTTGCAATCTGTGGATTGACCCCAGGATCCCAAGTCCTGTAGCCACCCAAAGTTTCTTTTTTAATTATTTACCTATTTGAATTTATTAGCCGGCCAACTACAATGGACTTTCCTCTCCAGTATCCCTCCCGCCGCTCATTTTTTTCGCCCACTGCATGTATACTACAGGCCCCGACCAAGGCAAGAAGTGAACTGGCAAACCCATCCAGATATAGAACGTGGGAACATGGTGGAGCCTTAAGGAGAAACTCCCCGTTTTGCAAAACCCCCGTTCCATGAGATTTTCCACCAAATCCTATGGAGAAAATCCTCCCAAGCTGCTTCCTTCTCCGTGTTAGCCCCAAAAGCCACAGCTACCAATGCACGTGGAAACCAGTCAACTCGGCAACCTTGAAAAGAGAAGGGGGGGCAGATTTAACACGAAAAAGGAGCTTGGCGAAAGCCTAACGGGCAGGAAATGGTGTAAGCACTGCAGCCAAACCGACCTGGAACAAGGAGCGATTGCTTCCTCCGCCTGCTTCTTCAAGTGGCAGGCCTCGGCGGTGGTTAAGACTCCTATATTTAAATGTGGATCTTTCCTCGCCACTTTACGAGGATGGGCCCAGACTTGCTTTCTGAGCATGGGGTGATGGGCAGTAGTTTGCATGGTGCGGCCAGCACAAACTACCGTCCTCCCCGTGCTCAGAAAAGGAAGCCTGGATAAGTCCTTTGCTAGCAGGCAGGTTCTAGGACGCCTGCCACCACCAAAGCACCTTCCCGGAGTTACTTTTCTGAGCATGGGGAAACGGATGGTAGTTTGTGCAGTGCGGCCAGCACCTAGGAGGTTCTGGTAGACCGGCTGCACTGCCTAAGCTCCCGCCACCATCCCCACCCCCGCGCCATGTTTTCTGGTGGCCAAACATCTTAGGCAAGTCTGGGGATCTTCAAAGGCCCTGCAAGGTCCCCTAACTTTTCAAAGACACCAGCTGCACCACGCAAGCTCCCGCCACTGTTCCCACCTCCACGCAGTGTTTTCTGGTGGCCAGGCATCTTAGGCAAGTCCAGGGGCCTTGCAAAGGCCCTGCAAAGTCCCCAAACTTTTCAAATATTCCAGCCGTGCCGCATAAGCTCCCGCTGCCACCCCCACCCCCACACCCATGCTTTCTGGTGGCCAGGCATTTTAGGCAAGTCCGGGGACCTTGCAAAGGCCCTCCGAGGTCCCCAAACTTTTCAAAGACGCCAGCCGCACAACGTAAGATCTCGCTGCCATCCCCACCCCCGTGCCCATGCTTTCTGGTGGCCATGTGGCCATGTGGCCATGCGCTATAAGCGAGCCCAGGATCCTTGCAAGTCTGCAAAAGGTCACCGGACTCGCTTATAGTGCAGGGCCGCAGCAGGCCTGCCCAGATGGCCTGCCACTGCCCCCCCCCACGCTTAGTTGCAGCTTACTTACCTCCTTGGAGTCTGCAGGCAGCAAAAGAGAGTCAAGCAGGAAAAAAAGGTAAGTGGGTTTAGATAGGGCTCTTAGAGGCAGGCGGGGCGATTGGTGATCCAGCCATCAGTGAGTGGTGGGTGGGGCTAGGATAGTGCGGACTGGCGGGGGGAGTGAGTGATGGAACAGCTTCCAGCAGGTGGGATGAGCGAGCGAGCGAGAGGGCTTGGGCTGGCATTCCGGAACTTACTTCCGGGTCCACCAATGGAACCTCTTCTAATCGGTTCGGTAGATTTGACAAGCTTGTTCTACTGAACCGGTGTGAACTGGTAGGGACCCAGCTCTGGCCACACCCACACTAAAGCCACTAGAAATAGAAAAAAAGCTGTTTACCTGCATAGAATCTTGGTTCCACCCTCCATCACATGGAGTGACAGTGGGATTTTACATAGGCGCAGACATATGTTTGGTTCCTAATATATAAGGAAGAGAAGTAATTTGTGCAGTTAAAGAAACTTAGACTAGAACTCTAATGTCTGTCAAAATATTACTGCAGCATTAGGAGAGTACTCAGATATCAGATAAACACACACAGAGAGACAGAAAGTTGAACAAAAATTAGAAATCCCTGCAGAGATAGAAGGGGAAGAAGGTGGACAGAATCCTTCAATTAAGACTAAGCAAAGAAAAGAGGAATCAAAAGAGAAACCCTCTGAGCCCTGGATAAAAATGTACCAGCTAATGATGCTACAGCAAGAAGACAGAAGTTGGAAAGAAGCTGTGAGATTAGAACATGTGAGGATAGAAAAGGAGACTCATTTAGAGGAATTCAAAAAATGCTTTTTCTTCAATATTTTACAACAGACAGTACATACAGGCAAATATTAGGGAATGTTGATATGTGCTAAGGAAGGAATAAGAGAATTATCGACTCAGTTGAATAAATGGTTACATCCTCAGAAAAGTTCCCAGGAGAAATAATGGAACCAGTAGTATTGCAACAGTTCCTACACCAAAAACATTTTTGGATGGAGCAGAGGCAGAAAAAGGAGCATTCTCAGTGACTTCTACTGTAAGAAGCTGGCCTTCACATGGAACTCAATCCATATATAATCTGATCTCGACCAAGGGTTTTTCTACTAGTGCTTTAATTGTCATTCCATTTTCTTTTTCATTACTCCCAGAGTGCACAGCATAGGGAAGAAAGTGCAAAGGATCAATAGTTCCACCCTGACTATCTCTATATTTCACACATCAGCAGTTTTCCCAACAAATGATGCAAGAAAGTGCCTTCAGGAAGCCATTAGGTACCAATTATTTTGACTGATCTGTGAAAGGGTCACTAATGCTGTCAACTTGCTTTTCTTAGCTATACTGTTACTTGAAAAGAAGAGGGGCACTACTGGCATACCCACTTGTGCCTCCAATGGCTATCATGGCATTCAGTAGGAATCATAGAGAGATGAGAACAAGCTAGTGACAGCAGGCTATCGATGGTGGAGACAAATATAGAATGGCAGGAAGATGGATATAGAAGAAGGAAGAGCCAAACAAAAATTATAAACAACACTGGAAATTCTTGAAAATTTGTTTCAAATTATTATATAGTTTTAGTTGCCCAGAATCACATCTGAATATGTAGCCAAATATTGCAATTATACGCATAAGCAATTACAAACAAGTGAACACATTTTAAATAATAGGAAATAGAAAGATAAAAGAGTAAATGTATTTAGTCCAAGCATACCTTGGCTAGCACTACTATGGATTGTTAAAATACATACAAGAAGTGGATGAGGAAAAATATCTACAGAAACAGTGTACATCTGAAGGAGCAGTCAGAATGTTTAATCTATTATATGTATTATAACAGTGATAAGAATCATCAATATTTAGAAATATGCTTGAATTCTTAAATATCTGATTCCCTGCTAAGAAGTTGAAACCTACTCCAGAGAAAGAGGTGAGACTATCACTAATCAAGGCTGAACATGAGGTTCATTCACTTTCATAGCTTTGGGCTTCTTTAATGTGATAACAAAGCTTAACTTTGCTCTCTCTTATCCTACTGAAACATTATAAGTTCTGGTTCTTTCAGTACAACTGTCATTTAAGTTAGTCCTTAAGCACCATGATAGGGGCTTACAAATGACATGTATAGATACTTAGATCTCACCTTACTTTGAAATTGGTTTGGAGAAAGTTTGGAATAGTTTGTTCTGCATTAGTTATCACACCATGTAATTTGTGGTATGGATATGTTCACATATCATGTGGTGTTCAGAAAGGCTTCCTGATCCAAACAATCTGACAACTTTGTGAAGGAAAAATGTCTATGCATGGTTTGACTTATTTTGCTCCAGATGTCCAAATTAATGCCCAATTACTACACACACGCACACACACACACGCACACACACACACACACACACACTGCATGATTGTGAAGGAGGCACTCTTATTTCTGAAGGCATACTATGGAGTTCTATTTCCACTAGATGGATAAAGCTTTCTTGTTCCACCAGCCTGAAGGTTTGGTCAATTAATACTGATTTTCAGTTGCTGCTTGTCCCTTTGAGATCTTCTGTGCTTTGGTTGTAGAATAATTCAATGCTGTATGATTATTTGCCTACCCTATCTAGGAAAGGAAACTGATGGGTGTGGGTCTAGGGGGCCTAGGGGGAGATTTCTGTCTTGCCCACCTATCATTACTTTTATAGTGCTATTAGCTGAGAGGTGCTTTTAAATTTAAACAAATATTAATGATATTACACGTTTCACATCTTGTGATAATTGCAGATAATCTATGCCTTGCTCAAAATGATTCCATGTTATCTATTAAATATAACTTTCTCTACTGCAGGCTTAGCAAAAACAAACAAACAATGATAACAGTGCTAGCTACTAGTGGAGAAGAAAAGCTTGCAGAGAAATGAATGAATTTCCTCTTTTTTATCATGAGTTACTGCTTTCCACATTTCAATGTAAAAAAGGCCACCACCGCCATATCATTACTTTCAGATCGATTTTGTTGCAGGTGGCATAGTAGTTCTTCCACTTGTGCTACACTGATATTGTTACATACTGACAGACAGTATGGTAGTTTCCACCAAGGCCCTCTGATCCGGCGGGAAAATACTCAAAGGTGATTGGTTAAGACATTTAACAGCTCCCTATAAAAGGGAACTTTGTTGGATTGTACATAGTTGTCACTTAATAAAGAGCTGTTGTTACTGCAAGTCTGAGTCTGCCTCTTCCATTCACCCGATCTGGCGTCGAAGGTGGGGTTGGAAGGCAACTACGCACCAAAAAGAGCAAAATAACAATCCAGCAAGTCAATCCAGCCAGAGCTAACCATGGTGATGAGCAGCCAGCTTTGGATGGCAACTTCGAATTTCCCGGCTGAACAAGATGACAACGCACACTCCACATGCTCCATATGACCCAGCCACTGAGCACTGGGACTCGTATATGATGAGGTTCGAATGCTTACTGGAAGCGAATGACCTCCTGGGCCTGTCCAAAGGCTGCAAAAGAGCTATGTTTCTGAGCTACCGTGGGCCAGAGGTATTCGAAACCACCAAGGATCTATCCGAGCTGATGCCGATACAGACAGTCTGTTGGTCAGTGCTACAAGCAACATTGAGAATGCACTATGCTCCTAAACCATCCAAATATGTGCGGAGGCACGAATTCAACCTCCGAAATAAAAAAGAAGGTGAAAAAATAAACCAGTACGTTGCCACACTTTTCATTTTCTTTACAATAAAATGTGTTTCTTAGAATATATCTCGGGTTTATTTTTCTTAATTATGAAGTATACTTCAAGGAAAAACCATGGTTCATCCCCCATTAAATACAATTACCCCAGGAGGGGAACAGGGCTGAATTTCCACCGTGGCAAGCAGACACATTCCTGGTCCAATATAACCAGATTATTATCTGTCACTTGTCCTGACTTGTGACGCCTCTCCATTTGGTGTCAGGCGGTCCTCAGTCACCGCATACCCAATGGAACTGAAGCCCCCATTGCTTATTACTCAAGGGCCCTGTCAGCTGCCAAGCACAATTAAAGCTCTGGCTGCGGTACCTGGGGTCAAGAGGTTCCAGGAGTAACTGTATGGCCATGATTTTGAAATCATCACAGACCATAAACCTCTATTGGGGCTCCTGGCTGGAGACTGACCAACTCCAGCATCGCTATCACCATGAATGAAACTCTGGACTATTTTCCTGGTGGCCTACAGCTACCACTTCATTCACTGGCTTTGGGCCATACTGACACCTTCAGCAGGTGCCTGCTACCTGAACCTTTGGACAATCTGACCCCTGAAACTCCAGGCCTACTTATTGATTGCCTTGAGGCTGGCCCAGTGTCTTCCAGCGAGATCGCTCACCAGTCAGCGAAATACAAAACTATTTTGCAAGTTTTGAACTGGGTGTGAAGTGGGTGGCTCAAAGGGCTGGTTGGGTCTGAATTTAAATTGTTTGTAAATAAGAAAGATGAATTATCTGTTTTACGGGATTGTCTACTGTGGGGGCACCAGGTCATTGTTCCACCCAAACTGCGAGTTGCGGTATTAAAGGCCGTGCACGTAGGACATCCGGGAATTGTCCAGATGAAATCTTTGGCAAGGAGTTACACGTGGTGGCCTAACATAGATGGGGAGATAGAAGAGTGGGTGGCTATCTGCACACCGTGCCAGGAGTCCAGATCAGCTTCCCTAGAGGTGAAGGAATGGGAAGCACCTCAGTCACCGTGGTATAGGGTGCACATTGATTTTGCTGGCCTGGTTCATGGTCAGGTTTTTATGGTAGTTGGGGATGCCTACTTGAAGTGGCTGGAGATAGTCCTCATGACTGCTACCACAGCAGAAGCGGTCATCAAGGCACTACAGAGACTTTTCTCCACTCAGGGCAGCCTGAAATCCTAGTGTCGGACAATGGGCCCCAATTCACAGCCATGCAATTTGAGACTTATTTAGTTATTCAGGGAATCAGACATGTCCTGGTCGCCCCATTCCATCTGGTCAGGAATGGACAGGTGGAGAGAATGTTGCGATCTGCAAAAGAAGCCCTATCCAGGATGGGGCCAGGAGATTGTCAAACATGGGTAGACCAATTCCTCCTTTACCAGCACATTACTCCAAGTGCAACCACTGGCAGAAGTCCTGCCGAGCTTCTGATGGGTCGCTGCCCTAAGACCGGCTGCTCCAAATTACTCTGCCATGACACCTCCTAATTCAACTGGCAAACTTAGACACTTTAGCATAAGGGATCGAGTTTACACCCACAACTACTCTGGGTGGGCTCTCTGGATTCCTGCCATTGTCACAGGAATCACCGGATCTCGGTCTTACCAGTTGGAGCTCGAGGATGGTAGAATTTGGAGACGGCACGTTGACCAACTCCAAGGCAGCACTCCCAATCCAATCTTGGGCAACCAGAGGTAACTCCTGCACGAGTTAGCCAAAGCCCTACCCAAAAGGAGCACAAATTCACTCCTTCCACAGACAACTCAAGCACAAAAGTACTGGGTTTGTTATCTGGTGATGTTGCAGGGTCACAGTGAGTTCCAAATGAACTGGCTCTAGAAACTCCAGCCGCGCCCTGTAGAAAGTTCCAGGAGCTTCCACCAAGCGAAGCCAGAGAGGCAACAGGTCCATCTGACCTGATCAAAGTTCCAGTGCCAACTGAACTATGCAGATCAGAAAGAGTGACTAGAAAACCTACCTACTTGCGTGAGTACATAACCAGCTGGATCAGCCCAACTAAGAGGGAAGGGGTGTTACATACTGACAGAGAGTATGGTAGTTTCCACAAGGTCCTCTGATCCGGTGGGAAAATACTCAAAGGTGATTGGTTAAGACATACAGCTCGCTATAAAAGGGCTGCTGCCAGACAGAGTCTTTGCTGGGTTGTACATAGTTGTCATTTCATAAAGAGCTGTTGTTATTGCAAGCCTGAGTCTGCCTCTTCCATTCATCTGATCTAATTTGTGATATTGACTCACAAAGAAGTAATAACATGTAATAGTTTACCTTTGGTGTATGTGTGTGAAACAGCTCTCCTTTGTCTTCATTCTAAACTTTGTTATATATTATTTTGTCTAATAACCAACAAGCTAATGTGAACTTGGATTTTGCATGGTAAATTTTAAAATAACTTCTTAGATATGGGTTATTATTTTATATGTAATATATTGTGAAAAAATAGTGGCCAATCATCTGACCTTAAACACAGTACCTCACAGTTATTCACACTTACTGAACCATACATTTGAAACAGAGAGATTAAACTTCTTTTGTTTTAAATGAGTATAAATGGGAAAAATAAAAGACAATGAAACAGAGCAAGAGCGAGAAAGGGGAACTGATCTAAACTGCACAGATGCACTGAGAAGGACTAAATCAGGCACACAGTAGGATTAATAATATACGATTGTGGAGAAAAGTAGACAGAAATAACTAAATAATAGTGTGCTCCCTCTCCCCTTCCCTCCCTGCCTCCCTCCCCCCCTCTCTCCAGCAGGTAATAACAGGAGAAGAGAAAAAGAAGGCCATATCAACAACAACAAAAACATGTTTCATCCCCAAAGGTCTATAACAGTGATGGCGAACCTATGGCACGCGTGCCATAAGTGGCACGCGGAGCCATTTGTCAGGGCACACGAGGCGCTGCCATGTCAGCTGTCCAGCCCGCATGCACGCTGGCCAGTTGAGTTCACCATTTTTAAAAGCCATTTTTCACCCTCCCCAAGCCCCGAGGCTTTATAGGAGCCTGGGGAGGGCGAAAAGAGCCCCCCGGAGGCTTCAGGGACCGTCTGGAGGCTTGCCTGAAGCCTTCGGAATGCTTAAAATGACCTTCATTCCGGTTTGCTCGGAGGGTCATTTTAAGCGTTCCGAAGGCTTCAGGAACCGTCCGGAGGCTTCCCTGATGCCTCTGGAGCCCTTAAAACGACCCTCCGAGCAAACCGGAAGTCACTTCCGGTTTGCTCGGAGGGTCATTTGAAGCGCTCCGAAGGCATCAGGGACGCCTCCAGACAGTCCCTGAAGCCTTCGGAACACTTAAAACGACCCTCCCAGCAAACCAGAAATCACTTCCGATTTGCTCGGAGGGTCGTTTTAAGCGTTCCGAAGGCTTCAGGGAAGCCTTTGGACGGTCCTTGAAACCTCCGGAAGGCCTCCGGGGGGGGGCAGGGGAGGCTCTTTTCGCCCTTCCCAGACTCCTATAAAGCCTCTGGAGCCTGGGGAGGGCGAAAAAACCTTGTAAAAATGGGGGAGCGCCTGTTGTGCGCATATGTGCACTGGGGGTCGCGCATTGCGTTATGGGTGCGGCATGCCCACACACTACCCCCCTGCGCTCCCCCCACTTGTGGCACGCGAGCCAATAAAGGTTCGCCATCGCTGGTCTATAATATCCAACACATTTAAGTAAGTGATAAAAGTCATTATTGGCTCACTAGTTATGGTTGCCTAGTTGTAATTGCTATAATTTATTTTGAATGTAAGGAATAAACTGAAATATTTCATGATGTAATAAAATTACATTTAAGAAAGGTCTGATGTGTGCATATGTGAAAGTGTAGATTTGTTTATTCCATAGTGCTAGATACCCCACAACAATACTCCAGAACCATTTTTAGTATATCAACAGGATAGTGACAGATATTAGTATTTTGTTTTGCTTTATTGTTTCCAAAGTGCATTATTGCTTGTAGTGCATACTCATGTCCCACTGTCTAAAATATTATCTTCCCTTCTATGAGAAGACCAATAATTTATCTCAGCCCTCAGATACCACAGGACTGCATCTAAATTTAGCTTTTATACATAATTTTCCCTAATACATGTTTTAGTTAAGAAATATTTCAAAGTGGATACTAGTGTACTCACTGAAATATGGATGCTATTTAGAAATATTCATGCAATTTATCTTAAAAATAAATGCATTTATTTTATATTAAATATTTCCCTATCAAAGAAATATTTCTTATATTTAAACCTCTTTATTTGTGGCTGCATCCTGACGAAGGTCAGATTCATTCTTCCCTGTAGAATTTAAGCATGCCATAAAAGCAATTGTTTCTTTGAGATTTTTTAAAGCCTCTGATAGAACTTAATATTATTTGGGTATTTAAAAAATGCTTTGCAGAGCAGTAGAATTTTTAGATTTAGATTCAGTTTTATAGCAGAGCAGCATGATGGCCTATGGCCTTCGTCTAGTGGTGAAGATTTGTCACCTCCCGATCAGAAGGTTGGGAGTTTAATCCTAGGTAGCGACGGACCTTTTTTTCCCAGGTCACACAGAAAAAATATTTGTAGCAAACTCTGCATAGGCATCACAAAGAGCATCCAGCCAATAAATACTGAGTTCCATTCAGTTACCCCAACTCTTCCCTGAATTAAGAGATTATAGGTTCATGAAAAAAAATCAGTTTCACAGCAATTCAATCAAATCCTTGGATTAAAATTATTTTTGGAACAAATTGATAAATCTGCATTAAAACATTGAACTGAATTGGATTCCCATGGATTGATTCAGAGTTATCTTAATTTATTCAATTATTCAATTTATTTTTGAGCTTTGATGTTGGTAACAATGTACCAGATATTCTTATACAGAACCAAGCAATAGGAAAATTGAATAGTATAATAGGCTTTGCTATAGCGACTTGATTTAGACCAAATATGTTATTAAATCAAATCTGGAATTCACCCATATGAATTCTGGATGACTTTGAATACTGAATGACAAATTCAAATCGAATTTAATAATTTCAAATCAACTGCCAAAATAAATTAGATCTTAGCTGATTCCAACATCTCAAAACTGCCTGAAAAACCCTAGGTATGTCAAGTGAAGCACATGTAAATGAGACATTAACAATAAACATCAGGCCTGTCTGTCCTTAGAATGCTGTTCAGAGTGCATATCCAAAAGGTTATTGTACAGTAGAGCTAGGAAAGATGTAGACAAGTCTATGAGGAAAAAATTATGCTTTACTTAGTGAAGGTGGATGAAGGAAACAAGATAAAGATGCCAATATCATTAGCAGAGATATTTTTAAAAATAAATAAATTAAGGCTCAGCATAAAATTGGAGCTCAGTGTAGAGAATTGAGACAAATAAATGCTACTTCTCCATACAGCATATAGTTTAATTCATGTAACTAGCTGCTATCATATGTGGGGTGAGGTCATAAATTCAAATGTTTTGAAGATTATTTATCTTTGTAGAGGATCAGGTGGTCAGGAGCTAAACTTAATGATAACTATTTACTGGATTATTGTCATTTAATTTAAATACGGGATACTGGAGAGTAACAGTTGAAGGAAGTTTTTTCATGAGCTTCCAGTAGATATCAAGTTGACATCTAGTTTACAGCTAGTTTTGTGAACTTTTATTATGAATCTAGTGTTCCTTCCTTCCTTCCTTCCTTCCTTCCTTCCTTCCTTCCTTCCTTCCTTCCTTCCTTCCTTCCTTCCTTCCTTCCTTCCTCTCTCCCTCCCTCCCTCCCTCCCTCCCTTCCTTCTCAAAGTGGAATATATTGATATTGCATTCCTTTAATGTTCTCAATGGTAATTCAATAAAATAGGTTGGACAGGGAAAGAGATAAGGGGGGAGGGAAGGAGAAAGAATGTAAAGCCCAAAGTTATCCAGTATGGTGTATATTTTGACTTGAAAATGAATCTCCATAGTCTGGACCCAACACCTTAACCAATATTCTATACTGGTTGTCCTGTGTTCTGAATTCCGTTTAAAATGTTGTAATGTGACTGCAACATCTATAGGAAAAACTCAAGAAACAAACAAGAAATATTTTTGAATCTTACTATGTTTATAGTGAAACTTGTGGTAGTGATTTAATATGTGTTTGTTTTAAAAGTGATTGCTAAGGAAATATTCTCAGCAGACACAATAAACAATAGCAGTTATTCAAGAAGCATTATCATTTATCACATCACTGTGAACAAATATGAGACCTCTAATCCAAGGGCAGATCTCATAAAAGACTCCTACTATCTGTCATCTCAATGAAAGCTCTCATAGTTAAAAAATATGCAGCAGTAGCAAAATGTTATGCTGCATACTAAAAAAAGGTCCAGTAAAAAGCCATTACTATACACACGTAAGCTGCGTGTGAAATTCCATTATAAGCATATTATTTATCTGAAATGCTCACCCACTGTTGAATATGTTTAACTTTCAACAGTTAACTTTCCTAGTGATGCATTTCTTACTTAGAAGTAAGTTTTATTTAATTCAGTGGGATTCACTTGTTACTTGATATATACATAGAATTGCTAAATTAATAAATTAAAAGTCCTTATTATTTATTTAAAAACTAGTATAAAAATGATGAGCTGGTTAGTAAAGGTGTAATTATACCATCAAAATAAAATATTTCAAAAAATAAGGAATGTCTCATTAAGTGCAAGAATTCATACAATAAATAAATGTCAGTTTAGAAAACCTTTACTACTATCTTCTGGTCATCTGGATTTTTGCAATTCACTTCTGACGTTAGCTTGGCATTAAAAGTTAAATACCAATCTGTAAAATGATAGTGAGATATCAAGAGCAGAGTAGGACTGCCCCTTGTTCTTCTAAATTAATGGGATTTATAGAGATAGAAACACTCATTAACAACAACAACAACAACAACAACAACAACAATAACAATAACAATAATAATAATAATAATAATAATAATAATAATAATAATAATAATAATAATATTTTATTTGTTAGCCGCACCCTCTCCCGAAGGACTCGGGGCGGCGTACAATAAAAACAAGTACTCATGTCTCTATTAGAGGCTCATCCTATCACTCAACCTATTTTTAACTTTGCTGCAAGACAACAACGCACCATTGCTGTCAAATCACTAAAGAGATTCAAATATTTTGTTTAAATTTTGATTTAAAGGAGATATTTAATCTCCTTTGCTTATCACTGTTATTTCATGTTTTATTATAAATAAAAAAATAGGTCCTATGAAAATGCATCTACCTGATATTTAGCAGTACATATAACAACTGGTTAAAAAAATCATTTCTATTCCTAGAAATCCAACTATCCCATAACTTCTGAATATCTTGCTATTTCTTAAAGTAAAATATGAAATAAGAGTTAATATAGTATAGAAAATAAACCATATTTTGTCAATGTGACCTTCATTTATTTCAACAATTGACGAATCCAGTTTTATTAACTATTCAACACTATCTGAGCTTGCTTAGAGGCATGTTCTTTTTATTGCAGTGGAATATATGCTTCAGTCAACTACATAAGATACAGGCATAATGCTTTGCCATGATTTCATTCAATTTTAAGAAATGTCAAGATTAAAAAATAAGTATAGTTGTACATTGTGAAAGAATTTTGAGCATTAAGCCTCCTTGTTTGCATTTATGTGACCTGAAATCACCTTTAACATAACATAACTTGATAGAAGTTGAGACTCCATGTTTTCAATTGATAATAGCCATTTTCCTTGTTCATGTTCAAGGTCATTTACACACATGCTTCTTATTTTTATTACCACCACAGTCCTGAGCACCATCTCAACTATGTGTTCCTTCAGTGATTCAATATGGTTCTGAATTGGGTACAGCTATCTTGTAGTACTTTTAATCTGGCAGACCTTATGTGAAATCATTGATAGACTTTCTGCCACATTTGTCTTGAAATTTTGTAAGTATTAGGCAGGAACTGCTGGAAGCAATTGTGCTGGAGTTTGATTACTTGCATACAAGAGAATACATTAACACCTGCAAAGGACCACCAGCTTCCAAGGCAACAGGAGAACACTGAAGAATTAAATCTTCTCACTATTACCATCAAGCATGTCATCAAGTCAGTAAGAGGATAAACAAGAAGAGAGAACATTTACATTTTATCACTAATTTAATAGAGAGCAAGAGACTAGGAGATAAAAATAGGAAATTTTGGGGCGGGCATCCACAACAAGGATCCTACAAGGACATGCTGAGAAAGGCACAGAATTATATGCAGATTATGAAATGGAGACCTGATCTATTGGTTGGGAGACAGTATTGCTATTCTAAGAATTCTGAGGCTTAATTCCATAATTCAGTGGTTCCAGCTCAATGAATGTTCTTCTTCTCTTTTTTGCTTTGCTCATTTAAAATCTAAAGCAGTACTTTGCTGTCAGTTCCCATTTGCATCTTTTGCTGTTCATGTTTCCTCCCCCTCTTTCAATTTTTCCTTAGTTCTTTCCTGTCACATCTCATCTTCTTTCTGACGCATTGTCATCTTTCCTTGAGTTACTTGAAGTCACTTTTTTTGCTGTCACCTATAGTTTCTGTCATTTGGAGCTTAATGAAGCAAATCTCCATTAATACTGGCACAACTGGGGCTTGTATCCACTGTTGTTATTTGTTTTCCATACCCCTGGTTTTCCCTCAGGGTCTCATTTAAGGGCTTTCATTCCCATTATTATTTTATCCTGATTCTCAACAGAGGCGATAAAAATGGTTCCTCTCAAGCCCTTTTTCTGCCTGAAGAAGGTTAAAAGGGCTATCTGTAAGTCATAATACATAATATCATAGGATAATCAAATCCATGCTGGGATGGGAGAATTACACAATAATGTTTCTTCTTTAAGGAAGTATAAAAGTCTCATAATGTATTAAAATGTATGATTTGTTGCAGTTTCATAATGTCCCATACCGACTTCTTTAATCCTTTTAGTGGTAGAAATGGTTGTTTATCCTATATGAGATTTTTACTCCCAGTAACAAATTAAATATTTCAATCTCCTTCACATAATGCTTTATTATAGAGATACTATATGAAAGAGAGGCTATGTATTAGCTAGTCTCAGAGGAATTTTTATTTTTATTTAAGTATTTGAATAAATAAGTCTGAAGAGCTGTAAAACTATAAAGCTGTAAAAAAATAGGCTTCAAAGCAGAAAACCTGAATTTTTTTTTGATAATAATCATATTTAGATTTTTACAACCTGTTACAGCTACTTTACAAAATTCCTAATCACATTTCTAGTCACAAAATACAAGTTTTCCAGAAAGTAACTTGTAGGATTCTTTTTCACAATCTTTTGTAATCATGTGGTTAATTTACTGCACATTCAGATTCTGGCCCTATAGAATCACAAGCTTTTAATGAGAAGTGGAAAACCAAAATACGTTTTCCCTTAATTTGATACTAATGTTTACAAAAAGGGGGAAATAAACATGAAGAACATTTTTTAAAAAATTAAATATTATATTTTAAGGCAGCAATTTAACTGAGGAGTTCTTGATGCTCTCTGAATTTTGTTGTTTTCTTGCAGATGTTTCATTAGTCAAACTAGGTAATGACTAGATAATGATGATAACGATGTTACCTAGTTTTGGTAATGAAACATCTGCAAGAAAACAACCAAATTCAGAGAGCATCAAGGACCCATCATTTCAACCCTAAAGTACATTTTTTGTCCTTTATTGGTAATAGTAATGTAATTGTCAATAAAAGTTCCAAATTTTACTAGTTTTACTTTTATGACAGAATACCTGAGAACAATTGTGGAATTCAGTCAGTTTGGACCACTTCGGAAAAACTGGTTGCTAACTTTCTAAGTAGTTTGGTGAACTGGTTGTTGGAAAAAATCATTAGGGCAGAGAACTGGTTGTTAAATTATTTGAACCGCACCACTGCCTCTGAATCAAATGAGAGCAAGAAAGACTGGTGGTGCATTGATTAAAGTGCAGTATTGAGGGAAAACTCTGCCCACAGCCTGGAGTTTGATTCTCATAGGGCTCAAGGTTTTAACCTTCTGAGTTGGATCCTGAACCTGCCGAGATCAGTAAAATGAGGATTGAGATTGCTGGGGGCAATATGCAATGTGCCTCTACACTGTAAACCACCTAGAGAGTGCTCTATGGGGCAGTACATAAGCCTAAATACTAAATATTAAGAAATATCAAATAACTAAATAAATGTTTAAAACTGCCCTTCTATATTCATTTTCTTGATGCTTTGTTCAGATTATATACTGTAGCTATCCATCTGATTGATATGACTGGGTGGATCACAAAGTTAAAGCACTCAATAAATAATCAGAATAATGTAAGAAAAAGCATTAAATAGCAATAGCACTTACAATTATATACCAGTTCACAGTGCTTTATAGTTCTCTCTAAATGGTTTACAGAGTCAGTATATTTCCCCCACAATCTGGGTCCTCATTTTACCAACCTCGGAAGGATGAAAGGCTGAGTCAACCATTAAAAGCAGTAAAAGTTATCGAAACCATATATAAAAAATACTCTTGGATGTGTAATCCAATTTACCTGTATTATAGCCATTTAGCAAGATGAAGATGACAACTACAAGATTCTCAGGCAAGATGGCAAAGTCAAGTCTTCAAATCCTTCCTAAAGGCCAGACGGATAATTGCCAATCTAAGTTCTAGGGAAAATGAGATTCCAAAGAAATGGGTTCATAGCAAAAAAGACTGATTTCCTGAGTGCCATTAAATGGGTCTTTAGTGGACAGGATCCACCAAATTCTTTTCCTGCCAAATCTGATGAGTGGGTAGCAATAGCAATAGTATTTAGACTTATATATCACTTCACAGTGCTTTATAGTTTCTTTAAGCAGTTTATAGAGTCAGCATATTGCTCCCAACAATCTGGATCCTCAGGTTTCTAACACAAGGGATGTAACACAGGGGAGAGGTAATGGCTAAACTGGGAGATGCAATCATTCTAATAATATTTCAAATGAAGCATCAAAATAATTTATTTTTAAAAAATAAAAAGTTTTAAAGAGAGAAGAATAATCAGAGAAACAGAAGTAGGAAACCTTCATGTTTTTTTGTTTTGGTTTTGCTTGTGAAATAATATTTTCTGTAGAGTAGGCTTGTCACCCTAATGGAATCTCGCATGTAATAAGAATTGTTGCTGCTTTTTATTTGAACTTTTGTTGTTGGTACATTGGTTCCCATATTTGGCAATTTATTAAACCATAGGGAATTAATTTTCTCCTCATTTCTTCCTCTTAGTTTGACATAAATTTAGCATCTGACCGCCTTTGTGCATGGATGCTGCTGAGAATGCTTTTGATTGCTTCTCTTCTATTATCAATACTCTGTTCTCTGGCCTTGCTGATTGTGCTTTGCAGAAATACAGAAGGTGAGTACAGAAAAATAATTCATTTTATTTCAGAAGTGCAGAATGTTTGACAACTTCAGCTGCCCAACTAGCAATTATATGTCCCATCCTGCTTCAACTGAGAGTCTCAGATGTGCAAAATAAATATTGCTTCTTGAACCAGAGGTTGTGCAGACAATGAGTAACATGACAGATAGATATCTTATATACTCCTGAAAACAGCAAAATATTAAAGATCAGTAGTTGTTAAGTTGGGGGAGTAGTAAATAAATTGTACCACCTATAGAATTATTCTTGATTCTCTTTGGAGGCAAAATAATTATATAGGACCTGCTTTAATCATTATATATCAACATTGCTTCCTGTATTTAAATGTAGTGTTTCTTATTTAGGTTTACAATGCAGTTTCTTTTTAAATCATAAGATAAATAATTTGTTCTTTTTTAATCTAGATGTAGATGCAACTGCCACCTTTTAAATAGAATATATATGCTGTACAATACATGAAAATTACAATAAGACAATTAGTTATAAATAACTTAAAGCAGAAGTAGAATTTACAGTCTCTTGGCTCCTATCTGGTGCCTTAACTGTTACACCAAACTGGATCGTTGAAATGCAGTATATAAATATATTAAATAAGTGTCATATACTATAGTCTAATAAATATTGTCTTCCAGCACATGTATTATTCTACTGTGCTCTTACAATATATTTTCTTTAGAACTCTTCTATATATAAGTGTAATCATCAGTGTAAACTATTAGGGAAAAAGGTTGCTTAACCACTGGTTTCAAGTCAGGCATTTACAGAGCATTGTTATTATTTAGCTATGTTTTGTCATGGTGCATTCATAAATTGCCAATTGATTTTGACCTTGACTTTTGTGAGATAGCAGATAATGTATACTGAAGCTATCAAAGCAGATCTGCAGATCCAATATATTTACAGCAAGGAATAGGACTGCATTAAACATTCAAAAGCAATATATGAAGCAATAAATTTTAAATAATGTTTTATAAATGAAACTTTGCCCTAGAGTGTAGTAACATTGGTCTCTTGTATATACATACTAAACTAGAATAGAAAGTAAATTAATGTTGTTTTTCAAAATTTCAAATAATATTTTAGACTATGTTTTAGTTGGACTGACAGGTAAATATTAAATTTATAGAGATTAAAATCTTGAGGCATGACATTCCCATACTGTAAATAATTCAACCTGCTCTCCAGGTGGAGATAAGCTATAGTTGTTTGGCTGACTTGTGGGATGGTACAACTTTGCAAAACCTATGAGAACATTTGGCCAGCACAGAAAATAAAAAATAAATCAATAAACAAGAAGCAGCTGTTTATGTGAAAGTAATGCTAAGGGTTCATTTCAACAAAGAAATTATTTACATATTTACATATTTCATTGAGAAAACATCAGAAACTTATCTTTAAAAGAAAACCTACCTGAACATTCTATTCTGTTTTCATGTAGCTATTTTTTTTCTTCCAAGCATTTTCATGGAAGGTGTAGGGCCCAAAGTGTGTCTTTAATTACATAATCATTTTTTGTTTTCTTTGTTACTTGCCTGGCTTCACATACTTGAATTAAGCCAAGAAGAGATTATTACATGAAAGCTCCCTCCATTGAATTTTTTAGGGAGATTAGGGAGAAAAGAAAGCCAAGGAAGATTAAGAGCGTTGGAAAGATGTGTTGCAAAAAGAAAACAAACAGATGCCATCTTTAATAATCTCAAAAACAGTATTAAAAGAAATTTGCTAGAAATTTTCATGACCCCAAAATATGGTATAAAACCCCCCAAAGTTTTTTTTAATAAGGAAACAAAGAGCAGTTTTGACAATTCAGCATTATCTTTGTTGTGTCCTTGCACGGGTATGTCTCAGTGTGGGTTTGTGTGTATGTGCCTCGGGTGCACTGTGTATCTGTGCATGCATGTGTGGATGTGCTGTCCTTAATTTTAATTCCTGAATTATTTTCTTGCAAATTTATGTACTATTGTCTCCAATCCAACACACTAAATGTTCAGTTTCGTCTAAGATAATTTATAGTGATTTGACTTCTTTAGCTAAATGTCAGCGAATGAGAGTTACTTACACTGTATGTAGGTTGATATATGGCTGTTATATTCCTATATAAAATACATACTGTTTCTGTAATTCCACAAAGATAATTTAGGAATTATTTGTACTTAAATCTTATATGTATTAACAAGACATTAATAAACTTGATTTACTACAAAAGCAGCTTTTAGAGGTATAATCTGCAGATAAATTGTTCAAAATAAATATCCCCTTTGCATATGTGGGCCGGATTATGATCATTCATGTTTCTGAAAGCTGGTGTGCAAAAGCAAAGTTGTGTGTGTGTGTGTGTGTGTGTGTGTGTGTGTATGTGTATATATACAAAAAAAATTAGACTTGTGGACTTTTTTAGATGTATGTGTATATATATAATTTTTTTAGACTTGTGGACTTCAACTCCCAGAATTCCACAGCCAGGCATGCTCAGTTCCAATTTAAAGCGACAGCATTTGTTTTTCTCCTTTGCGAAAGAAGTTTCCTTCTTTCTTTTTCTTTTTCTTCTCCCTTCCCATCCTTCCTCCCTCTCTCCCTCCCTCCTCCCTCTCTCAAACACACACACATACTCACACACACTTTCCCCCAGCCCCGGAAGGATCCAGCCCAGCTTCACTGATTACAGGTTTGAAAAGTCAACATGGTTCTGCCTGCAATCAGACTACACTTGGAGAGGGAGAGCACAAGCGAGCCAGGGTCCTTCCCTCCAGCCTTTGCTCAAAGCCCCACACCAGGAGGATGAAGTTTGAATTCCTTCCCCTCCCTCCGACCCACAAGTACCTTTTCCAGCTGTTTCAGAGAGGATTTCAACTCTGCTCTTGCCTCGGGTCCTCTGAAGAAGCCCCGCCCAAATGAGCGCCCTCTACTATGAGGCAGGAGAACTGCGTGCCTCATCTACGTCAGGAATTTTTAGGCTTTTAACCCTTGCTTAACTCTGCTCGAGTGATCATAAAACGCCTAAAGTCAGACTAGATGAGGCATGTAGTTCTCCTGCCTCATAGTAGAGGGTGCTTTTTAGAGGCTTTTTAAAACAGTTAAGCAGTCATCCATGGTGAGGCAGCAACTAGCTCAGCCTGACCTCAGCTCTCGCCTTTTTCCCTTTACATTTTTTTTCTTTTCATGATGACAGTGGTGAGGCTGTGCCTCCCCTGCCTCCTCTGACTGCACGTCACTGATATATATATCAGTATGCCCAAATATGGGAGGGAGCATACTGCTTCCCTTTTCTGTCTTTCGGCTCACAAATACAACAGATTATATATATATCAGGTTTTCGTGGGTGTTTATATGTACGTCTTTGGTTGTTCGGGTTTTTTCAGCATTCTACACAAACCGAAAAATATCCACCATCCTAAGAAATCCCAAAGACAAAATAGAGTTAGAAAATCAAGGAGTATATGAAATCCCATGCACCACCTGCCCTACCACATATATCGGACAGACCAACAGAAGAATAAAGGCATGCATTGAAGAACACAAAAACTCAGTCAGAAAGGAGGAACCAACTTCTTCCCTGGTCCAACACCTCAAAGCCACAGGACATGATATAGACTTTAAAAAGACCAGAACTGTTGCCAAAATTGAACACTTTAACAACAGAATAATCAGAGAAGCTATTGAGATAGAAAAACGGCCACACAGTATGAATAAACGAGATGATACCTCCCGCCTACCAGCCATTTGGAAACCCACCCTCACTAACAAACGAGTCCCTAACACAAAAAATGATACCAGACCCACACTCACGAAAACCACACAGGATGTCACTATCACACATCCACGCAAAAAGCAAGCCCAAACCCACACCGAGGATGACCTCAAACCAGAAGCCCGACCACAAACCAGAATCCAGACCACAGCTGCATTATTAGCCACTTTAAACCCCTCCAATCCATACATGAAGCAAACTGATGCCCACCACGGAGATGTGGCACTACCACAAACGCGAAGCCAAACAACAGTAACGCAACTCACCAGCTCAAATCCCTCTGCAACTCAGACTAACACAAGCACAACCAAGCCCCCACCCATACAGAACACGCCCCCATCCAATCAGAGCACAGCCAAACTCCCATCCAATCAGAGCACAGCCAAGCCCCCTACCAATCATAATACACCTCCTCCCAATCAGAATGCAGCCAAGCTCCCACCCAATCAGTTCAAATCCCCATTGGCAGTTAAAAAAAGGAACCGTCCGAGACCTCACATTGCTCCTGGAAGCACCAAGCCGGAAGCACCAACCTGAAGATGATGAATGAGACTTCATCGAAACGTCGTGAATATACTTCCAATTCTACGCTGGAAAAAACCCGAACAACCAAAGACGTATATACATACATACATACATACATATATGTGTGTGTGTGTGTGTGTGTGTGTGTGTTTGTGTTACAACCCCTGGTATGCCCAAATATGGGAGGGAGCTCACTCCTCCCTCTTTCTGTCCTTCGGCTCATCACAGAAAACCATCCAGGCAGAAACCCATATTTTTATTTTTAATGTTGCCTTTTTATATTTGTGTTGTATTTGTGCTGATAAATAAATAAAGGGAGACTAGTATAGATCCATTTCGAGCTATTTAGCTCTCATCAGCTAGCCATACCCTTACTGGGATTTGAACCTGGGCTGTATTACATGTTAGGCAAGAGTCTTAGCCACTATGCCACAGGCTTCTCCTCCAGGCTTCTTTCTGCCTGGATGGTTTTCTGTGATGAGCCGAAGGACAGAAAGAGGGAGGAGTGAGCTCCCTCCCATATTTGGGCATACCAGGGGTTGTAACACAAACACATACTTATTCCCCTGGCTCAGCTGATAAAGGAGGAGAAGCCTGTGGCATAGTGGGTAAGACTCTTGCCTAACATGTAATACAGCCCAGGTTCAAATCCTAGTAAGGGTATGGCTAGCTGATGAGAGCTAAATAGCTCGAAATGGATCTATACTAATCTCCCTCTATTTATTTATCAGCACAAATACAACACAAATATATATATTTATATATATGTAACACAAACACACACACACACACACACACCACACACACACACACACACACACACACACACACACACACACACACACACACATATATATATATATATATATATATATATATATATATATATATATATATATATATTTGTGTTGTATTTGTGCTGATAAAATAAAGGGAGACTAGTATAGATCCATTTCGAGCTATTTAGCTCTCATCAGCTAGCCATACCCTTACTAGGATTGTAACACAAACACATATATATATTGTAACACAAACACATATATATATATATATGTATGTATGTATGTATGTATGTATGTATGTATGTATGTATGTATGTATATTGTATTTGTGCTGATAAATGGGCATACCAGGGGTTGTAACACAAACACACACACACACACACACACACACAGATATATATAACTACCTACCTACCTACCTACCTACCTATACATACATGCATACGTGTGTGTGTGTGTGTGTGTGTGTATGTGTATGTGTATATAATATTACATTCTATGGGACACTCTGCTTAGATAATGAATCAATGAATAATGAATAAATGAAATATTCTTTCTTTGGATAAGTTAAATAAGTTAGACAGATCATTTCCAGTTGTAATTTTTTTTTAAATATTAGCCCCCAAATTGCTAGCAGAACATAGAAAGGATTTATTGTTTCTTTGCTATTGAAGGTCACATTGTCTTGGGTAGAATGTGTCATGTCCAGAAAAAATATAATTAAAATACAGTTAAGCATTTTAAACTAGGAAAAGCTCCCAGTTCAGATTGTATATACTTGCTTATGAAATAATGAATAGTAATCTTGGCAGTCCTGGTTGCCGCTGCCATTGTAATCCCAAAATGCCTTGTTTTTAAGTGGGAAGAGGTGGAATCCCCAGGTAAGGAGTCCAGGGATGAGCTATTATAATGCAAATATACAAGAGTGGCAAAAGAGAAGATACTGTTAATTTCTTCCCAATTAGTTTGTTAAGCCAAAATAGCAGAATGTATATTTGACAATTACAAGAAAAGTTCAAATTCCTAACTGGATTGAATAAAAAGGCATTTTAATAGACAAATAGGCAGGGTTTAGGAAAAGTCAGATGACATTAGATCATGTTTTACTGCTAAAACGTTTAGCAGAAAAGTGTACACGTACACCTGGTTCCTCCCTTTATGTATACTTGATCGGTTTTAGATTTTCTTTGGACATAATATTTAAATCTAAACCATGGTATATACATAAATGTTCTAAGATAGACAAAACTTTGCTTCTGCTTTTTATTAAAATTCATGAAAATTTGACACTGAAAGACAGGAAAGGACAGGAACTAAGGACATGTTACCAAGGAAATACCAATAAGGAAGATATTCAGACAAGGATATGTATTGGCATTCATTTTATTTAATTGTCATATAAATTTAGAAGCTCTCTCTTTAAAATAATTCTGTCATCCATTCTCCCAAAGTAGGATAGTGTATTAATTTATGCTAATGATACAATGATTTTGTTTTCACCACTGTGATCCAAAAATAATTTTGGAATCCTGAATCAATAATGCAATGATGAGATATTAACAATAAAATATCATGATCAAGATTCTTACCTTCTCTAAGTTCTCAAAATGGCAAACCTAGAAATTAGGAGGATATACCCCTGAGCAGATTAGTACCTTTAAATAAGGGGAACTTCTAGAAACAAACACTAAGAAAAAAAAAAGATTATGCATCCCAAAATTCACAGAGATTAGCATGAACCATCCAACTATTATTTTGCCCAAGGAGTACAATTTATACCTGCTGCAATTAAATTGTTAGCAAAGAAAGGCCAAGGTTTGCGGTAAACCGAGATTGGTAATTGGTAACTTCTAATCATGTAAAATTGGAGAATAGACTCAGCCATGTACCATGTTCTTGGCTTGGTTTTGAAGCACAATATTGTTCTTGTGGCAATGGCACGACAGAGGTCCATGTTCCTTTGGTTGGTTTTACAGGGATATTCAACAGCTAATTAATTCCTTATAAGTAAATTTCTAGGGCACTTCTATTTTTTATTATAACAGTGGTTATACATACATAATTAAGATAATTCTGTCTAAAACTATCAACATTATTGTCAATTAATTTTGTCTTGTTAATCTTATTTTATATTACTTTATGCAGTTTGCTCCATTTTTTCATCACAATGTAGTCATTGTAGCTATCAGGACGATTAAGACAATGGCTTTTAAGCCTTCTGATTCTCTGTCATTTCTTTCTATGCATTACCTAAAATTCTGCTCCATGGTATAACAGTCACACCATTACTAAATATTTTGAAATACCTATAGGTTTATATACAGTTTTAGGCATTTGTACTTAATAAATAGTATACCTCTTATTCAGATTTGGTAGAGTAGTTAAGACAACAGATTAGAAACTAGAAGATCGAGACTTCTATTCCCAACTTCTATTCCCTACAAAGGTAGCTACATGACCTTGAGCCAACTCTCAACTAGGAAGGAGACAATGGCAAAACAAATCTGAAAAACCTTGTGCAGAAAACTGCAGGAACTTGTCCATGCAGTTGCCAAGACCCCCAAAAAGTGACACAACCTTCCCCCCAACCGCTCTCACATTCATAGATTCACATACACTTGTATTCACAGATGATTTTGGAATCCTAACATATTTATAATCATAATGGTTTGGGTATTATGATTTTACATTTGCACTAGTATCATAACCCAATACACCTTACAGTTCAAAGGTTAAG
This sequence comes from Natrix helvetica, assembly GCF_964273705.1. Taxonomy (NCBI): domain Eukaryota; kingdom Metazoa; phylum Chordata; class Lepidosauria; order Squamata; family Natricidae; genus Natrix; species Natrix helvetica. The sequence continues at coordinate 42,713,567 of NC_138550.1, read as the reverse complement.
CTATTGGCACAAAATGATGGCTTTAATTTTAGTATTAAATCTGGCCTGTTAATGACAGAAATGAAAGATAGATTAACTCAGGCAGAGTGGTGTATGCTTGCACAGTTGTGTTTCTTTCTGACAGTTTCTGTCTTTGACTTTTTGGTCCATTTATTCTTTTTTTTTCTGCCAACTTTTTTGCTCCTGTCCCAAAGTTTCAACTGATTACATGCAGAAAGGTTTTAAGGTTCTGATGAAGAATCTTAAAATATACCAAGACTGTTGATCCCTTCCCTTACAATGTATGATCAGATGACTGCTTATTGTCTGAAATTGGAAATATCACTGCCTTTTGCTTACACATTAAAAATATGCACAGGTAATATATTTATAGATCACATGAGCAAGATATAAGTATTTCTGAGATCAAAGAAAGGCAGGCTGAACTAACAGGAAATAAAAATAAATGTTACAAATACATATCAATCTAATTTTCACATTCACTATGGTGTTTAAATGAAGCTTCCTTCTTAAATGGGAAACCTGGAATTCTGACAAAACTCTTTCAGCACTTCTGAAAAATCTGTAGTTTTTTCTTCTTTTGCATTCTTTCTCCATCATGCAAATGATAGTTAATTAAAATAATGGCTGCCATATAAATAAAATATTTATCCAAACTGATAATCAGCTAGCAGTGGTAGTAGCTGTTAAAATGTTAATAGCTGAAGGCTCCTGGCTCAGACAGATTCTTCTCAAATATGCTGTCCTTATTTCTAGCAAGATTATTGTAGTGCCCAGCCACTACATTACAGTCAAATATTTCCACTTAATAATGTTTTTAGCTGGAGCCACAGTGTGACAGTTACTTGATTTCTTTTGCATTTTACCAAATAATTAATATGCTGCTCTTAAAGACCATTCTACCCAATTCTGCTAATAAAAAATGCTGCCACATTAAGATAAATATTTTGATGACTTAAAAATAATCAGTTGTACTATAACTAAACTTCTTATATTTTTTCTTGTTTAAAATTAATTATAGTATTTTGAAAGTTCACAACTTTACCTTATTGTAATTTATAAGAATAATGTCTGCACAACTTCTAGGAGGAAATTGCATCATTGTTTGTTTATAATTCTGGGAAATTATTTAGGTTTATTGTACATTTATATAATAACATATTTACTCGGTGGACATTATGCCTGTAATATGTGTTTTTTATAAACTAACTATAATGTTTTAGGGATAATTTATCTTTTGAGTGCTATTATATCTCACTAGGAATAAAAAGTTGAATCAGAACATTATAATATAGCAGCAAGTACACAAGGGATGTGCTGGCTCAGTAGTTGAGATGCTGAGCTTGTCAATCAGAAAGGTCGGCATTTTGGTGGTTCAAATGACTAGCAACGGTAACAGAGTGAGCTCCTGTTACTTATACCAGCTTCTGCCAACCTACCAGTTCAAAAGCATGTAAAAATGCAAGTAGAAAAAATAGGAATCACCATTGGTGATTGGCACCATTGGCACCACTGGCAATACCGTGCTCAGTAGTAATAACTGTGAAAGGGATCTAGGAGTCCTAGTGACAACCATTTAAATATGAGCCAGCAGTGTGCAGCAGCTGCCAAAAAAGCCAACACAGTTCTAGGCTGCATAAACAGAGGGATAGAATCAAGATCATGTGAAGTGTTAATACCACTTTATAATACCTTGGTAAGGCCACACTTGGAATACTGCATTCAGTTCTGGTCGCCACGATGTAAAAAAGATGTGGAGACTCTAGAAAGAGTGCAGAGAAGAGCAACAAAGATGATTAGGGGACTGGAGACTAAAACATATGAAGAATGGTTGCAGAAACTGGGTATGTTTAGCTTAAGAGAAAGAAGGACTAGGGGAGACATGATAGCAGTGTTCCAATATCTCAGGGGTTGCCACAAAGAAGAAGGAGTCAAACTATTCTCCAAGGCACCTGAGGGTAGAACAAGAAGCAATGGGTGGAAACTAATCAAGGAGAGAAGCAACTTAGAACTGAAGAGAAATTTCCTGATAGAACAATTAATCAGTGGAACAGCTTGCCTCCAGAAGTTGTGAATGCCCCAACACTGGAAGTCTTTAAGAAGATGTTGGATAGCCATCTGAAATGGTATAGGGTTTCCTGCCTAGGCGGGGGGTTGGACTAGAAGACCTCCAAGGTCCCTTCCAACTCTTCTATTGTATTGTAAGGTAACAGCATTCCGTGCACCTTCGGCATTTAGTCATGCCGGCTACATGACCACAGAGATGTCTTCGGACAGCACTGGCTCTTCGGCTTTGAAACGAAGATGAGCACCGCCCTCTAGAGTTTGGAACAAGTAGTGCATATGTGGGAGGGGAATCTTTACCTTTATTTTTATACTTTCAAGTCCAATGAAAAGGAACAAAAGATCTGATAGGAATAGTTGATTTTTAAAAATTTGTGGTAATTAAAAATATCCATTTTAATGTCAGTTATCAATATTCCATTTGTTAAAGAATGTGGTTATCCTTCTTTTCTTCTTCCTCTGCATCCACATTTTAGGAAAGAGAAAAGCCAGAATATTTGACACTTTATTTTAATAGAAAAGATTGTCCGCTCCTTCAGGCTTTCTTGGGAAAAAAATGCTCTAAGGGAAAAAGTTATGAGGTAGCCAAAACCAATATTTCATTCTATCAAGTAATCTCCAGCCTTCTTGGCTTCCCATGTCTCAATTACATCCCAAGGGAAGATATTATGAGTGAATTCTTCCAATGAGGCTTTTTCAGAACTGGAAGCAAGAATATCCACAGAGGTTATCAAGTGATAGTAACATTTTAACCAAAAACAAACAAACAAACAAACAAACACCCTTGGCATCTTGCAACAATACAGTAACTCCACTGAAAGAAATTCTTCTAAAACACCCTGAAAGACAAACATTTTTTAACAGGGAAATAAAACATTTGGAAAATTGGGAATAAATGGATGCACAATATTTAACAAGAACAAGGTAAATGGACTTATGATTTGTAGCACTATAGTTCAACTCCATGTGATACACTTACATGTTTTTCGGTCATTTAATTATATGTTGATTGTGTTATGATCTCTAATTAGTAGACACATATGAGAAAGTTAAGAGGTGTTTACCACAGTGAAGGGCAACCATTTTGCATTGTGAATTTGCCTCAAACCTTTCTGAAGAAGCAGTAGTTCTTATTTGAGTCATTTTCATCTCTTGGTTGTACTGCTGTGTGGGAATGAGGTCGCCATGGTATGTGTGCAGATCAGTTTTCCTGATTGGAACACATATACGGAATTTGGGACTGAAATAAATTGAGTATTGAATGCGGGTTGAGCTGGATGCCCACTGGGAGGACCCCATCTAGAAAGCTGTGTCTGCAAAATAGAACAATGCATAACAGAGACTTTCCAGGCTAAAGCAGCCTAGGGAACACACAGTCCAAGCTGATAAGATACTAACACCAAAAAGCACCGCTTGAGTGACAGGCAAATGTATTGTATGTAACCAATGATAATTCAGAATGCTTTTGTTTCCGCATACGCTGCTAATAAAAGGGGGGTCCAGAATTCATTCTGGGCCCACTCGCCCCGAGGAAAAACCGTGTGTTTGTCTTCACTTCCCCTTGAGTGGGTCCGCCTTGATGCGGTCACCCCCGGAGGAGACCCGGGACATACCGCACTGCTGTAAGGTTTAAAGTGTCACTAGTGTGTTAAAAATTGTGCAGTTGAATTAAATATTGGTATGAAGCAATATTTATATAGAATGGGAAATGCCCCATACTCCTTTATTTTAATTTATATTTTCTCATATAATGCATAATTTCCCATTCATTTTGCTTTATGTTTTGTCATGTCATAGCTGTATATCTTGTATAAACATTCCTTTAATGCAGTCATTTCTGAAAGTACAGGCAATATATTTCCATCTTTTAAGAAAATAGTTTTCTCCTCCTTGTGTTTTTGTAGTTTGTGTAATGATTTGATAAAGTAATATGGCATAGTGATCATGAACATACTAGAAAAAATCTAATATTACAAGTGGAACAGAGGAGACCTTTTGGGTCAGTGGAATAAAGTGAAGATTGGACTGAAAGGCCCAATAATTTTCTCTCAAGAAAATGAGTATGTGTTAGCTTGTGCTGTCGTGACCAATCACAATGACATTTCCTCTTTCTCAGCTGTGAAGATGGTGTCCAATTGTTGTGATTTAAACAACGAATGTACATAGGGAAATAAATCTGAAGATATCACACTTCAGTAGAAATGAAAATGTACTAAGCAATAGAAATAATAGATTAATAATGGGTTTTTTTTGTATTCACTGGAAGAAAGAAATGAGATATAATAAAGTAGCAACATTTGTAAATCTGAACACTTTTTAAAAAATGAGCATATGACACATGCAATATATTCCAATGGTTTAAGTTCAAGGAATATATTTCAGCCAATTTGGCAAACCTGCGTGCTCCTTAATAAGTAAAAAGAAAAAAAATATTTCAATAGTCAATTTTCAGGGGTTTTGCTAAATATGTATATCTTATATTATATAACTGAATATTTAAAAGTCCAGCTCATGAATTCATGTGTGTGTGTGTGTGTGTGTGTGTGTGTGTGTGTGTGTGTATGAGAGGCTTGAAGTCCAAAGATCCACCATCTTATTTGACCTAACATTCCTATGCAACTGCCGAGACAAAAGCCTGATCCCCACATGCTTCCAACTAAAATTCCATTCACAAACCTCAGCCACAGAAAGGATCCAGAAAAGAACTGAATTAGCCCTAATCAGAAACGAACTCCACAGGAAAAGATTCCTACTAGACCAAACCAACCGGGACCTGCTCACTCTTCACATCAAACTCAGCAACAAAATCCACCCAGCACTCTGGGACAAATCCAAACAACTAGCCCTCTGGAGAGCAGAAACAGAAACCTCCTATAAAACAGAGAAACACTCCAACAAACTCTACAGACTAGAAAAACGACAGAAGCCGACCCCCCCCCCCCCCAGCAACTGATGAAACAAACAGTACACCAGTGACGTGCGGTCAGGTTTATGACTGGTGAGGCACTGACACAGTGCTGAGTTTCAAATATTTTTAGACTTGTGGACTTCAACTCCCAGAATTCCACAGCCAGGCATGCTCAGTTCCAATTTAAAGCAACAACATTTGTTTTTCTCCTTTGCTCCTTCTTTCTTTTTCTTTTTCTTCTCCTTCCCCTCCTTCCTCCCTCTCTCCCTTCCTCCCCCTCTCTCAAACACACACACACACAGAGAGAAGTTGGATTGGACTATCTCTCCTACCCCTTCCCTCTCTCACTCACTCTCAAACAACCCCCCCCCCCACACACACACACAAAAGTTGGATTGGATTGCTTGAAAGCAGCTCCTCTGCCATCCCCCCCCCCCATTCCCCTGCTGCCTTTCCCAAACACCTCCACCATTGCAAATGCAGCTTGCTGTCTGGGTGGGAAATGCCTGGAACACAATAAAGCCCACCCACCACCTCCTGCTGGCAGGCTGGGGTGAGAGGAGAGGCAGAGAAGCCGGAGGGGAGCCGAGCCGAGCCTTCCAAAAGAAAGAGGCTGGGGGGAAGTGTGTGTACTACAGCATGGCTCTTTGCCTGGCTTCCTGCCTCCTCCTGTGGTCTCCTCAGTGCTCGCTTGTGCTCTCCCTCCCCAAGTGTAGTTTGATTGCAGGTGGAGCCACGTTGCCTTTTCAAACTTGTAATCAGTGAAGCTGGGCTAGATTTTTATATAGTTTTATCCAGCTGTGTGTGTGAGAGAGAGAAATGAATGGGGGCCTGGGGAGGAAGTCACTACACTTGGGGAGGGAGAGCACCAGTGAGGTTAAGCAGAGTCATCCACGGTGAGGCAGCAACTAGCTCAGCTTTTTCCTTTTACTTTTTTTTTCATGATGAGAGTGGTGAGGCTGTGCCTCACTTGCCTCACCTGACTGCACGTCACTGCAGTACACAACATATCAGACAGAACCCTCACCACAGCTGAAACCAATGTCCTTTCCAGAGGATTCAACTTTGCAGTCGCCCCTAAACGCATCCCC